>NC_089837.1:194926122-195236972 GCF_035609145.1 Eleutherodactylus coqui
GATAATCGTTCAATGTAAAAGAAACTATGACCATCTCTATAAAAGCAGAATTGTTGGCAGTTTACTGCTCTGGAGCTTTCAGGCGTGTTAATATTGTGCCAATAAAGAAAGGCATCGGCAATGATCTTACAGAAGCCACTTGTTGCTCAGCATCAATTTGGGAAGGGTTAAAGGCCCATTTAGACACAAAGATTATCCCTAAAATGCCATCTTGGTAAAAGCATGGTGGTAAGGGGTTTTGGGATGATTTGAGTTATTTTGCACCATCGCACCTCACAATCATTGAGTCAACCACAAGCAGCTCTGTATTCTAGAGTAAAATGTGAGGTCATCTATCCAAAAGCTACAGCGAGACCAATATTTGGTCGTGCAACAGGACAATCAGCTCATGCACACCAGCAAATCTACATCAAGATGGTTATTGTAATGGCACAAAGTCCAGACCTCAACCCAATTGAAATGTTGTGGCAGGACCTTAAAGAGAGCTGTGCATAAACGAACGCCCACAAACGTCAATGAACTGAAGCAAGTTTGTATCAAAAAAAGTGGGCCAAAATTCCTCCAGATGACCACGAGAAACTCATATACAGAAACTGATTACTTCAAGTTATTGCTGCTAAACTTGGTTCCCCAAGCCATTGAATCATGGGTTGTACTTACATTTTTTACAAATTGATTCTGCATTTTGGCCTAGCTTATGTTAAAATAAGAACAGTGTAATTTGTCATGATCCGTTCATCTGAGGTTGTGTTTATTTAATTTTAGGATCTTCTAAAATGACCAGATTTCTATTTCTATTTTTTATTATGTCCGGATACATAAAAACCATGGAATTCGAATACGGTACACTTATGTTTTTCTTACCACTTAATGATAGAATTTTTACAAAATGTGAACATCTCTCAAAACAAGATGTCAGCTTATGCATCTTAAACAAAAATACTGTAAAATGTAGTAGCCATTTAGTCCAATCTGGAGCCAGTTTGAGTTATTTTTGTTTCAACAGACGGGAAAGAAAAGGTTTCCTAGGGACATTGGGTACCTATAAATTAATTATGGGCTGTGTTACAGCCACAGATAAATGCAAAAGTGTGGTTCTCGCTGTACTAGCATTTACAGACTTAGAAAGCAAAATGAAGAATAAGCAACAAAGGCTAGGCTTATGTAACATTTAAGTGATTTGTTCTCCTGTATGTCCATCTGTTCAGATTAAAAGGAGGACCAGATCACACTTGGCAAGAGTTTAAGATTTCCTCCTTATGCCCAGCTGCGATTCTTCTTTAGCTCCAAGACAACATGCAGGAGAACATATCTCCTGAATGTTATGCAAACCTGGCCTAATAGAAATTACAGTTATTTTAACTGCCAAACACTTACATTTGATTTTTAGCCGCTTGTCTCTGAGCCTTGCGTTCTTTCCTCTTCTGATCAGGTGGCTTGGCAAAAACAATTTCAATGTTCTCACCTTCTAACTCTTTCCCATTCATTTCTTCCATTGCCTAATTAAAAAAAATAAAAAAATGTTGCTAAAGATTAGCAATATTCTACAGTCAGTACTCAGAACAAAAAAGAAATTGCTTAAAAAATAAAACCTGAAAGCCGCATTTAGTGCCAAAAAAATTAAACATCTAAAAGGCCCATTCATAAAGCCAACACAGAACAAAAGGGTACCGTAATACAGGTTAAAGAAACAGCTTGAAAATGCTGTCAAATTTAATTTGGCTGGGAAGGTAAAACTGAATATTCATTCTAAGTCGTGACCATTGCATACAGTAGTATGTTTAAATTATTATAAAACTTAACAGTTGTAGAAAGTTTCAGAAAAGTGAAATACCTTATCTTACATTTGACAACCATGCTGCACGCCTTAGTTTATGAATCAAACTGTAGGATGCCGAATTACTTTATCTTGGCACTTACCTTTACAGCACCAACACGGTCATCAAAGTGAATAAAAGCATAGTCCTTTAACTTTTTAACCCTTTCCAGTTTGCCAAAGTTGCCAAACGCTTTCTCTAAGATTTCTTCAGTAACTGTATTTGCAAGGTTGCGAACAAATAACACTTTAACCTAAAAAGAAAAAGAAAAAAGTAAACAAGCATTCTGAATATGTTATTAAAATTATAGCCGCTTTGACCGTCTAAAATATATTCAGATTTCTTAACCACATCTAAAGTTATTATTACATATCCAGGGTGTCAGAGTAGCCTATTTTTTTATGAGCAAACTTCTGCCTGGAATGTTTCGTAGTGTGACATAGATCACAGATTCCATGTCATCGCTAGGCGATGATGCGGAAAAGCAGGAGTTTTTGTTTGCTTTTTTTTAAAAAAAGAAAACTGTACTGCCCATGTCCGACGGGAAGCTATGCGGACCATCCGCAGAACAGATGAAGAGGAAAGAAAGCAGGTGTGTGGGAACGCCGCTACTGCCAGGGCCAGATTCCGCTGTGGGATTCCACATGCGGAATCAGACGCATCCGTGTGCAGGTGGCCTAAGTGTTTAAAAGTGGTCACACATTCTTGCTTCTCTGCAGTAACCCTGCCATTCTTTAGATTTAACTATTTTTCAGTAGACAACCCCCTTAAAAGGGCAACTTCCATCTTATTTTATAATAAAGGTTCCAACCTCTGTACCACCACTCACTTATCCAGAGATCATAAAATCTGCAGCGCTGATTAAGTGCCCTAGAAGTGCTTTTGGCCATCGACTGATGGGGGATGCTCTACAGACACTTGCACAGCCAATGGTCAGGAGCATTGACAAACAGAAGAAAAAAAAACAAAAACCTTTGAATCAGATGTAGTCATGCAGCCCCTTTATTCTCAGGATCAAGAAGCCCCAGAGGTACAATCCCAACTATAATATTAGAGTGGCATAGCCTTGCAATATTTCATCATTATAAAGATGGCAATAACCTTTGATGCCTGTGAGTAAGCATCTATAAAGTGCCACGATGGTGGTTTATTTAGGGTATATTACCTTCGCCATGACCTCTGGATCAGGATCTTCAATTGGGTCGGCCCACTCCACTGTCACAACATTGCCCCATACTTTTACTTTGCCACTCATTAGCCGGCGTCTAGCTTGAGCAGCCGTTTTATGATCCTCATACTCAAGGAAGCAGAAACCTCTATTCTTTTTTTTATCATCTGGCTGATGGTACAATATGACATCGGTAAGACCCTCTGAAACAATGATGAAGAAGTTAATGCAAAAAACAAAAAAAATCCTTAAAACAAAGCACATTTTACAGTTCAGAGTTCACAGAGCAGATCAATCTGCACTAAAGTTCAGTTTCAGAAGTCTATGGCCCTGGTAAACCTTTTTCAGAAAAATTTTTGAATCTAAAAAGACTGTCCAGTTTATATTGGCTGTGTCATGGAAGCCATGTTATCCAAAAAGGATTGGGGATAATGGTGATCGTTGGGATCCAGCCACTGGGACACCAATAATCCAGAGGATGAGGCATTCCAAAGTTCCCTGTATGAATATAGCAATGGTGTGCACGCTCGACTGCAGTTCCATTCATGCAAACTTTTGGAACTGCTGTAGTAGAGATCAAGAGGGGTCCCAACTGTTAGACTCCCTAAAACCAAAGCTATCTCCTACTATGTAGAGGGGATATTGTCCCATCATAGCAAATGTCCTTTAAGAACCCTGCAGAATTCCCTCAAAAACTGTGTGCAAGTGTACCTAGAAGAATTAATGCCAATTTAAAGGCAAAGGGTGGTCACACCAAATAATGGTTTGTCTTGGATTTCTCTTTTGTTCATTCACTTTTTGTCAATTAACAAAATGCAAACTATGAGTGCTTGAAAGCATTCTTATTTTGCAACATTTTTTTGCACACCTACCTAAAACTTTTGCACAGTACTGTATGTAAAAAAAAATTCCAGATCTCATTCTTATTAAAAAACACTTACCGGTGACTTTACTAAATTCTTCAACAATTTGTTCCTTTGTTTTACTTTTTGGAATAGACCCAACAAAAAGCCTATTATTGGCAACAGAGATGCAAACGCCAATGTGTTTTCCTGATCGAATTTCATGATTGTTGTACTGTAAAGATGAAAGTTAATAAAGCTGAAAACACATACTATAAAGGCTTACTCACTAAAAACGGTATTCCTGCCACAATCCCCACCTATTCATTGGATAGATGATAAAGATAAGTGGTGATCCTACTACTGATCCCCACCAAAGGCTAGAACTGGCCTCCCTTACCGCTCCATTTAATCTCTCAGAGCTATAAAAGCAGTCAGGAACAACTGACAGTCCTCCCCCAATCAGGCGATAAATGTTTGTAGCCCCTTTACAAAACTATATTTGCTCAAAATACATAAACTCCACATTATGCACCATAAAACCGATAAGTAACTATTTCCACCTAAGTACAAGGGTCCAGCGTCTGATTTTTGCCAGTTTTTGAGCAATTATATACTCTATACTAGCCAATGGAGTTGGTATACCCCTTTCCATCTAAGAGCGTATTGGAGAAAGGATCGGCTAGCCTTATTTTGTTACCACTGCTATATCCAAATTTAAAGGGTGCTCCAGTTGCAGGACAAACTTTCACACATTCACTGGCTGAGGGAAAACAAAGAACTTTGAGGGTCTGACCGCAATCTACTAACACCCTGAGAATGGGGGGCCCATTTATCCCGTCCTCCTCACTTCCTTGTTGCTTCTGCCATGTCACTGACTAGAGGGCAGGTCACACTGGTGTACTGCCACTACGATCAGTTTTCACTCATCCAGTGGATGGTTAAAAACTCAAAACTTTGTCCCATATCCGGAATACCCCTTTAAGAACTAGATGCATAATAATGAATGTGAAAGGCTAAACTAAAAACATTTGTCTTTCCAATGTAAATCTTGACACATTCATGCCATGAATTAGATTGGAAAGCAATATTAATGCAAGCCGATTAGTACGTCAAAAAGCAAAAGCAGCACTTTCTCTGTAGTACAAGGTGCAGTATGTAATCAAATAACACTCACCAACTTGACAGCCTCCTGGGCAGCCTCTTTTGTACAAAACGTCACAAAGGCATAGCCTCTATTTAAACCAGTTAAAGGATCCATCATTAAACGGAGATCCCAAATTGGCCCGGCCTTTTCAAATAGTGGAACAAGTTCATCTTCAAAAAGATCTCTAGGAATTTTGCCCACAAATATCTAAAATGATAAATACTAGATGAACAACGGAAATTATAATATGTATACACATATATGTATATGTTATAGAAACACATTTTTCTTTTAACATTTTCTTTGTTACCTCTGTGCCAACAGAAGGTTGCTGCCCTGAGTGAACTGTGCTTGGAGGTGGACCACCATATTTCCTTTGACCAGTTGTCACATCTAGAGTATAACCTGTTCTTTCAAGAAGGGCCTAAAATCAATACAAAAAGTTTTATAAAACACAAAGAAAAATAAAAAAGCTAAGACAGTGATCATTTTAAAAAGCCACTTACACATGCCTTGCCCACTGAAATGTAAGGAGTAGTACTGAACTCCTTCCCTTACAAGTACATCATTAGTGGGACCAAAATGCTACATGTACAATACCAGTGAAAAGTTTGGACTTGCATGAAAAAATGCTTGTTTCCCTTGATTCAGAGACAGTTGGAACTAAGAGCTTGGGATTTAACTTATCCCCCACATAAACACAATACCGAATTTGATGTTTATATATGAATACATTGTGAGTTTTGTAAAGAGGTTTGCATTTTTATGCAGATTTTATAAATCAAAATTACAAATGAATATTAAAAACTTTGTAATTCCTCTCATTACAGAAAAATGCTTTTCACAATTTATTAGCAGTGTTTTCTCCTCCCCTGCTTCCTGAACATACAATAAAGTTGACATGTCATTTTTGCCACATTATTTAAGCCGCAAAAACGAGATGTGCCCAAGTTATAGGAATTTAAGGCTTTTCCCCCAATTTCATCACAGTTAGAAATTTTTAAACATTTATCAGTATATTAAATTATACCACTGAAAAATACACCTGATCCTGTGAAAAATGAATCCTTAGATGGGTAGGTCAGTGGAAAAATAAAGAAGTCGTAAAAAGAATAAAATGAATAAAAACAAATGGCTGCTTTCTTAGATGGGTAAGTGGACTTAATGTTATGCAGTTTTAGACCTCCATGTTGAAAACTGTATAAAATAAATATAACATCTACCATGGCGCTGGAGTGCCATCTCAGCATCTGACAGGTGGCGTCCCCGGTCTTCTAATTAACAATCCTCTGGCATGTTTACGAGGCGTTACGGATAACATCCCTGTTGGGCCTTCTATTGGCTGCAGCGGTCATATACAAGATAGGTAGAGCTTTTTAAGTTCCACCCTGAGTCTCTTACTTTGTAGTATTCTACAGCATGGCTAGAACACTTTGTATAAGGAGGGGGGTGAAATGACACGCCACCATTGTTCTAAAAGATGCAGTCTGTCAATACTGAAATACTTTTCATTTTATTCAGGCTTAAAGCTTAAAAATCAGTTGGTTCATTCACTAATTGTTCGGTTTAAATACTGACTGTTCAGTCGTTCTCGGTCACTTATACAGTGAATGTGCGCAAATGAATGTTTCACAATGCTGAATTGTTTGGTGTAAACGGACCCTTAGAGTCACTATTTTGAATCATAACTTAACAACCCCTCACATAAGACTAAGTAGTAGAAAAATTTCAACATCAACTCTTCAGAGGAGATTGTGTGAATGAGACCTTCATGGTAGAGTTGCAGCAACAAAACCACTACTGACAGTGACAAAGTGAAAAGTCAGAGACTTGTTTGGGCTATGGAATATGGGCAGTGGACAACAGAACAGTGGAAATTTCTGCTTTTGTCAGAGGAATTCAAATGAGTCTGCTTGTGTTAGATGTAGAGAAGGTGAATGACATCTGGATATGTGGTTTCCATTATGAAGCATAAGGGAGTATATGGGCACATTGCTTATGACACTTGTGATTTGTACAGAATTGAAGGTACACTTAACCAGCACGGCTACTACCGCATTCTGCAGACACATCCCATTCGAAATGGATTGTTTAGGTTGCAATATTTTATTTTTCAACAGGGCAAAACACTTCAAAACTATATAAAATATGAATATACTCACTGCGTGCACGTGTCTCAAACTTAATCCTATGGCAATTCTGTTTTGCACAGAGCGCATCAGCTAGATTAAGGAAAACGCTGCACAATCCAAAAAACACTATATTGCACAATTGCAAAATGAACATCTAAAAATTGCAGTGTGGGATCCAAAAGAGCGCTATAAGAACTCTTGTTTGAAACATGTAACAATCTTTTGGATCCCACTCTTTGCAATTTTTAGATGTTAAAAAAACTAAAAAGTGTTCAAAATGTGCAAAATGACTCCTGAACCCCACTCTACTGCCAGTTTTATATGTTAATTTTTCAGTAACGCAATATAGATTGTGCAGGATTTTTACTTTTGCACTGAACTTCCAGACTGTAGGAGCTACTTGACAAAACAAAGCGACGCCATGCAGGGTCAGATGATCTTTCCTCCAGTCCCTTGACCTAAACTCAAGAGATAATTGGACCGAGTTGAATCAAAGAGTCAAGGCAAAGCAGCCATCAAGTGCTCAACATACATGGGAACTGCTGCTTTAAGACTATTGGAACAGCATCCCTGGTGCCAATCTTATAAAATTGGTTGATAGAATGCCAGGAGTGTGCAAAGCAGATAATGCAATGGAATTGCTACTTTAAAAGTCTAAAATAAACAGTTTTTGAATTGTATTACCTTTTTTGGTCACTGTATAGTTCCATGACTTCTTAGTTCCAATGACTTTACTATTACTCTAAAATGTGTAAAGAGGAAAAATAAAGAACATCCTTTCTATAAGCAGAGGTGTCCAAACTTTTGACTGGTACTGTACATCAGTGATCGGACAGGTACCAAACAGCAGTGCACCCATGTGAATTGCTGCAGTTCTAAATATATAACGGTAGTCAGCCTCAGCACTACCAGCAATTCACTGCCCGGATTCTATTGCCCAATGCCTTCACAGTCTGTGCAGACAAAAAAAGGAAGAGAAAACATTGTTTAAAGCTGGGCATAGATTCTGGCTGGGATTTTACACCTAATGCGGCCTGTCCACGGTGTTGCCAGAGGACGGATCTCCACTGTGAGCCTATCTGACAGATAGGCTCACTGCGGAGAATTGCAGCAATTCGCAGCATGCTGCGATTTGCCAGCCGCGAGTGGAGAATCGCAATGATTCTCCGCTCGTGGACAGGGGACCTGTGCTTTCCTTAGCAACACTATGGAAAGTTTTCACTGCCCTTCCCACGGCTGGATTATTGCTGCAGGGAACGCAATGCAAAAACGCCCGTGGACAGGAGCCTAACAGTTCCCTCCCACCATGAATGGGATTTGGCTAGAGAACCGGGTACAGCCATGAACGCACACAGTGCTTGGTAAATAGGGAACCAAGGCGCAGCATTTGCTGGAACGCTGCTTACCCTACGTTTAAGTGATCAGCAGGTGTGCCGATCAGATATTGTTGGCCTAATCACAGGCCACCATTACCACAGTCCTGGAAAAGCCATTTAAGAAGAAAAAATAGAAATACAAAATGCTTCTGAAGAATTTTTTCCCCGTGGTGATACCAATATCAGATCAGTCCTTAGCATGATTTATTTGTGATTGTTTTTTTTTTACATAGTAGAAAGTTACTTTTGAGAAGAAAAAAAAACAACATGCCTTTATTTTGGACTCATCTGGTCCTTTACTAGAATCTGCAACTTTGGTCCCTTGTTTCTCTCGCTGCCTGTAAGTCTTCATGACTCCACATAAGAAGGCACTTTTATTCTAAAAGATAAATCATGAAAGCAAAATTACCAACAGCAAACCAAAACCAGAGAACGTAAGGTGAAGTAAATGCAAGTGCGTTACATGCTGATGCTACTGGTTTACAGCTAGATTTTCGTGCGGATCTGCACAGGCATTTAGCCCCAGTCAATGGACAAATCCGAGTGCAACTGCCTGACGCAGTTTCTACGTCAAAAATGGAAAGGTCACTCCTTTTTTTCTATAATGCGGATTTCCGTATGAACTACGGCATAAGTTTTCGTTACAATTTACGAGGAACGTTAGATTGCTTTTAAATCCCCCCAATATAAAATACCTCTTATGCTTCCCCAATTTCTGTTTATAAGAATATGCAAAGCAATTAATATACATATTTATCATCACAGTATATTATAAACTGGAGTAGTCATACACCTGTCTGTCATATCTACCACATTGCACAAAAGTTCATAACAGATACAGGGAGATAACATTAAAGCAACACACGGGCCAGGAGAAACAAAGATGGCTGCACCAGCTTCTCTCAAACCGCTCATAGGGATGCATGGGTGTCCGCTAATTAAAGCATGCGGATTTGATTTGCGGACTTCTGGTCCGGAAAACAAAAATCACAGCATGCTCCATTTCTGTGCGGATCTCACACTGACAGCTTCCATTGAAGTCAATGCTAGCTGTCAGATCCACAGCACACAGGTAGCTGGCACTGCAGATGTGCCGAGGGATCAGTGGCACACCCACACGCATCCACAGTGCAAAAGAAAGAAGACAAGGGACAGGAGGGAGAAGACCTGGACAGATCCGCAGAAGACCTGGGACAGGTAAAAAAAATTTTAAAAAATGTCCTTGGCCTCGGGCAGTGTTGGCTCCTGCTGCGGGTGGAATTCGATCCGCCCGTGTATATGAGGCCTTAATCGTGCTGACCCATCAAATAAAATTATGTCATTTTTGCTGCCGTGTGTTCGCCATAGAAACATGCAATGTACAAATATGAACTCTGTTCTTTTGAATGCGGTCGTCTAAATGAGATATTAGTTTTCTCACACAGCGACACAGAAAAAAAATCGGGGTATGTCATATCTTTTAGCGCTCCCTCGTAAGACCTCGCCCATTGTTTTTAATGGGGCCAGCAAAAACATCAAGGTGCACACAAGTGTGATGTTTCCCACTCAAAACAATGGCAAGCACTTGCCAATCGCTCCTTCACTGAAATGATGCAAAACATTTTTGACACAAAAATGCCTTGCAATCTGCGGGGAAAATCGCACGGTCCCAAGCGCAATTTCAGCCCAAGTTTCACGCTCCGATATCATGCTCCCCGTGTGAAGTTAGCCTTAGAATGTATTTATTTTTACAGTTTCAGTACTTTAAATAGCACCATTAAAAAATACAACTAGTTCCGCTAAAAACAAGCCCTCAGACAGCTACGTCACTGGATAAATAAGATTGGATTATTTTGAAAGTGGGGGTGAAAAACTGAAAATGTTGAGAAAAAAAAAAGGTTGCGTCCTTAAAGCAACCCCTAAAATAACTGCTTAAGCTGTCAAGTTTACCTGTACATGCGAGAGGTCACTATCCTTAAACTGTTGTAGCACGGCTAATGCACCTTCTTCATTGAACTCTTTCAAAGCTTCAATAGCTCTTTCATCTAGATCACTGTGCGCGACTAATCCTGTAAAAAAAAATAGCACATATAATAAACTTTATTACATATAGATACAGAGAAGCACAGCATATTACCACCTTTATATTCTAAAATGTGACAGAATCAAACCCAACTTTGGAAGTTTTGCTCCTACTCCTGAAGAAGGGCTGCTTTGATACAACAGGATTTTGTGTTTGGATTTCTGGCAAGTTTAGAGTTAGGGGGCGTTCACACTTCGCAGAATGTGCAACGAAATTCTGCAACAAAGTACAATGGAAGGGAGTTGTGTTAACAAACCCCATTAACCCTTTCCAATCCACTGTCTGACATCTACCTACATTCTGATTGAAGCTTGTACAGCTCCAATGTTAGACGACATCAGACAGGGTATTCTTACTGTCTATTGCCAGCCACTCTGGCGTCGGAGCCTCTCTGGCGCACACATACTGGCTTTAGCCAGCAGATGGCGCTGTTGTATAACAGCAAAAAGAGAAAGCCTTTTAGGAAACCCTAAATCCAAAATTAGATTGGAAAGGGTTAACTCACAGCAGAAGAAATCTGCAGTGGATTCTAGTCACATTGCAGATTTTGAACACTACAGCATGCTCTGTCAATGAAGTGTCGGACTTTCACCTTAGATTTTATTTATTGCAATGCAATGAATAAAGTCTACAATTAAATTAGGTGCGGATTTCGTTGTGAAATTTACTTGTGGAAAATTACCATTATGCACGCACATCCCCTTACTGTAGGCATTTTGTGAATGTAGTGACCATTCCCCTTAAAGGGGTTGTCCAGTTATTATATGAAATGTTGATGGCAGGTGCACATGTGATTGAACATCAAATCCAGTGGTACTTACCTGTCCTCAGCCCCGGCGATCCAGCACTGCAGCCCTGTGATCCATCACCAGATCGCCAGGGCCGAGGATAGGCAAGTACTGTTGGATTTATTTAATCACAAGCACACCTGCCATTAAAATTTCACATAGAAGCATTAGAAGGGCCGTACGGTTACTAGGCGATGATACTTCTGGCACACAATAGAGCAAACCATTTATGAATCATTGCAAAAACAAACCTAAGTGTGTCTCATGTGAAGTGTGATGTGCAGCAGACTCCTGATGATCCGCAAGTGCCATCACCTGACCAGCGGTGCTGCGCCAGGTCAAAGTGAGCGCTGCATCTTCTAAAAGCAGCATCCTCATCAATGGTGTGGATTTTGACTCGTTTTGGATGTGGGAATTCTGCTGAATTTGCTGCAGCATTTTCACCCTGTATAACTTGTCAGACAACCTACGCTCATCTACTAGCCTGTGTTACACCCATCATTTCTATAATATACTTGCATTAAAAATGTTGCTGGTTTACCACTGTAAATCACATTTAAGTGCCTACCACTAAGGGGTCTCCCTTCTAGCTTCTCTGCTATGTGCAGAGCTTTCTTAGTAACATGAACTCAGGGATGTTTCCATACCAACAGGGGGAGGAGCTATCTTCACAGGGGTGCTCCCATGCCCTCAGAGGCTGTAAGCTGACAGGTCTGCAGACACTGTGATAATGATCCCCAGTCTCTATCTCTCCTGCTGTTACAGGATGTGGGTGTGTCTTGTGTACCCATTATGGGTCATTTACACGGGACGATTATCGGTCAAAATTCGTTCAAGCGATGCCATATAAGTGATCATTGTTACGTGTGAGCGCTGCTATCGTTTACCTTTCGGCTGAACGATGATTTTAGGGGGAGCTTAAAATCCATTGTTCAGCTGAAGAGAGAAATTTGGGACCGCATGCGGTGTTCTGCATGGGAGTCAGAGATAACATTGTATTCTGCCAAAAGCCCCTGCGAGAACAACACAGCTGTGCGCAGAGCTTAGACCACATACTGGGCTCTGCAAACAGTTCCCAGAGGCCCTTACACACAAATGAAGCTAAGTGTTAATGGACATTAGTGTCCATTAACACAATGCAAAATGATCGCTAAAACTGTCACTTTCAATCGTTTGAAAGACTGTCTTTGCGTGGAAATGGGCCTTAATTTGAGCCATAGTCGTGCAGTGTGAATGCACAAAAATCGTTCACTTTTCAGACAGCGTAAATACCATTGGTGGATCGTGGGCTTTTCGTTCAGTGTAATCGCTCCCTGCTTTACATAGAAGATGAAGCACTGAGCGAGAAGCCAGCGATAAGTCTGCCAGTGTAAACAATCTGCACTAGCGCTAACGACCTTAACGATGACATCAGCACTCATGCAGTCGTTTAACCGACTGTCGACCCATATAAAATACACACAATACTGAATTTGTTAAAAATTTGGATGGAAAGTATCTACATGCCTGATCGTCTTGGAAAAAACGGGACAGAGGCATTCAAATACTTCCTTCCTGCTGATGGACCAAAGACAATGCAGCTTGGGAAATAAGAGCAAGGAATTCAGAACAGTAAACTACTGGCAAAATAGCAGGCTTGATAAGACGCCCCGTCCCTGAAAGTGGACTGCAAACAGCAGAAAAATAAGGAAGACCATCTGAAAATCAGCACTTAGACATGAAACATTGTGCAAACGACTGTCAAAATGGATTGAAAAACTTAATTTCAAAGTAAGATGAAATGGGGGGGTGGGGGGAGAGAAAGCGCTATAGCACCATTTTTTGAGGGAGGTTTCTTTTATAGCATTCACAATGACATGTTAATTTAGTTCTATGGGTCAGTACAATGATGTGGAGAAAGTTTATAGCTTTTTTTTCTCCTTCACCTTATATCTGCCAATATTCCAGAATTGAATCAGTGGAGTCACACAGCTGGTGCCTTGCTTTGTATTAGCCAATAGAGGTCAGTATTTTTTGCAGATGTTGACATGTGATGCCAACATGCAGCATTTGTCATTTTATGTTGTATTACACACAATATAACCCAAATAAAAGTAGGACACAAACCTAGCACATATTGTATAAGGCTGCCTGTCCATGGGAGTTGCGGTATCCCGTGGCACATCGCCGCCGCGAGAGCCACCGCCTGGGAGCAGGAGCCGCAGACGGATCTCCGCTGTCAGCCTATCCGACAGATAGGCTGACCACGGAGAATTGCGGCAATTCGCAGCACTGATTCACAATGATTCTCCGCTCGTGGACAGGGGGGCGGCGCTTTCCATAGCAACGCTATGCAAAGCTTCAGACAGCGTGATTCGTCGTCGATTTACCGTCGGCGGAATCATGCCTCCGGACAGGAGCCCTTAATTGAAGGACGGAGGGGGGGGGGGAGCTAAAGAATCTTTTTAATGATCACAAAAGCAGAAAAACTGATCCGCATACTTGGGCATTGCAGTATATACTTTTACCAGTAGCCTATTAAGCCCTACTAGGCATAACAGGTTGAAATCCTTGGCAGTCATGGGGACCTTCACTCAGCTCCCAAGCAGCCATAACAGCTGTACAGCACCCTACAGTCTTATTACATGGGGCCTCCTGTTCATGGGCGTAGCAATATCCTGCCGCGGATTTCTGCTGCAGGAGCCGTCCCCGGGGAGCACTTTGGCACCGTGATTTTCCAGGACGAACATATCTGATAGGTTCATTGTAGATAATCGCGGCAAATCGCAGCATGCCGTGATTTTTAACGCGAGTGAAAAATCACAAGCGATTTTCCGCTCGTGGACATTGGTGCTGCGCTTTACATAGTTATCCTATGGAAAGCATTTACTGTGTTACCTGTGTGCAAATTGTCGCCGTGGGAAACGCAGTGAAAAAAAAAAACCGCCCGTGGACAGCACCGATCACAGCATCTAAATGGTTAAACAGCTGGAAACTGATATCTCCGATCCCAGCTGCAGTTGTACTTTACAGACAGTACCCGCCACATATTCAGCTTGTTCTATACTCTGCTACCCAACATTCACCGTACATGCATGTGGAATGGCCCAAAGGCATTTTCTTAACAGTCATTCATGACATATCAGTTTTCTTAAATGAATTTAAGGCAGAGATGTTAAAATTATCACCCCTTCCCCAATGCTCACTACTATATATGCATCTCTCCCGTTCTAGCAACACGCAAACATTTACATACATGTCCATGATATTAGCTACTCAAACCCGTAAGAATGCAGCCTACTGTGGTACTTAATGAAGCTAAGATTTTCTTGAAGAGCTGAGGGAAATGTTGTCTCCAAATATCAAAAGTCTTAACTTTTTTAGTTTTTCTGCCAATATAGCCATAGCTGCATAACATTTTGGGGTAAATGTATAGTGCATAGCTTTTTGTTGTTGGGTAGAATGGCTTGAAAAAAATTGCCACAGCAAATCCATGGTTTTATTTTTTTTAAGAGTCTTCTACTTTTGAAGAATAAAAACACTACTTTGGAAAAACTATTTTTGGCATTGCTGCATTCAAAGACCCATAGCTTATTTTAATGTAAATGGTGCCATGCCAAAGGTTTTTTCTTTCCATGGCAAGCTGTAGTTTTCATTGGTAACATTTTGGGGTACGTAAGACTTTTCGGATAAGTAAAGCTGATTGTTATTTTAGCAGTTTGTGGTAAAGGGGTAAGACAACCCCTTCAATACATTTTTTTATTTCCCAAATGGGGACTTTAATCTTTGTGTTGCTGATCTCTTTCACTGTAATGCTGCTCTACATGTACAGCAGATGTCAGGAAGGTTTTCCCAATGCAGCCTTTCACAACATGATTTTTGAGGAAAACGTCACACAATTCTACCATTGTGCATTTTTTCTTCTGTCAGTGTTTATCAGGTGAGAAACATTGTGGTTTTAAAAGATCAGACATTTATGAATGTGGTAATACCAATTAGGTTCTTTTTTTATGCATATACCTGGAAGTTTTTTTTCAAGATTTTTCTTTTAAATACTTTAAAAATAAGTTTAATAACTTTAATGATTGTTTTTGGTCCCACTTGGGGACTTGAACTTACAATCGTTTTTATAATATACTATTAATGTCTTCTCATTAAGTTCCACCTCAGGTTTTAAAAAGTTTAAGGGCTCCTACCCACATGTGTTTTTTAATGCGAATGTCAATAAGACTTTCTAATGTTAAAAACGCAAGTTTGTGCTTTGCGATTTATGCGTGATGCGTTTTAACATTAGTAAGTCCCCTTGATATTTGCATTAAAAAACGCAAGTGGGTAGGAGCCCTAAAGGAGCATTCCAGTCTACTTTAACTGATGACCTATCTCCCTGGATAGATCCATTAGTAGTTGATGGACAGGGATCCGCTGCTCAATAACCCCCATCCATCAGCAGATTATCAGGCCCACTGACGTAATCATTAATGGTCAGAGGAAGCAGTGCCGGCTCCGTTCCCATCTAAATCAATGGGAGCATCGCGCCACTTCCTGCTTCTCTTATGGTCAGGACATCGCTTCTTGTCCTGAACAGGAGGTATAGGGGCAGCATGGCACTCATATTGATTTCAATGGGAGTAGATCTGGTGCTGCCCTTATTTCCTCTTTCCATTGATGACGATCCCTGGCCAGACAATCAGCAGATAGGCAGGGGGTTGCGAGTGGTGGACCCCTGTCCATCCACCACTGATGACATATCCAGGGAACAGACAATGCAAAAAGGACACAAGCAGCACACTCTTATCCGAATCTGGGCAGGACTAGAGGCAACAGCCACAATAGAACAAGAACCAGGGAATACCTTGGATATCCAGGGAATAGATCAGTTAAAATAGACTGGAACACCCCTTTAAATCCACAGAACCCCATAATCTCAACATGGGATGCCCTCTGCTCACCCTTTCAAATGCTGCAATCAGCTCAATTGTGGTATCTAAATGGTTAAGCATTCAGGAACATCAGTATCTCCGATTGTGAAGGCTGCGACCATGTGTCAATTGTACATTACAGCTAGTTCCCGATCTCACTCCATACTAACCCAGCACAGATCCGATGTAAATGATCATTGCATTGCATGAAAGGGTTGATGTGTTTATTGTAAATAGTAGAGCTCTCATAGTATGTGTGTGATAGGCACCGCAAATATACCACACAAACACACAACTACGTTAGGCCAAAGCCAGCATGATAAAGTTAGACATGACACATGTAAAACAAGAATGTTTCTAAATACTATGATGAGCACAAAAGAGTAAAAATTTGAAATACATTAGAAATTTGTCTAACTCTGATCCTAGTTCTTCAACCCCTAAGGCCTCATGTCCACGGGGAAAAGAATTAAAATCCGCAGCGGATTTTAACTCTTCTCCCGCGCGCAGATCCGCACCCCATAGGGATGCATTGACCACCCGCGGGTAGATAAATACCCGCGGATCGTCAATAAAAGGGATTTTTAAAAAAATGGAGCATGAAAAAATCTGGACCATGCTCCATTTTCATGCGGGTCTTCCGCGGGGACGGCTCCCGCGGGCTTCTATTGAAGCCTATGGAAGCCGTCCGGATCCGCGGGAGACCTAAAATAGGAATTTAAAAGCATTTACTCACCCGCAGCGGGCCGGGAAGGTCTTCTCTTCCTCACGGCCGCATCTCCCTTGCTTCGGCTCGGCGGATGTGCCCGGCGCATGCGCGCGGCACGTCGACGACGTGCCGCCGGCGTGACGAATTCATCCGCCGGCCGAAAAAGAAGATCCGGCCGCGACGCAGAGAAGAAACGGAGCGGATGGGAGGTGAGTTTATTCTCATTTATTCTGATTTTCAGCGCTCATGTCCGCGGGGCAGGAGGGACCCGCTACGGATTCTACATGTAGAATCCGTAGCGGGCCCGATTTTCCCCGTGGACATGAGGCCTTAGATGCAACGGCCAATGCTACCCAGGGTATCAAAGTGGTTAATAGAAGGGTACTCCATCTTTCATTCCATTGTGACCCCCAATCTGATCATAGGGTGTCAAAGGCTCTCCATAGCATCAGTGGGCCTAACAGTGGCCTGCAGGCATACCATGTATGGATGCTTATTAAGCTGCCTGTCAAGTCTACAATAACCATCATAGTACAGGGGTACTGGAGAGGACTACAACAGCGATTACAGGATCGCACATTCAAACCCCCTACTGGAACTTGGAAAATTAAAGCTTAAAATTACAGTTATACTGCGGAAAAGCCATACCTCTTCCATTACATGTGAACTACCCTAAAGGGGTTTTCAGGGCCATTTTTATTGATGATCTATTGTTAGGTCGGGCATCAATAGTTGACCTGCTGGAGTCCGCTGCTTGGAACCCCGACCAATCAGCTGTTCGGTCGCCCACTAGCAACTCTTTCTTTGAAAAAGAAATCCCTATAGCAATTCTACCAAAATGAAATCAAAGTGGTTCCTAAATTACCTTGCGTGGCT
Source organism: Eleutherodactylus coqui (assembly GCF_035609145.1). Lineage (NCBI taxonomy): Eukaryota > Metazoa > Chordata > Amphibia > Anura > Eleutherodactylidae > Eleutherodactylus > Eleutherodactylus coqui. The sequence goes on from NC_089837.1 coordinate 194,943,938, forward strand.
TCTAGAACAATTGTCTATCCCAGTCACGATGATATTTGTCAGCACATCCCACGGATTTTAAAAAGATCTTCAAACAAACTAACGTCCAAGTGAACTGTTGGACTCTGCCTAAGCTGAAGAATTAGGGCCCATTCACACTGGCATATTTTCTATCCATATTTGTTACTGCCTGAATATGGACAACACAAGGACCCATTCTCTTAAATTGGTGTATTTAGACACCATAACTGCATAGGCCTGTGTGAATGAGCCCTAAGGGTTAGACAGGATGTCTTTAAGAGGGTTTTCCAGGACTTTACTATTGGTGACCTATCAGGATAGGTCATAAAATGTTGACCGTCAGGGGTCCACCACTGAACGCCTACGGCTCAGCTGTTCACTGGGCCCGCTCTCATTGCTGACAGAGCTAGAAGACCACAGCTCTGTCCGTAAGTGCAACGGTCCAGACTGAATTCAGCGGGAGTTGTGGCTGGAATACTAGTATAGGCTGTGGCTACATAACCCAACCGGGCCGCTGCACTACGGACAGAGCCGTCCACAACAACACTTGGCCCAATATCCGCTGATAACCGAGTGGCGGACCCCTGCCAATCAATACTTACGACCTATCCTGAGGACAGGTCAATAGTCAAGGCCCTGCAAACCTCTCAAATCTGTGGTTTCCTGAGGAAAAAAGCACCACAAGGTGTCCGGCAGCTTCATAGCTCTTCCCCTATTGAAATAACCTACACAATCTGCTTGATTAGGTGGGCAACATATTTCAGCACTACCCATTGTAAGCCCTGTAAGAACCTCACATCAAGAACATGTTTACTGGCCACGTGTCCTAGAAAGCAGTCCATGGACTACTAGATCTAGGACAAGGCTGACTGATGAGGCACCGACCTCTCAGTCCACACTAGTAACCATACTACAGAACAGAAAATGGATCATATTGCCATTGAATCTAAAAACAATCTGGGTAACGTACTAACAGTGCTGTCTACAGCTTTATGTGGGAAAATCTACAGTTACATAAATTTAGCAGTCAGATCTGGTGTCAGAGGAGAAAAAAGCAGCTGTATGACCGGTCACCAGTAGGTACCATAAATGAGACCGTGTGCCCACCTAACCGCACTCCTGCCTTTAAAGGGATTGTATAAATTAAAAGTTGTGTCTAGAAAAAAAAGCGCTCCCATTGTCACAACATAATAGCTCATACCTCTCCCTGCAGGTCCTCCATCAGGAGCTCCGGGTCTTCCTGGGGACATTGCTTACTACCATTATTGATCACCACTGATCTCCGCCAATGGTTGCATTAGGTTTACAGGCTGACCGCAGCCTGCTAATGATATGTCACCAGGAAGACCTAGAGCCGATGGCAGGGGACAGCATCAGCTATTGGTTATGTGGGGGCCATGGGGACTTTTGGGGAAATACTTACAAATCCTTTAAGCAAAGACGTGGGTACAACTAATAAACAGTTGTGGCCAAAAATTCTGAGGACTGACAAATTTTGGTTTTAACAAAGTTCGGTGCTTCTGTAGTTTTAGATCTTTTAGTCAGATGTTTCTATAGTAAATACCAATAACAAAGTAGGAAAGTCGTTTGACTTTAAATAAGGCAGGACACTTTTCCTTTTAACAAGTGCCATAACCTCAGGATTAGAGTACACTGAGGTACAATTATAAGCATTTCATAAGATTTTAAAATTGACAAAAATATTAAGTTTAGGCAAAGACTCAATTACAGTGTTAACCCATTTTTCTCCCCAAGACTTCTGCACTTCGCCCTGGTATGCTGGAGATCAGCTTCTGGCCCAAATCCTGACTGATGGCTACCCAATAGTGCCTAATCAGTACTTGACGTTTATCACAATTTCCGTGGTTTTTTGTCCACCCACTTTGAGGATTAACCACAGGTTCTTAGTAGGATTGAGATCTGGGGAGCTTCCTGGCCATGGACACAAAATGTGCCGGATAAAGCATTGCTCATCACTAAACTGCTCCTGGATGGTTGGGAGAAGATGGTCCTGGAGGAGGTTTAGATCCCATTCTTTATTTGGGGCAGGGTATTAGGCATAACTGAGTGCGCCCGCTCACTTGGGTGGAAAGCGACCCTACAAGAGTGGTCTCAGCGTGCTTTACAATTGGCACGACACATGACTCAAAATAGTGGGTTTTGTTTCACAACGAACTCTATAGTTGTGGCCAAAAGTTTTGAGACTGACACAAGTTCTGTTTGTTTTAGATCTTTTAGTCAGATATTTCTATGGCATAATTAAGTTCAATTATAAGCATTTCATAAGTTTTCAAACTTTTGACAAATATCAAGTTTAGGCAAAGATTTAGCAATTACAGGGTTGACCTTTTTTCTCCCTAAGACTTCTGCACTTCGCCCTGGTATGCTGGAGATCAGCTTCTGGCCCAAATCCTGACCGATGGCAACTCAATCATGCCTAATCAGTACTTGACGTTTATCACAATTTCCGTGGTTTTTTTGTCCACCCACTTTGAGGATTAACCACAGGTTCTTAGTAGGATTGAGATCTGGGGAGTTTCCTGGCCATGGACACAAAATGTCAATGTTTTGTTCACCAAGCCACTTAGTTATCACTTTTGCCTTGTGCCTCATCATGCCGGATAAAGCATTGCTCATCACTAAACTGCTCCTGGATGGTCGGGAGAAGATGGTCCTGGAAAAGGTTTAGATCCCACATTCTTTATTTGGGGCAGGGTATTAGGCATAACTGAGTGCGCCCGCTCACTTGGGTGGAAAGCAACCCTACATGAGTGGTCTCGGCGTGCTTTATTGTTGGCACGACACATGACTCATGGCAGAGCTCTTCTAAAAGGTGTCAAACAGTCTGAAGGGGGCTTTTAAAAAGAAAATATCGTACAGGAATTGGACTGCAGAGGACTCTCTGATGAAACCCCCTTCAGACTGTTTGGGACATCTAGTAGAAGGATTGTCCAGAGAAGAAAAGGTGAGCACTACCATCAGACAGGAAAAAAGCCTGTGTGCTCGTACCCTTAGGCCTCATGTGCACGGGGGAAATTGAATTGTGGAATCTGTGCAGGTCACCTGCGCAGATGATCTACAGTTTAATATGCCCACAGACATTCATTGGGCATCCACAGGTAATAATTACCTGCAGATGTCATTTTATCCCAGTGAATTTAGCCGATCAAGTGTGCAGTTTCCGGCATGGACAGCTTCCATTCAAGTCAATAGAAGCCGCCCGATCTGCGGTACGGCCACGGATGACACTATGACCGTGCCGCGGGAAAGCAAATTAAAAAAACAAACAAAAAAAAAAACAATGCATGCGCACGGCACGCTTGGATGCATCCGCCGTGCAGGAGATCCATCTGCGACAGAGGAGACCGCGCTGCATCCAAACAGGTGAGAAAATGTCATTTTTGGCCTCATAGCTGCGTGCCAGGCTGGAAACCACTGCAGTATTCAGCACTGGGAATCCATGCGTGCCCGTGGACACGAAGCCTTAAAGATCTAAAACCACTTTGTGGAAACCAAAATTTGTGTCAGTCTCAAAACTTGTGGCCACGACTGTAGTGATGGCGAGGAACATTTTCAGACTCGAGTTCTTTTCCTTCCTGACACCTTCAGGGTATGCGCGCCCAGCGCAGGATTACTGCGGAGTCTGCAGTGCATCTACTGAGAAACCACAGAATATACCAAGCGCCGCTCATGGGCTCCAGCTGCAGGTCTGGCAGAGATGTCACCCCTTGGAAAGGATGAAATCCATGCTGACAACTGGCAAAAACCACACGCAAATTCTGAACATGTGGATGAGATTCGCTAAAACACATGCTATTAGGTGAGCCACAGTCACAACTCACTGGAAGAGCCAATTACTAGAACTCTTGGGATATGCTGAAACATGACAGCTTCGCCCATGGCAAACCCGACATGTATCTACAAGAGCATCATGGCACGGAGCTGGGAGCGACACGTGGATCTCTGCTGCGGACGTGACAGTGGATTGGGAGGTTCAGCCCCGTTCTGTAGGGCTGAGCCGCAGCTTTTCCGTGCAGAATCCGTACAAATTACGTGCATGCTTATATTTCTCATTGATTTATGGAAGGGCACAACTCAGACAGATCTTCTGATTGATTGGGGTATAACATATCCCATTCTCTTGCATCGATGTGGGCAGATCTGATGAGTATTTAGGGGCAGAAGTCCACCGCTAAGTGCCCAGCAAACCCTCAATATGTGAGAATAGCCCGAGGGCTCATTTACACCCGCAATTATATATAATGGCCAACTTCTGCTGAAGTTTAAAACTGACAGGACTCGGGCCCATTCAAGTCAACATAAGTATTTTTTTTAACAGACTCCTGTTTTTTGTTAAGTGCCACAGTGCGCCATTTTTGTACAAGGCAAGATAAGGCCCCTTGGTGCGAGCACTGAGACACGACTGACTCCTCGGGTGCCGTTTTCTTGGCAGACAGTTTTTGTGGGGCGGTCTGCATACAAGAATTGGTACAAGAATCACCACTGAAGTAAATGTGTAACAAATAAACGGCAGGCAAGTGGGCTGTGTTCTCACCCATAGTCTTCAATGGGGGTCCTAAACATTAACAGCATCATGTTTTTTTCACGCGCGTAAAAAACGGATTGACCTCACATGACACGTGTAAAGCCAGACAGTTTTCACGGCCCAAAATCCCACATGTGACTACGGCCTTACTGGTAGATTTGACGATACTTTGCGCTTTTTAGACATCTAAGGCTGCCTGTCCATGGGCGGTGCAATATTCCGTGGCAGATTGCTGCCGCGGAGCAGGAGCCAGCAAACGGACCTCCGCGGTGAGCCCATCTGACAGGCTGACCGCGGAGAATCGTGGTAAAGTCGCAGCATGCTGCGATTTGCCGTCCGCAAGCAGAGAATCGCTACGATTCTCCACTCGTGGACGGGGGTGCTTTCCATAGCAACACAAAGAAAAGCATGCACTGCGCTCCCCGTGGCGATAATCCAATGCAAAAACACCCGTGGACAGGCAACCTAAAGCACTGAAGGGGCTGGAAAGTGGGGGGGGGGGGGGGGGGGGGGGCCACAACTATCCACAGGGCCACACTAGGCTGAATGCACACGGGCGTGTTTGCATTGCAGAGCCCGGATCGCGCATCAGACTCCGCCCACAGCATGCTATGGAAAAGCGCTTTTCCATGTCCACGAGCGGAAATCAATTGCACTTTTCTGCTCATGGAGGGGAAAAATAAAATTTGCAGCATGCTGTGTTTCAGCGCAGACTGCTTCTATTGAAGTGAACGGTAGCCGCCCGACCCGCGGCCCTTCCACAAGCACCATTGCAGAATCCGTGTCACCGCCTAGCGATATAATCTGCATCCGCCATACAGACTATAGAGTCGCCGGACAGGTACGCGGGGTCACCGGCCCGCTGCGGGGCCCGACAGGTACACGGGGTCACCGGCCCGCTGCGGGGCCCGACAGGTACACGGGGTCACCGGCCCGCTGCGGGGCCCGACCGTGTGCATTCGGCCTTATACCTGCAGTTCCCATGTTTTTGGAAACCACAAAAAGTTGCTAATTTAGACAAAATCCAAAATGGAGAAAAATCAAGCCAAAATAGAAGCAGTTGTGCAAGAGCCAAGTCTTACCTGAAATGTAAATTTCATCTAGTTTTTCAGCAACTTTCTGTGGTAAACCAGCATCCAGCAAAGTCTGCAAATGCTCTGATGGGGCTACTGCAGCATAAGTGTCCATGGGGTCCTCCGTGCCGTTCCCGTTTACATGTTCCGCGGCCATGGCTCCAGACATCTGTAATAGGCAAGAGGCAGGTGAGTGGTGGCCCCTCCGGGCTGCAGGGAACAAAGCGCCTCCTCCTCCCCCCAGCCGCGGCACGGGACTAGGCCGGAGCCTGCTGCAGACACGTGCTCGGCTCCCCCGGCGGACGCACAGGCCGCGCACACAATGGGAGCCCGGAGCAGCGGGCGGCGGCTCCCCCAGCGCTCCGGCAGCCCCGCACGCTGTGTGCTCGGCCTGGGAGGCTCACGGCCCGCCATGCCCTCCCCGCTGTCCGGCAGCCCGTGCACGCTGCACGCCCGAGCTCCTCACCCGCCAACGTGCTGCTGCTGCTGGAATCCATTTTCCAGAGTTGCCGGCTACGGCCGCTAACAGGCGCGTGACAGGGAGCGGCGGCGGCTTACCTGTCCCGATCCGGGCGGATTGCGGCTGCCTATTCCGTGGTGGGGTGTCAGGGTGTCGGACGAGCGCGCCCCTCGTGTGGTTGCAGCAGCTCCTTGTCCGGCGGAGTGTGGCTGTTGTAAAATGGCGGCCGAGAGAGCCGAACTCACGCCGCTGGCAGCCAGTCCCACCCCTCCGTCGTGCCCGCGCACTCTACCGCGGGGGCGCGCGCGGCTTAGCCAAACGCTGCCATTCATCTCCGGGGTTTCACGAGCTGCCCCTGCCCGCCTCGCCGGCTCCTCCTGCACCGGGGCGGGGCCGTAAGGGAAGCCAGCCAATCCGGGGAGGGAAGCGTGATGACGCGGCAGTTACCTCACGGCTTGGCGCGTACGCGGGCTGTGGCAGCAGCGGCTGCAGGGGAGCGGGCGTGTGAGAAGAGGCGGCTGCTGTGCTGCCGGCCTACCCTTCCGGACGGGGCCCCGGTAACCGCCGTCATGGCCGCCGCCGGTAGTTCACCCGGCGTGATAGCAGCGAGGGACACGCGGTGACTCTTCTGTCCCCTTCACTACCAACTCGTTTATCAGTGTTCTCCATCGTCTCGTTCCCGGAGCAGGACGGCTTCATTTTTCCGTCGACGGGACTTGTTTATTGCGGGGAAGTTGTATATTTCCACAGCGTGTGTGTGATATACATGTATCAGTGGTGGGGGACCTATGGCATGCGTGCAGAGCCCTCCCTGCTGGCACACATCCGCCGCTCACACTTGTGGATGCCTTGCAGGGGCCGCAGACTAACTGTTTCCACCCCTCTTCTGCCTATTCAGCAATGCCAGCAACCTGATTGGTTGTTTGGGTTGGCCGATTCACTGCCCCATCATGAGCGAAATTAGCCTTTTTCACCATGTTTTTTGTATTTTTTTTCATGGTGTGCACTGAGTGGGTTAAATAACTTTTTTTCTGGGTTATTATGAATACTGCAATACCAGAGTTTGGATTAAAAAAAAAAAAAAAAAGTTTCACACGGGCGACTATGGTTTTGCAGTGAGAAAATCGCTCTTTGTTCCCCTGACTTTTCTTGAAAATAACCTCGCATTGCTGCCAGCTGCGATAGAATAACACAATTTTTTTTAATCTCAAGTCACTAGTACTGTCTAATGCTAACACACTGTGTCGCATGAACATCGTAAGTTTTGTGTTGCGATGTGATAAAACGGAGGCTCCATAGGGAAATATGGGAGATAAAAAAAAATCGCGTATCACAGAAAAGTGGGCGCGCCGTGATTTTTTTAAATTACTTGGGTTAGAAAATTGCGCGAGATTTGTGCACTGCAAAACACATCTTTCACGAATATGAAACTCGCTCTTTTGAATGGGGTTAAACACATTAGTGATCCCCCCCCCCCCCCCCCCCCTGTATCACATCAGGTAGCAATCAGCACATCCTAACTTTGGGCTGTCCCCATATCTCCCATTGTTTTCAATGTGGGCCGTGTTAGCTTCAAGGGGAAAGGTGGCTTTTTGACATTTTTATTTTTACCTATTTTTTTTACTTTTTTCTCCCTAGAGCACTTGTTTATCCTCACCTATCATTCATCTAATACATTTACACTTCAGTGGCTTCATAGGTTGGCAGACCTGGAGGCCATAGTCAGGTGGGGGCCGATGGGTGAAAGAGGGAGCCCCCTTCTGTCAGCCTTTTTTCATACCGGGTCACATGGACTGTGGCATGTAAGGGTTAACCAGCTGGGACTGGCGGTTTCTCCGGTTCCTGGCGTTTGAGCAAAGTGCCAGGCTGTTATCTCCTGTGCCAGGCTTCTGATGCAACGCCATAAAAAAAGCGATTGCTCAAGAATAATGCTCCTTGACTGCCGCTATCAAAAGGCACACGGACAGTCGTAAGGAAACGTGTTCCCACCAGGACACGCTGCAGGGACTCTGTATCATGTGCAGCACCATTTTCTATCATGGGTAATGCTTCCAGGGCAGAACTGGGTTATGTTGACATCGAATGGACCATGACAAATTTATTTTTCTTCTGGGTCTCCTTAATTTTGGCTGACAGTAAATCCTCAGTATGAAGTCAGAAGCATAATGTTACAGTATGGGGGCCACATTCTGGATCTGTTGTGTAAACAGGGCTATAGGGTGTGTTCACATGTAGCCCTCAGCAAAAGAAAACACATCAATTGATGCAGATTTTGATTTAATTCCCTGATTTGAAGAGGTTAAATCTGCACTGCAATACCTAGTATAAATTGACATGCTGTAGATTTAACCCCTTAAAGGGATTTAGATCAAAAAATGCTTAAATCTAGGAGATAAAGCGAAGTAGCGGCAGCCTGTTTCTTTTCATCTGCCACTCTGTTCCCTCTTCTTTGTCCCATGCAACTCTATCTGCCACTTCTGCAGTAAACACAGCAACAGACTTGTCTACAGCTTCCATCATGCATAGAGCTTGTTTACCAGCCAGAGTGGCGGCTCCACCCACAAACAGGTCTTGCAACTTACACCAACCTTCCTCTGAGTGCCTGCTAAAGCAAGCAGCCAAAACCTTTCATCACTGAACTGCACATCAGCAATAGGCCGCCTGCAGACGAGTGGGTCGGATCCGGCAGCGAGAATTCTCGCCGCAGGACCCAACCCGAGCGCCTGCAGAGACGAGCGCGTACTCACCTGCGCCTGGCGGCCCCAGCTCTTTGATGTGCCGGCTGCGGCGCAGCCGGCGCATGCGCAGACCGGAGCCGGCGGCTGGGTGAGTGCGTGCCCCGCACAAAAATAGGACATGCCGTGGTTTTTGCCGCGCGAGATTTTGCGCGGCCGTCTGCATAGGAGTGCGTATTGTAATGCACTCCTATGCAAACTTTCAGTGGCGGAAATCATGCGGGAAATCCCGCGGCGGTATTTCCGCCCGTGTGCAGGCGGCCATACAGTGAAGTGCTTCCACTCTTGTCATACCGTCTGCACTGCTCCCAGGATGTTTGCATCTGTCGACAGGGAAGGAAGTAGCAAATGAGGACAAGATGTCAGAGGAAGTAGAGATACGTTTAGGGTGGAGGGTCATGTAACATAGGTTTACTGTACTTCGTTTAGCTTTCTATTGCAAAATGACTTATTGTGATATACATTAAATTTTAAAATGTTAGCCTGCCCAGAATAATCCTATTTACACATTGGTTTATAGCGATCATTAAGAGGCTTTTTCTGACTGTTGCGCACTTTTCATCGTGCTTAATCAAAAATCTGGCACTGGTCTCCCATGCCGGGTTAAGCAGGTGCACAGGTGTTGGATGATAGCCCAGCAGTTGTTCTGCTGGGATATCCCTAACAGTGGGGGTTGGAGAAACATCAGATTCCAGCTGTTTAACACTATCACAGCCACTGCAACCAATGTAAAATGCTAGCAGAGTGGGTGGGGGGCTCCCTCTGTCACTTATTGAAACACTATGATATGACCACAGGGTCCCGACAGGTTGCTATGGCAAATTAAGTATTGCAGTGTATTATAAAAACAATCAAATGTACTGATATTTAAGACCCCAAGTGGGTAAAAAATAAAAATTATGGCTCTTAGAATATGACACAAACGCATATCTTTAAAAAAAAAAAAAAAAGTATGCATACAAAAAAGCAAAATGTAAAAAAACTGGTATCGGAATTGTGTTTACTCAGTATAATGTTATCACATTATTCTGCATGTTGAACGCCATAAAAATCGAATGCAAAAAACAGTGGTGGAATTTCTTACACAACCCCCCCCCCCCCCCCCCAAAAAAAAGGTTAAAAAAAAATCTACAATACATGTACCAAAAAATATTAAAAATACAACTTTCCTTAGAGGAAAATATTAAAATGTTTCAGCTCTGAGAGTGACAATAGGAAAAAATTGAACAATTACCTGCTCATTAAGGTACAAACAGGAGCCAGTAAGAGGTTAAAATCCACACTGCATTTCAGTTTTGCTGTGGATTTTGTCCAGAATGTTTCAACACCAAGTAGAAGAGATTTTAGATCTTATTCACATTGCTTATACTGTAAAGACTGGATTTTTTATGTGGAAAATCTGCAGCATTTCTGTCCTGTGTAGGGAACTAAATGATGTGATAGCTAGACCACTATTTTCATCTATGGACACGATCAAAATTATATGGTGCATTAAATAGTATCATTGAAAAATACAACTTGTGCCACAAAAAACAAGTCCTCATACAGCTACGTCAATGCAGAAATAAAGGAGTTAAGATTTTGCAGTAGCTGATTGGCATTGATTGCTCCAGTTAAATCTACAATCCACTAGTACCCCCAGGTCTTTTTCTATTTCACTTTTCCCTAGCGGTACCCCATTTAGTGCATTTTGGTGACAACAGTTCCTCCTGCCCATGTGCATAACCTTACATTTATCCACATTGAACTTAATTTGCCATTTTTCTGCCCAAGCCCCCAGCTTATCTAGGTCCTTTTGTAGATTGTCCTCCGTTGTATTGTCTTATATAGTTTTGTATCGTCTGCAAATATTGATATTTTACTATGCAGCCCCTCTATCAGGTCGTTGATAAATATATTGAACAGAATTGGGCCTAATACTGAGCCCTGTGGCACCCCGCTAGCGATGGTGGCCCAATCTTGAGTACAAACCATTGATTACCACCCGCTGCTTTCTATCTCTGAGCCAGTTCTTTACCCAGATACACACGTTTTCACCCAATCCAAGCTGCCTCATATTATATATCAATCTATTATGTGTCACTATGTCAAATGCTTTATAGAAATCCAGATATAGAAGATCAATAGACTCTCCCAGGTCCAGCCTAGAGCTTACTTCATCGTAGAAGCTGATCAGATTGGTCTGACATGATCAACCCATCATGAACCCATGCTGGTAAGGCGTTATTTCGTTGTTCTCCTTGAGGTCTTCTAGGATGGCGTCTCAAAAACACCTCGAATATTTGTACAGTTATTGAAGTGAGACCGTCCTGTAGTTACCAGGCTCTCTTTTGGACCCCTTTTTGTAAATTGGAACCACATTGGCAATGCGCCAATCCAATGGTACAACCCTGATTCCTGAACACCGGTGTCCAGAACTGTACACAGTATTCTATGTGGGACCTGACAAGTGCCTTGTATAGCGGAAGAATAATGTTCTCATCCCTCGCCCCTATACCTCTTTTAACCCCTTAATGACACAGCCTATTTTGGCGTTGAGGACCAAGCGATTTTTGGTATTTTTCCATCTCCATTTTTCAAAAGCCATAACTTTTTTATTTTTTCGTCGACGTGGCCGTATAAGGGCTTGTTTTTTGCGTGGCGAGCTGTAGTTTTTATCGGTGCCACTTTTGGGTACATAGACTATATCGTAAAACTTTTATTATTTTTTTTTATGATAACAGGGAGAGAAAATGCAACAATTCTGCCATAGATTTTTGTTTTTTTTACAGCGTTAATCATGCAGCATAAATGAAGCACAACATTTTTTCTGCAGGTCGGTACGGTTACAACGATACCAAAATTCTTATATTTTTTTTTAAAGTTTTTACACTTTTTTGCAATAAAAACCATTTTTTTTTGGAAATCTTTTTTTTCTCTATAGCTGCATTCAAAGTCCTGTAACTTTTTTATTTTTCTATGTACGGAGCTCTGAGGGCTTATTTTTTGCAAGACGAGCTGTAGTTTTTGTTGGTACCATTTTGGGGAATGTACGGCTTTTTTGATCACTTTTATTGCATTTTTTGTGAGGCAAAATGCTAAAAATTAGCATTTTGCCTCTGTTTTTTAGCTTTTTGCCGTACAAAATAAAAAGTGTGTTCAACTTTTTGTACACATCGTTACGGACGCGTCAATACCCAATATGTGGGGTTTTAATTTTTTTAAAAACTTTTATGCTAATATTAGAAAAAGCATAAAAAAGGGGTTTTTTACATTTTTTTTTTTAACATTTTTCTTTTTTTTACATTTTTCTTTTCTTTTTTTTTTCACTATTTGAGTCCCTCTGAGGGACTTGCAGCACTGTGCCTATGATTGCTGTCATAAGGCATGGCAGAGCTACTGCTCTGCCATGCCTTATCGCTTATACAGCGATCATAGGCATAGGCAATACAGGACGCCAGTGTCTGGCGTCCTGTTGCCATGGTGACAGGACGGGCTCTCGCGATGACATCGCGAGAGCCGGCCGGAGACACAGAGGGAGCGCGATCCCTCTGTGAACTCTTTCCCTGCCGCGATCTACTTAGATCGTGGCAGGGAAGGGGTTAAGAGGCGGGGGGGCGCATCTCCGATGCCCCCCCGCTGTTGCAGCGGGACGCCGGCTGCGGGACAGCGCGAGGTCAGTCATGATCTCACGCTATCCCGATGACGTACCGGTACGTCATTTTGCGCGAAGTACCAGCCTGCCATGACGTACTGGTACGTCATTTTGCGTGAAGGGGTTAATGCAACCCAAGACTTCATTTGCTTTTGCAGCCACTGACTGGCATTGATTTTTCCAGTTAAGTCTACAGTCAACTAGTACCTCCAAGCCTTTTTCCATATTCCTTTTCCCTAGCAGTACCCCATTTAGTGTATATTGGTGACATCCGTTTCTGCTGCCCATGTACATAACCTTACATTTATCTATATTGAACTTCCTTTGTTATTTGTCTACCCAAGCCCCCAGCTTATCTAGGTCCATTTGCAACTGTATATTGTCCCCTGTTGTATTAATCATCTTCTATAATTTTGTACCGTCTGCAAATATCAATATTTTACTGTGCAGTCCCTCCATCAGGTCATTGATAAATATTTTGAACAGAATGGAGCGTAATACTGAACCCTGTGTACCCCACTAGCAATGGTGGCCCAATCAGAGTACAAACCATTTATTACCACCCTCTGCTTTCTATCTCTGAGCCAGTTCCTAACCCAGATACACACGTTTTCGCCCAGACCGAGCTGCCTCATTTTATATATCAACCTACTATGCAGCACAGTGTCAAATGCTTTAGAAAAATCCAAAACAACCCACACATTGAATTAAAATCAACCATTATTAGAATAAATCTGTCGCAAAAGAGATTTTAAGTTATTTGGCTATCTCTAGACTTGTCTACTTCTAGTTTAACAGATAAATCCATTGATTTTTAAATTAAATCTTCACTGATAACACTATTCAACAAATTTGAACTTTTTTTCCTTTTTCTGATTTGTAAATAGATTAATTTACCTTATTTTGGGATGCCGAATTCAGTGGAAGAACCAGATTCTATCTATAATGTCACGTTTCTGAGGTTCACGGCACTAATACAGAGATAGCAATACAGTATTGGCAAATATTGACTTGGTTTTAAATTTAAAAAAATTACACTCAAACTCGGCAAGCTCCTGTGCAGAGGGCTAGGTGGGCGCGGAGGTCTGATGGTTTTTAATGAGAGTGCGGGAGAGTGCGGACGACCGCCGAACAGGGGTGTGCAACCTCTGCCGCACCGAGATCAGCAGTGAAGCCACCACTACCAGCCTGACCACCACCAGCATGCGTAGGCATATGAGAGCTAAGCACCAAACGAGGTGGAACGAAGGCCATTCACTGCCTGCGGGTCACACCACTGCCTCTTGCCCTGGGTCACATGCTGGCACTGAGATGCATTCACCCTTCCCGCACGCAGGCATGAGCGTCTCCCGCCTTGCTCCCACCCCTTCACCTGAACGGGCCTCCACCAATACTTCCCAGCGCAGCGTTCAGCTGTCCATAACACAAACATTAGAGCGCAAGTGGAAATATGCAGCCACCCACCCACATGCACAATTGCTAAATGTGCATATCTCCAAACTGCTGAGCCTGGAGATGTCATATAGGCTGGCGGAAACTGAGGCTTTCCGCAACCTCATGGTGGCGGATGACCCTCACTACTTGGTCCCCCAGTCGTCACTATTTTTCCCGCTGTGCCGTCCCTGCCCTACACCAGCACGTGTCACGGAATATCAACCGTGCCCTCACCAACGCGATTATTGGGAAGGTCAACTTAACAACCGACAGATGAACAAATGCTGGCGGGCAGGGACACTACATTTTCCTGATGGCACATTGGGTTAACCTGGTGGAGACAGAGACCAAGTGTGACCCTGGGTCCGCTCACGTGCTACCCACACCGAGGATTGCGGGTCCTACCTCGGTCATGGTTTCTCCGGTTTATTATGCCACCTCTCAATTACCATCTGTGAGCACGTTGCCTTCAGTCGGTAGCTTGAGGCGCTGCAGCACTGCCATGGGGAAGTGTCAACAGGCCGTGCTGAAACTCCTGAGCTTAGGTGACAAGGGGCACACTGCCCAAGAGCTAGTACAGGGTTTGATGGAGCAGACAGATCTGTAGCTTTTGCCGCTGAACCTCCAACCAGGCATGGTCGTGTGTGACAATGGGCGTAAGCTGGTGGCGGCTCTGCAGCTTTGCAGACTAACACGTCCCACGCCTTACCCCGTCTGGGATAGGGTTGGGACATTGACACAAAAATCACTGAACGAACTATCGATTATTGTAAAATATCGGTGGAAAACTTTCGATATATCGACTTTTTTAAATGCTGTACAGAAGTGAAACAGGTCTAGGGTTAATAAAGGAACACAACAAAAAAAATTTTGAAACTTTAAACTCTTGAACTTATTGACTTGTAACTATTAATAACATCATGAAAATATATTAAAGTTACATATGAAAATAAAAAATTACAGATGAAACATAATTAAAATTAGGTATATGAAAAGAAGTTTTTTTATCATTGGCCGCAATAATCGTTATCTAAGGAGCCAACAAACACACTGAAACAAGGTTCTGCCAGCTACAAGGAAGCTAGAAGATGGACGCTGGACCTGACGGGATTTCAGCATGATCTCTGTGTGTTTGTGGGGCTGCATGCCCTGCATTTTTTCAAGTTGCCGCTGAGGGACCAGCGGTCTCCATGGCAACTTGTAAACAATGCAGGGCCTGGTAACGCGAACGCAGTGCCCCGAATGCAATTGTAATTGCATTAGATGGGTCTCCTATCTTTTCTATGGGCACTGCGTTTGCGTTAGATGCTGAACGCATGACATGTCGCGTCTCCTTTTCTGGACGCGACCTTCGTGTGTTCAGCACAGCCCTCTATCTGCATGTGGAAATGCTTTTATTTAGAAAGCATTGCCCACAGCGATTGCGTTAAGACGCAAGCGTTCAGAGCCTCTAACGCGATGAACAAACGCATGTGAAGGAGGGGCCTAAGACCCCACTTTTTCTGAGAGTCGTTTTTGTCTGGAGGAAACTCATACTTTCCAAAAGTTTCTAGAACTTGTTTATAAATTCATTAGTGCCTAGAGCAAAACTACATCCTGTACTAACACAAGGGAAAGGGCAGAATTTAAAGAAAGACACGTTTCTTTACAAAAATTGATATTATATCACCTTAAACTATTGATGTTACCGATATATCGGACATAATATTGATGAAAAGTATCGACAGAGCATTAGCGATATATCAGTTTTTGATGTAGCAACCTTCGCCTGGGATGAGGACAGCTGGACGCTGCGCTAGGAAAAATTTCAGTACGCTGTGGACTACTGAGTAGGTGAAGAGATGCGCCTTACTCCGTCTGGGATGGGGACAGCTGGACACTGCGCTGGGAAAAATTTCAGTACGCTGTGGACTACTAAGTAGGCAAAGGGGTGTGGTGCTTATCTAAGATATGCCAGCACATGTGCCTTACTGATTATGGTCTGGCCCAACCAAATTGTTAGGGGGGTGACCACCAGGCTCTTGCCCACAATTTGGCTTAATAGTGCGACCTGGGAGCCTCAAATGCATCCATGCATGCTGCCACTGCTGTTCCCTATCTATTTCTGTGGTTTTTCCATGACTTTCTGATGTTTTCAGGTGAATCACACACCCTCCCCTATGCAGAGCATGGGTCACCTTGAAAAATGCTCGAGTCTCCCATTGACTTCAATGTGGTGCATTAATCGAAACGAGCTCTCAAGCATTACGAAAAGTTCGACTCAAGTAACGAACACCCTAGCATTTTGGTGCTCGCTCATCTCTACTATTGACTAGTGTAATCTGTTTTAACGTTTAGTAACTTGTGAAATTGGTATACTTACTTGGTCCGATCACGCTCCAATTTCTCTTTTTCTGAAATGTATAATAACTCTACTACAATTCCTTGGTAACTGAACAATTTTTATTTTTTTCTAAATATATAAAAATACTAAAACATCCTTGTTATTCCTTGATTTTGTTTTCATAACAATTGTATGCCTGAGGTAGTCATCCACAAAAAGGTGTGCTCATAAAGCTAATATTAGGGGACTCTTTATAAACGTAGCAGCCACAAATAAGGAATAAGAATGAGGGGAAAATACATCTCTCAAATAATATTTACTTGAGTCAATTAAACCAAGCAAAGTACTGCCCATCTAGATCAGATATATGTAACCTCCAAGATCAGTTACATCAACTAGATTTATATAGATATGAACAAGCGCTACAGAAAATGAAAGCCAGGTGTTATAGTAAAAAAAAATAAAGATAGTGCTTTATTAGCATCATCTCTCAAATCTAGAGCTGCTAACTCTAAAATATCTTTTATATTTGTAATGCACAAAATGGGGAAAATATTCAACCCTCAAACTAGAGCTAATAGTTTATCTGATAATTATGCTTCACTTTATAATCTCTGAGATGACACATCAACTCCGCAACCCAGTACTGTGCAGATATCTGACATGTTAAATTCCATTTTGCTCTCTAAGGTGTCAGCATAGCAGTTAAGAACATCTGCTCCTATATCTCTAGCAAAAATCAATAGTGCTATCAAGTTACTTAAACCACATAAAACTCCTGGCCCTGATGGTTTAACAAATGATTACTAAAGACATTTTTCAGTCTGCCTTATCCCCTCATATTCTCTCTTTTTAATAGTATACAAACAATTGGTAGAATTCCCAAAGAGATGTTACATCACGACTATTACTCTCAAACCAGGGAAAATCTCAGTTAGACCAGGAAACTTCCGCCCTATATCACTACTTAACACAGACTTAAAAAATACATATAAGATTTTAGCCACTAGGTTGGCGGATATTTTAACCACTTTGGTTTTTCCAAGTCAGGTAGGATTTGTTAAAGGTAGGTACTCGATTGACTATGCCCGTAAGTTTGTAAACAGTACGTTATTGAAAAAAATTGTGATGCCGTCTCTGCTTCTTTCATTGATGCAAAGAAGGCATTTGATCGATTCCATTGTGGATGCCGAAGTGAAATTCTGCTCAAATTTGGAATATCTGTAGTAGCATATGACTTAATTATGGCACTGTACTCCCTCCCATGCTAGTACTCCTCTAAAACATTTAATATCTTCATTGGCATTTGGCAAGGATGTCCATCATCACCATTAATGTTTACTCTGGTTTAACCAATTTACTTAAGTATGAAGCATTGTGGGTCGGCAGAATAGCAACCATCTCAAGATGCTAAGAATTACAAAAATCCTAGATAAACTACAAAAAACCTGCACAAACTACAAAATATTCTTGATAAATATGTTTGGAAACTTCTCCCCTGTGGCAGCCCACACTTTATATCTCCTTATCCATAAAGGTGGATTAGGCTTAACATAAGTAACTTATTATCTACTCTTATTACTACTATTCAACCATAATTAGTCAAGCCAGACACTAGAAAGCCAATGCCATTTTATTATGGAGCAATAACGCTTTTTTTATTTTTAATACACCATTGATGCTGCCACATGATTGGAGTTGTTAGAAAGCCAATGCTGTCACAAAGTATTGGGTGAATATGCAAAATTGTTTCCAAACAGTATACCTGCCAATGTTTATTATGGCTAATAACACTGGAGGTTTCTGTACCTAAATCTGCTGATATTACGATTGAAGCTGGGATCACAGCACGGAAACGTAAAATATTTTCCAAATCTATTATTCCCTTCTGACTGCCTGAATTAAATTTACCGGTGATACCCTTTATTATTCCAGATATCTCAACTAGTAACTGGATCACTGCAGGGATAATTTGAATCTCAGATATATGGAAAGGTATCACCAAATGTCCTTTAATAATATTTCTGCTACATTTTACAGGTTTCAAATCTGATGGGACTATTTGGCCATGGGGATTCCTCTTTCCTGCTCTGTTCCCAGTGCAGATGTGATACCACCCTAGCAGAGATTTTTTTTTTTTTTTTTTTAATTCTTTATTTTCAGTTTTCAATTTTAATACAAATAACCAAACACACACTTCGAGTCTCGGTCTAGCAATTGTGTGGTAAATAGAATAAACTAAAATAAAATAAACTAATGTCGTTTGCAGCGTTCTTGGAGTCTTTTTCTTTTGTGAGCCTTTCAAGTATCTGGCTGTCTTGGTTGGTTCGCTTGTCTTTGTCCGTATCAATACTTATTCTCGGTTTCTTAGTGGCACTTGTTTGCTGCTAAAACTCTAGACTCTATAAACTCAATATAAACCTTCACATAGGACATTGGGCAAAAAACATTAGGGATTTTTGAGGGGATAGTATAGGTTGGCGAGGTGTGTAGGAAGGGGAGCCTGGGTCCGGGGTGGCATGGGGGGTGCTACTTTATGCCCACGATTAATTAGTTTCCAGTAGACTTTTGTATTCTGTTGTGCACTGAAACTCTAGCCAGTGGAACCAAGTTTTTATGAACTTTCTTTGGGTACCTTTGAGTGTGGCTGTGAGGTCCTCCATTTCCAGAACTCCCTGGATCGTGGTGAGCCAAAGCGCTGTAGTGGGCGGGGTAGTCTGACGCCAAAGTTTCGGCACGCATGATCTCGCGGCATTTATCAGATGTCGAGTAACTGAGTTTTTGTACACTGAAATAGGAATCTCGTTATGATGCAAGAGGAAGAATGCAGGTGTTTTTGGTATGGGGTACTGGGTAAATTTGGATGTTATCTGCCAGACATTCGTCCAGAAGCTCGCCAACACGTGACAGTCCCAGAAGATGTGTAAGAGTGTCCCCTGTTCCATTCCGCATCTCCAGCAAAGGGGAGACGCCGATGGGTATATCTTGTTGATGCGGGTGGGGACTCTGTATCAGCGTGCTAGTATCTTATATCCTGCCTCCTGAATTTTGCTAGATATGGATACGGAGTGAGTAAGCGCGTAGATTTTTCCCCTTTCTGTCTGGGAAAACGATATTCCCAGGTCTTCTTCCCATTTCCGGACGAATTCCGGTGGCTGAGGTCCTGTTTGTGTGTTGAGTAGGCTGTATACGCTTGACAGTGTGTGTCTAGACGGGCCCTCTGAGCTGCATAATGTTTCAAATTGCGTTTTAGGCCTTGTAAATGTGTGCGGGTGTGGAAGGGAATTGAGGAAGTGCCTTAATTGGACTGTTTGCCAGAACGGTATCGGATATGGGTCTTGTGTCACTGTCAGTTGTTCCATCGTGAGCCATTGGCCTTCCTGCATGAAATGCGTTGCTCGGAATCTACCCCCCTTCTGCCATAGGCGGAAAGTTTTGTCCTCCATCCCTGGTGGGAACGATGGATTGCCCAGTATTGGGAACATTGGTGAGGGTCTTGGGGCCATGTCTGGTCGTGTTAGTATTTTCGCCGCTGTCATTAGTGTGGGACCTATCGTGGGGTGGTTGGTCAGGTCTGCGGTTATGTGTTCCTGAATCCATGGTAGGGCCTTCAATGGTATAGGTGTGGCTGTTTGTTCAATGCTGACCCATTGTTTGAATTCCGCATGCCTGTGCCAGTCTATGATACGGGCTAGGTGGGTGGCTTGATAGTACCTGTTAAAGCTTGGAAGTCCCAGTCCTCCTTCCTCTTTGGGTCTTGTCAGGGTGTCCCTTGCTATACGCAGGGGTTTGTTTGCCCAAACGAATTTAGTCATGAGAGATGACATTTGTTGGAAAAATTGTTTGGGGACCTTAATGGGGAGCGCTTGAAGTAAATAGAGTACTCTGGGGAGTATGTTCATTTTAAAGATAGCCCCCCTCCCAAACCATGAGTGTAGGCCTTTTGTCCACGAGTTTAGGTCTGTCCTGATCTTACTCAGTAGGGCAGGGTAGTTGGCCGCGTATAAGTTTTCTGGCTCGGGGGTAAGATGTATTCCTAGGTATAGGATGTGGTTTCCCGCCCAAGTGAATGGGAATGAATTTTTTAGCTCTCCAACTACCGACTGTTTTAAGGATATGTTGAGGGCCGCGGATTTGTGGTAATTTATTTTAAAGTTTGAGTACTCAGAATATTGTTTAATTTCGGCTAGTAAGTTTGGGAATGTAATTCGTGGATTTGTGACGAAAAAGAGAAGGTCATCTGCGTAGGCTGCTATCTTCTGTTCGGTGTTTGCCACTTTGATCCCTGTTATGTTCGGGTTGGCTCGGATACGGTTCAAGAGGGGCTCGAGGCACAGGATAAAGATTATGGGTGAAAGGGGGCAGCCTTGTCTCGTGCCGTTGGTAATCACAAAGGGGGGCGAGGTTTGGCCATTGACCCTCATTTCTGCTGTGGGACATGAGTAGAGACTTTTTATCCAACTCAGCATGTTGGGGCCTAGTCCCATCTGAGTCATGGTGGTGAGCATGAAGTCCCAGTCCACTCTGTCAAAGGCTTTATCTGCGTCTGTTGACAGCAGACAGGCAGAGGTGGCTAGTTTTTTGGCTATGTGGATTAAGTTTATTGCTTTGGTCGTATTGTCCCTTGCCTCTCTTGTCGGGACGAATCCTACTTGGTCTCTGTGGATTATGTGTTGTAAGTGTGGGGAGATCCTGTTCGCCAGTATTTTTGCGAATAATTTCAAATCTGCGTTCAATAGCGAGATGGGTCGGTAACTTTGACATTGGGAGGGGTCCTTTCCTTCCTTGGGGATTACTGTTATGTGGGCTCTTAGTGTGTCTCTCTGCAGGTCTTTCCCTGCAGTGATGGAGTTAAAGGCTTGCAGGAAGTGCGGTGTTAGTGTCTCTGCGTATTTTTTGTAATATGCAAGGGTGAGTCCATCTGGTCCGGGTGATTTTCCTGTTTTGGATTCGGCTAGTGCGGCTGACAGTTCCTCTTGTGTGATCGGCTCTTCTAGTATATCTGCTACCTCTCTGGTGAGCTCCCTCATGTTTGAGTGTTGTATGTACTCTTGTATTTTGGCCTTCCGTGTGGCTCTGTCGTTTTCCGACATTGTGG
Organism: Eleutherodactylus coqui; assembly: GCF_035609145.1. Classification (NCBI taxonomy): domain Eukaryota; kingdom Metazoa; phylum Chordata; class Amphibia; order Anura; family Eleutherodactylidae; genus Eleutherodactylus; species Eleutherodactylus coqui. Next base: position 194,965,241 of record NC_089837.1, read on the forward strand.
GGGTTAGATTGTATAGCACTTGGTAGAACGTGCGGAAAGCGTCCGTGATCTGCTGGGGTTGGTGCATGATTTGGCCCGTAGGGGAGGAGATGTGTGGGACGTATGTTTTTACTCTGGCGGCTCTTAGCGCCCGTGCCAATGTGCGGCTCGGTTTGTTGCCAAATTCATAGAAATGGCGTCTGCATTTCGCTAAGGAGCCTTTCGCCTGGCCTAGGCAATGCTTTCTCACCCTATCTCTTAGAAGTGTTAATTCTGTTCCTATGGTGTTATCCTGGGTGGATTTGTGTAGTCGCTCTAGATTTTGAATTTGCTCTAGAAGGTCACGTAGGTGAGCGCCTCGCTCTTTTTTAATGTGGGATCCCACTCCTATCAGGAAACCCCTTATTACGCATTTATGCGCTTCCCATGTCACGAGCGGGTCTATGCCTGTGGTGCAGTTATTCTCAAAGTAGTCTGCTAGCGCTTTTTGTATTTGTTCCGAGGTCTCAGGGTCGTGAATGAGTGATTCGTTTAGCCGCCAGTGCCAGGCTCTGTCATGTAGTGTGGGGAGTGTTAATGAGAGGGTGATTGGCGCATGGTCAGAGAGGGTAATATTGTCTATTTCTGCTGCTGTTATTCTTGGTAGGGTCGAGTGGTGTATTAGGAAGAAGTCAATCCTGGAATATGAATTGTGCGGGGCAGAGAAGTGTGTATAATCTCTGGTGTTAGGATGTAGGATTCTCCATACGTCTATCAGCTGGTGTTTGTGTAGCGTCTTCCTAATCCTGCGATGTGCGGCCTGCGTGAGGGAGCTGCCTCCCTTTGAGGTATCTGCATGTGGTTCTAACGTTAAGTTGAAATCGCCCCCTAGTATTAGTGTGCCCTCCTTAAACTCCTCCAGATCCTCCAGGGCCCTTTCGAGGAACGGTACCTGGTTGGAGTTGGGGAGATACATGTTCGCGAGTGTGACCGGCGTGTTGGCGAGCTTACCTTTGACGAATATGCATCTTCCCTCAGGATCGCTTTGTGTGGCTGAGTGCTCCCAGGGTACTGAGCTGGCGACTAGAATCGACACTCCCTTCGATTTGGCGATTGGGTTCAGTCCGTGGTATGCGTTCGGGAACCTGGCGTCAGCGAATCGAGGAGCCCCTTCAGTACGAAAGTGCGTCTCCTGGATGAAGGCTATTTGCGCTCTTTTCCTCCAGAGGAGTCTGAGAACAGAGGACCTCTTTTCTGGGATGTTCAGTCCCTGTGCGTTAAGTGAGACAATGTTTAGATTAGCTGGAGCAAAAGGCATAGTTGGTTAACGCACGGTACTACGGCAAGTGTCAGACAGGTGGGTGTAGTCTAGCCTGCCAGGCCAAGAAGTGGTGAGGGAGGTAGGGGGGCTTGGATGTGGGGTGGGTGGGGTGGGCGTATGGGAAGGTGGGGGGGGGGAGGATTGTGGTAGACGAGACAAGACAACAAAAAGAGAAAAAACAAGAAACTATAGTACTCTCCGAGTTTGTCAGGGACTCCGCATCCCCCCCCTGGACAGGAGGGGGAGCCAGGAACCCTGGCGCCCTAGTGGGGGAACGCGGGAAGGCACGCGGAGGTTCGACGATCTGGATCCGCCAACTGTGCGGTGCTGACGGGTGCTGGAAGTCCACTGGATGGGTGTTGTTCTTTGTATCTTGTTCCGGAATAGAGTCGGAAGTGGTTCGTCCAGTCGGTTCCAGAAGTCCATCCGCCGCTTCTTGGATGTTGGTTGGTTAATAATTCGGTGAGGTACGGTTTAGAGGTGGGAGGGGAAGTGGTTCGCGTTTGCTCCGGGTCTTAGGAACCTGTTTTTCTTCATCGGCAGGTTTGGGGACATTATGCCGTGAGGGTCTCTGGTTGCGGGTTGGGTGTTCCGCTGCCCCTCGGTGTTCTGTGAGTCTGTTAGTTGCGATCTTTGTGGGATTGTCTGTGGTCTTATAGTCGGATCACGGGTCCGTTCTATATTGTAGCTGTTGGTGATAGTTTTAGCACAGCTCGTTGGTCCCGGCAGGTGCGTTTAGGCGATGGGAGGGATCACTCTGGTTGGTCCGTGGATCTCCGGTGTTGGGGGGGAGCGGTTTCCTGAGGGCTGGTCCAGTCTGGTATTGGTATAGCGGGCACTCCTAGGAAGTCAAAGGCACCGTTTAGGTCTGACGGTGATCTGACGGTGTAGAGCCGTCCCCGTTTTCGTAGGGTCAGTTGGAAGGGATGTCCCCATCTGTACGTCGCTTCGGCGTTGCGTGCAGCATCCAGAAGAGGGCGTATCAGTCTTCGACAGTTGAGTGTCAGTCTGGACACGTCCGGAAGGATTGTTATTTCGGTGCCGTTGTGTTTGATGGGGCCCCGTTCCCAAGCTAGGCGTAGTATTTCTTCTTTTTGTCTGTAGAAGTGCACTCTACATATCACATCTCTTGGGAGATTCGGGTTTCGTGTTCTGCCGCCTGGCATGCGGTGCACTCTGTCTAGTTCAATCATCCTGTTGTCCGGCCGCTGTAGGAGTTTGTTGAAAATAATTGTCACGTGTTCGTACAGGTCTTCTGGCGGAATGTTCTCTGGGAGGCCCCTCAGTTTTAGGTTATTACGTCTGCCCCTGTTCTCGATGTCGTCTAGGTGAAACGTCAGTTCCCTCAGTTGGATCTGCTGCTTTTCGATCATTTGCGACATTTGTTGAAAGTTCGTGTTTGGGGCTTCTACTGTCTGTTCCAATACTGTGACCCGCTCCGATAGCTCCTGAACCGAGTGGTTTATTGCATTGATTTCTGTCGCGTGTTTCTCCTCCATGCGTCGGAGGTGCGTTTCAAGGTCTGTTTTTGTTGGTAACGCCTGGATCATGACCCACAGGTCCTGCAGGGTCTGCCCTACATCTTGCGGCGGGCCTTGTTGTAGGTAAGTTCCCGGCGGAGTCAGGTGGGCCCCCTGTTGTGGGTGTGTGATGCTGGGACTGCTAGTGCTTTTCCCCGCCAGGGGGGTCAGTGAGACGGAGCTGGTTGCCATCCCTAGCTGTATAGGGGTGTCCAGGTCTGGGGGGGTGCCCTGGTGTTGAATGCCCCCGTTTTGGGGTGTGCCCGGCTCTTCTCTGTGGCTGAACTGGGTGCATTGGCCTGCCTGTCCATGCAGCTGTGGGTATGGGGCCGACTGGGGGGTCTGCTGTTTAGTGCCCCCTGCTGTTTAGTGCCCCCTGTCCCCTCACTGACCTTGGTTTGTCGATCTGGCCGTTGTGTACCTGTTGCTGGGACCTGCTTCTTTCCTGTGGTGCCTGCCCTGTTTTCTGGCACCGTGCCCGGCATGTCTCCGCTACTGTCTGCCGGCGGTGTGTCGGTCTGTGTGCGCTCCGCCTGTGTGCTGATGCCTGGCCGGGGGACTTCTCCTTCAGCGCCCCTCTGCTGTCTCTTCTCCTGGGGCGAGGTCCGCGCTTCCGGCTTCCCGGGATGGGTGAGCGCGCGCTCTCCGTTGCCGTCCGGCGCCATGATGGAGGGGCTGTGTGAGGTGCCGGCGGGGCTTGTGCCGCTCAGGTAGCGGCTGATCGGGACGCCGCTCGTAGCTGCCGGGTCCCCCCTTCTCCTTCCCCCTCTTTTGACCGTGGGAAGCCTCTGCATCTTGCTTTTTTCGGTCTTCTGCACGGTTGCGGCGGCGGAGCTCTGGATCGTGCTTCTTCACTCCAGCATGCCTAGGCCACGCCCCAGCAGAGATTTTTTAAAGTTTTTTAGAATATGCTATGTTATTACTCAAACTCCTAATTTGTACTCTCTTCCCAAAAATAAAGTTTTTAAGTCCTAGTAGCAGCAAAGACTTTAAATTTGAATTTTTTTTTAAAATCTCCTTAAGTATGCTGTGTATTCATGAACCAAAACTACATACTCCTGTGGGAATAAGACCTATGTAAGATATTTCCATCATAGGCTGCAAGGAGAGGTATGAAGTGTCCTGAAGAGTTGAGCTCGCTTCATACTCAGCAGCTATTAGCTGTTTCTGGAAGCTGCTGGCAATGACCATAGTCAGAGCTAGCTCCAATTACGGTTGTTTAACTGCTGTAATGCTGCGGTCAGCGCAGTCTGCGACAGCCAGCCGGAAGGGCTATGTGATGTCAGGGTGCTGATAGGTTAGCATGGCAGCCCAGGGCTTAAAGGGGTTGTCTCGCGGCAGCAAGTACATCGTGCATTAAATATGAGCCATACAGAAGTTATTCACTTACCTGCTCCGTTGCTACCGTCCCCGTCGCCATGGATCCGTCTAATTCTGGTGTCTTCTTGATTTTTTAGACGCGCTTGCGCTGTGCGGTCTTCTTCCTGGTGAATGGGGCTGCTCGTTCCGGAGAGCTGGTCATCGTAGCTCCGCCCCGTCACGTGTGCCGATTCCAGCCAATCAGGAGGCTGGAATCGGCAATGGACCACACAGAGCCCACGGTGCACCATGGGAAAGGACCCGCGGTGCATCGTGGGTGAAGATCCCGGCGGCCATCTTGGTGAAGGAGGAAGAAGGAAGACGTCGCAGAGCGGGGATTCGGGTAAGTAATATGTTTCTTTGTTTTTTTTAACACATCCCTTGGGGTTGTCCTGCGCCGAACGGGGGGCCTATGGGGAAAAAAAACCCGTTTCGGCGCGAGACAACCCCTTTAATGGGGTCTTCCAGGACTGCCATGCATGGATGCCTATTAAAAGTAAAATACCAATTGGCATTGTCGTGTTGCAAGAATCCAAAATAACAAAACACTACATTATTTATGATGCACAATGAATGCTGTAAGAAAAATATGAACTGTTAAAATTGGGGGGAATTGTCACCCTGCCACTGAAAAAAATAAAAGTGGAACAGAGTAATCAATAATGGCACAGCTCTCCCATTTATCTGCTAACATCTACTGTGTTAGAAAAAAAATTATGAAAAATTGAAAATCTGAAAATAATACTTTTTCAATTTCTCCTTTAAAGTATGAGTTTTAAATATTTTTTCAAAATTAGAAAAATTGCCCCTATTCTTATAAGTTTTATGACATCCAAAAAATAGGACCCTTACAAAACAATGTCAACATTTAGTGGACATATAGTAAATAATAATGTATAAATAATCTCAACATATTCTGCTGCACTTTACAAGTCAGAGGGAACAAAGACAAAATAAGACAAACCAAACAGTACTAGACCCATAAACAATTTGAACAATACATTTCATACACTATTAAACCAGTAGGCATTTTGAACAATAGTGAGAATTCTGCTGGCAAGAGCTTACAGACTATGAGGAAATAGCCCCCCTTGAGAGCCTATTTCCGTCCTCACCCTTGTGAGCAGCCTTGCATTCTAATAGTGCCCCACTTGAGTGCCCCTTTTTATACAACCCCAATTCAAAAAAAGTTGGGATGCTGTGGAAACTATAAATAAATGTAAAGAAAAAAAGAATGCAATGATTTGGAAATATTATATAACCATATTTCATTCACAATAGAACAAATTTTAAAAGTTGAAAGTGAGACATTTTTCCATTTCATAAAAAAAAAACTCCTTTAGAAATGGATGGCTGCAACACATCACACAAAAGTTAGAACAGGCAAAATAAAGGGATGTAAAAGTAAGCAGTACTAATGAAAAGCATCTGTAGGGTCAAATTTTCTACTAAGTGATATGGCTATATATAAAAAAGCATGTTAGAGAGGCAGAGTCTCAGAAGCAAAGATGGTTAGAGGTTCACCAATCTGTGAAAAGCTGTGTCTAAAAAATTTCAAAAAAGGTTTCACAGCATTAATTTGCGAAGACTTTAATATCTCATCATCGACAGTACATGATATCAAAAGAATCTGAAGAAATTGATGTGTACAAGAGGTAAGGCCGACAGTCAGTATTGGATGCTTAAGATCTACAAGCCCTCAGACATGACTCTGTAATAGAAATCACTGCATAGGCTCAAGAATGCTTCTAGAAATCATTATGAACACAGTTGTAAAATCCACAAATGCAAGTTCAAGCTGTATCGGGCAAAGACGAAGGCATTTATCAACACAATCCAGAAACGCCAATGTTTTTTCTGGCCCAAAGCTCATTTAAAATGGACTGAGGCAAAATGAAAAACTGATCTGTGGTCAAATTAATCAAATTTTGGAGACCACAGATACCATGTCCTGGAAACTTGAGAGAGACCATATAGCTTGTTATCACAGTACAGTTCAAAATCCTGCATCTCTGATGGTATGGGAGTTGTATTACTGCCTATCGCTTAGGCAGCTTACACATAGTTTAACGGGCCTATCAATGCTGAGCAATATATGGAGGTTTTAGAACAACATATGCTCCCATCCAGATGTCGTCTCTTTCGGCGGAAGGCCTTGCATAGTTCAGCAAGACAATGCTAAACCACATACTGCATCCATCACAACAGCATGGCTTTGTAGAAGAAGAGTCCAGGTGATGAACTGACCTGCCTGCACTCCAGACCTTTTACCAGCAGCAAACATTTGGAACATTCTGAAACAAAAAAATCTGTCAAAGAAGACCCAGGACTGTTGAGAAGCTAGAATTTAATATCAAACAAGAATGGGACTACATTCCTCTTCCAAAGCTACAACAAGTTGTCTCCTCACTTCCCAGATGTTTATAGGCTGTTTTAAACAGAAGAGGTGATGCTACACAATGGTAGACATTGCCATGCACCAACTTTTTTAAGGTGTGTTGCTGCCATCAATTTCTAAATTAGTTAATTTGTTTAAATAAAATGGAAAAATGTTTCGCCTTCACCTTCTGATATGTGTTCTATGTTCTATTGTAAATAAAATATGCTTATATGAGATTTCCAAATCATTGCAGTCTTTCTGTTCATTTATTTATATTTTACACAGCATCCCAACTTTTTGGGAATTGAGGTTGTAAATAAGGTACTATACATAAAGCTGTACAAGCAGGTTACCAGTTATTATCTATACATGTACAAATACGAAGTGCATTAGGATGTGGGGATAAAGGGGTCAGGTTCTGAGGTCTCCAGCCCTCTGAAGATTAATGATCTCTGTGCCAGTAACCATAAAAATTGTCCTGTCCTGATGTTTAAATATGAAATGTGCCAAAGTTCGGACTGGTTTAATGGACACACCACTCCTATGAGTAAAAATCAAAATATACCCTTTTTTATTGTTTAGATTTTTTTATAGATCAGCTTTAGAATTTGTTTTATATATTTTTGTTTTAAAATGTTTGATTGAATAGAATTTTTCATTATATTGGGGGACTTGAACTTGGGGTAATTTGATCACTTCTGCAGTATACAGTTACACAGTCTTGTATTTTCAACGTTAGTCTTTTGTGGTGGGTGTCAACTGTTTCAGACTGCTCTCGAGCCTGCTTTATACCCAATCCACACCTTTGTGACATACTTGTATATCACAGGGGACGAATTGGTCGAAGGAGTTGTCTCATAAAAATTATTGTTTGTAGTTAAAACCTGCTAACAATTATAAATAGAGAGGAGCAAACTTTTCAAAAGTTCGGTTCGGCTGGTTTGCCAAATTTTGTGAAAAAGTTCAGTTTGGGACAAATTATTTCAAACCGAGCCCAAATTTCATAAAAGCCCCTTGTGTTGTCTTTCTCTGGTGGAAAAGAACAAGAAGAAATAACAAAGGGATCATCAAACTCTATTGCTTGCCTTGAGCAGATTTGAACCTAGGACCCCAGTAATAAACTTTTTCCTCCTATTGTTTCCTCTGAATGAGAACGAGAAAAGAGGGGGAGAAGAAAATATTCTTCTCACTCTTCTCCATTTCCTTCTTCTTTCCATTCTCCAGAGAAAGAAAAACAAGGAGTATGGTGGTTTAGTGCTCAGCATGATTGTATTGCATTGCTTGAGTCCTAGGTTCAAATCTGCCCAAGGACAACATCTGCATTAGGTTTGTATGTTCTCTCTATGCTTCGTCAGAGAAAGGAGTATGGTGGCTTAGTGGTTATTACTGTTGCCTTGCGGTATTCGGTTCCTAGGTTTTCCAATTCCATTACGAGCTGAATGTAAAGGGAACCTGTCATTACGCTCTCCTAAATAAATGAATGGGAAGCCACTTGCAAACAGCCAGCTGAAAAGAGTCATGTGTACACATGGCAACTTTACAGGGACAGAGCTCTGGCATGGGCGACCCAGTGCATATCAAATAAAGCTTCCCATTCCCTCATGTTTTAGCCCCTAAAGTAGTTTATGGGGCTCAAATGTAATGACAGGTTCCATTTAACTAGAAAATATTTTTTTGTGGAACAACCGCTTTAAGCTGAATTTCCTATATTGTAAAGGAGATACACAAAAGTATTGGTTTAACTTCTGTGCTTCTCAAGCCATGAACAGAAATCTGTCACGTTGAACATGCAATCCATTCTGCAGACTATGTTATAGAACAAGAGGAACTAAACAAATTAATATATAGTTTTGTGGGGAAAACTCTGTATAACATGTACAGGGCGATTCAAAAATCAGGGCCAACCAGAATGTCTTCTGAACAAAAAGGGATAAACCTTAGAAATCTTAATAAAACACTTAGATGGTGGGGAAAACTTTTGGCACTATGGTGGTGCCTGTCAGCCATCTTGGTGACAGTCATTTTGGATTCAACCCAAGAAACTTAAATGGGAAAACAGAGGGAAAATTTACTAAGCCCAGCATTTTCTTCACCAGGATTAGTAAGATTTTCCCTGTTGAATGATGCACTGAAAAAATGAAGCGTTGCACGCGTTTTCATATATTGAGCGTAACCTGGCTCCTCTGTGTTCCTTCTCAGAAATGTATGCAAGGTCCGACCTGACATACATCTCTGGTATAATTTCCGACATTTTCTGCCATAAATTCTACATATATCTGTCAGTCTGGGGCGGCCGCACCCTCTCCTGACAAACTCGGCCCACTTTTCGGAAAAGTGGTTGGGCCCGCGCAAAGACTGTAAAAGTCACAAATTTGTGTGCAGAAATCTGTGACTTTTATTACACATGAAAGTGGCATAAAATTCTTTATAAATGTACACTGGTGTCTGTGAGTGTCTTTCCCCACCCTCCTGTCTACTCTTTGTACAGTTCAGTGAGTGTGATGACTCATCGTCCTCCCCCAACTTCTCTTCTGCCTTGACCATGTCTCCAGTCAATCATTTGAGAGGAGACAATGCACAGCAAACTAGGAGAAAGGGAGACCCTTATTGGTCGGCACTTTAGAGTGATTTTTCAGCATAAAAACATATTTTTAGGTAAATAAAATAAAAGGTAGTTTTTATCACACTGGCTGTCATATAAGCACAAGTTATTTGAAAAGTTAGTGTCTATTTAATAGAAGTCATCTGCTCTCCTGGTTATATGTTTGTATTTCTGTTCTGTCTTGTAACTACATTTATTAGGTTAGTGTGTTGTACGCTTTTCTTCTTTGAAATAAGTGATTATAATATAAGAGCAGAAGGATATTTTATTGTTGAAAACGGAACACTTGAAGGGAGCCTGTACTGCCCTGTTGGGCCGCCTCTAGCTTAGATGCAAGATGTGATATGGGTGGGCATGGAGACATGCAGCTGCCTTATGGTATCCTGCGGCATACCAATCCACATTTGCTGTAACTGAGCCTCTAGATCATGCAAACTTATAGGCTCTCAAAGTTGGCATCTCAAATGGTCCTATACATATTCTATTGGAGATGAATCTGGCAGCTGGGCAGGTCACAGAAGTGTGACAGTGTTGTGGAGGCATTCCTGTGACAGCTTTGCTGTGTGTGGCTTAACAGTATCCTTCTGGAAAATGCCTCTGGGAAGCCCCATGATAGGCAACACTGCGACTCCAAGATGTTCTGAAGACATTGCTGAGCTGTCATTGTCCCTTGTACTACTACTAGAAGTGACCAACTGTCATATGTGATGGCCCCCCCCAAACCATCACACCAGCAGTGGGGGCAGTATGTCGCTTCACAGCAAAAGCAGAATTGAAGCGCTCACCCCTAAGTCTCCAGAACTAAACACAGCTGTCATCGGTGCCCAAACTAAACCTGGATTTATCACTGAAGACAATTCGGTCCCACTCCATACCAGTCCAGTTTCGTCCTTCACAACACTACTGCATATGGAGGCGATGGTAGGTGGGTGTCAAAGGCAGTACATGTAATGGGCACTGTGAGACCAAATATCCTTCAGCCAAGCACTTGAAAATGGTCCCAATAGATACTGGGGTCTGTAACAATGTCTCTGGATGGCGGACAACAAAATAGTTGGAGTTGCTCATGCTTGTCAGACAATCAGATGATCCTCTCTGCTGTTGTATATACTTTCCTGTAAGCACTCCTAATATCTTCCCAAAAACAAAAAACCCCACTGTCAAACCTGACCAATCAGGATAGACAATACATCACTTCTGCTTATTGACCTTGGTGTGTCCCCATTGAAGCATGTTGATGCTTTCATTAGGATTTTTTCTAAGGAAGGAAATCAATAATTGAAAAAAATTTCAGACACCCCTTTTGGTCGGAATATTTAGGCTGGGTTCGCACGGGGCGGATTTGCCGCGGAAATTCCGTGCGTAATTTTGCCGTGGCAAATCCGCATGCGGCCGCTAATCTCGGGATTAGCCAGCCATGTGGACGAGATTTCTCAGAAATCTCATCCACATGGGACGGCAAATCCGTGCCGCAGCATGCTCTTTTTGTTTTCCCGCTGCGGCTGCGCTCTCCTCTATGGGAGCGCCGGCCGCAGCGGAAGAGCGAGTGGCCAGGCCACTTCAGAGCCGCCGCGGGTTTTGCTGCGGTGGTTCTCCCGGCGGAAATCTTGCGGTTTTTCGCTGCAGCCAAACCGCGAGATTTCCTCCGAGAATCCACCCTGTGAGAACCCAGTCTTAATCACTGAACTTTTACTAGAGTTGGCCTTATGGTTTTTGAGTATAGATTTGCATGTTGCTTTTATAATAGTCACAATTTTACTTTGCCTTTTAGTCTTGTTTTATGATTTCTTTTTAATGTTTCTATAACTAAATTCATTTTAATCACAGCAACTTTATGGGATGGTTAACATTTTTTAAATCTTGACTAGCCTTGGTGTGTGTTTTTGTTTTGTAAGTTTATTGTAACTGCAAATTTAAAAAAACTATAAGGCCTGTGAGGTGGGACTGTAGTCCCATGTGGTGTAGCTTGTAGGTGAAGGAGTTGGATGCTTTTCAGTATCCAGAAAAGCTGAGTGCTGCAATATTTTTGAAGTAGACTGCAGCAAAAGCTGTTAGACTCCCCCCCCCCCCCCCCCGGGGGGGGGGGGTCTCAGTAGAAACCAGAGCCAGTAAATGTTTATATTAGGAGTTAAGGGGAGGAAACAGACTTCACACCCCAGTGGCTCTTTTTCCCCCACTGGTCCAAATGGTCATAACCAGACCTGATAACTTTTGAAGGCAAAGTTAACAAAGAACGTGCCCTCAAGACAAAGAAGAAATGTAATTTAGAAATTAGGAAAGATCTGTACGTCGCAGCCTGCTGACAAGAATATTTTGTAAAATGTCGCATCACCGCGAATAAGATGCAGGGACTCCCATATCTGCATGATGCTCAGGAACTAAGAATCGTGTATCTTGGACAGGATACACCCAAAGCTGCTCATGTGTTGACTCAGCACATAGGTAAAGTCGTGACTTAAAATACGTCGGGCCTATATTTCTGATCAGCTAGCCAGAAGATATGACTGGAAGATATGACTGGAAGTACGGAATTATGATTTTTCAGAGTTCCTACAAATTCAACCCTCCCTGCTCTGTGTGACCTCAGAGAAGGTGTGTACTAAGGGGTCCTTTAAAAGTGGGAGCTCACAAACCCCAAATTGTCAGCCACTTGGAGGTCACTATATGTCATAATTGGTCCATAGTAACCCGCGAGACACCACGCATAAGAATGGTAACACTCTTATTTTAATCCCTGTTATTTTACTGTCTGTAATATCCTATGTAAGTCTCTTGCTATTTATCTTGTAACATCATTTTGGTATTTTTCTGTAAATAAGCACTACTCTTTTCTTTGAGAATTAAACTTTAACTTATATAGGGAACCTCGTCCGCGTTAACACAAAACCATATTCTCCGATGATTATATTAATAAGTCATAAATCGGGTCCAATGCCCAAGAACATTGGTGGTGGCAACATTTTTGTATGCATATTGTAGAGCTCTGGAGTGCATTAGAATGGATCAGGTGGGTGGTTTGAGCTTTCACTTCACATGCGTGCAGACGCCTGAGAAAGCTGGGTACAAATCAGCCTGTATTCTAATGACTGCCAGCTTGCAATACAGCAGAGTGTTTGAAGACAGAGGTGGGATCGATAGGTATCATCCCTTCCCCTCTCCCCTCTGGTCCAGTCAAATTGGTTTACAGTGCAGGGCCAGGCAGATTGCTGTAGAGCTGTGGCTGCAGGTGATGGTCAAGGGGGTACCAGTCACTCCACAATCTAAGGCCATCCTCTCACCTCCCTTCTACATAACAAGGTCCATTTGGGGTGTTCACACGCAGATGAACTTTTTTATTCTTTGATGTCCTTGCACTTTGCCCTGGATTTCAACTATATGCACTCAAAAGGTGCATTGCCTATGTGAGTAAAAGTTTATAGTACAATTGTGCCTACTTTGCATAACCATCATAATCCATATAGACTACTTCTATCACTGACCCGATCATATCACAAAGAGCTTTTTTTCTTTCTTCATAGTACTTTAGAATTGTATTCATGCATGAGACTCAAGACAGGCTCTCTGGTTTATACCTTATATAACTTATAGGTCAGCTGAGATAAAAACTGCAACACTCCCTCAACCAAAAAAAGGAAGGACTAGAAATTGGGACTACTATTGCGTGTGGTCTACTAATACCTTTACATACGTTATTTAGCCATACTGTGCTCCATGTCCGTGACCAGCTGGAGGAACGTTCAGCCAACCAGCAGGAGCGACCGCATATTGGGATCCAATCCTGACTCTGGCTTGGATCAATGATGCAGGGGTGGTATCTGGGTTGCCTAAAGTCAACTTTCCACTCTCTCAGCCATTCAGTAGAAGGGAGAGACTACATATTGGGACCCAATTCAGACTAGATTCTGACTGATTAAGCCATGCATCTGTGTGATTAAATTTAGCTTTTCGAAAAGCAATCAATGACCTGTAGACTATGGATGCTGCAGTAGGCTAAATGCTCACCAGCCAATAACATATAGCCCTATATTATGTAAATATGCATTATTGAGGTCATAAGGACTTTGTAGTTTCCAATGAAAGAGAAAAAGCTCTTGGGGAGGTTCATAAAAACTATCTACAGATAAAGTAAAGTGTGAATTTTTGCTGATGATACAAAAACCTTGTAGGATTCATAAAACTCAGCATGACTGTAAAATATTACAGAAAGACCTGGATAAGCTGTCAGCGTGGGCAAGAGCATGGCAGTTAAATTTAAATTTTCGTAAGTGTAAAGTGATGCACCTAGGTTACAGGTATCACATTACTGCCTATACATGAAATGGCATAGAATTGGGGACAACAGAACAAGAGAAAGACTGGAGTATTCTTGTTATAAATAAACTAAACATCAGTACTCCGTGTCCATCAGCAGCTGCAAAAGCAAATGTCCCTAATTCTATGCCATTTCATGTATAGGCATAGCAGAACAAGACAAAGACTGGAGTATTCTTGTTATAAATAAACTAAACAGCAGTACTCCATGTCCATCAGCAGCTGCAAAAGCAAATATGATTTTGGAGTGTATAAAAAGAGTTACAAATCTGTGATCTCAATGTAAAATTATCCCTCTGTAGGTCCCTTGTAATAACCAATCTACCTACCAATATTGATCTCTGACTTTCCTCCTGACAACGATGCCCGCTGCCGACTCCTGGCTCTCTTCTAACTACTCTCTGGTCCAGTATGGCTACTACACCCGTGGCTCCAAACCTAGCACCAAAAACGGTACAAAATAATTACGCCCACAATACAAACAAGTTACCGAGCTCCAAGACCTCTGTGCTTCCTACCAAGAAAGGTTTTCTGGATTATGGACACTAGTGCTGGATCAATAGTAGGAGATAAAACAACTTCTGGATTTGCATCATTCAGGCTCCGATGTCAGCATGCCACTGCCAGCAAAATTCGATGAGGATCATCATCGCTATCGAGGTTTCTCCAACGAATGCCAAATCTATTTTCAGATGCTGCCCATTTTTTTTATCAGTGACAGAAAGAAGGTCTTCTTGATCATCAACCTCCTCACTGAGGAGCTTGCATGGGCCTCGCTGTTTGTGGAGGCCAACAGTAATCTTGATAGCCTCACTGCCTTCATGACTGCTATGGATCAAATCTTTGAGGATCCCAATCACTGTGCCACAGTCGAAGGTAGCTTACACAACCTATGACAAGGGCAACACTCCGTTACAGAATATACAGCATCATTTTGTCACTGGGTGACTGATACCACATGGATCCAAGCTGCACAACAGAGCCAATTTCATCTGGGATTATCTGAGTGTGTAATGGTTGAATTTTTCAGAGTGCAGACTCCTGGTAATCTGGAAGATTTTATTAAGCTATGTATCCAAATTGACCAGAGACTTTTTGAGCGGCAAAAGAAGAGACTGTGGGGTTTGGGCACCAGCCCCTTTTACTCCTTCAGTCAATACACGTTGAGTCCCCAGCCAAGAAGTGAAGGTGCACCAGAACTGATGCAGGTTGATGTAATCTGTAAACCCCTTTTCCACCACTGAAAAAAAGGCGCCATGCTAAAAATCTGTGCCTTTATTGTGGAAGCTTGAGACATTATGCCTTAAACTGCCCAAATAAGTTCCAGAGGACTCTCGCCCTAAACAATGTCAAGATCACAACCAATCCAGCTGTTACAAAACAAGGTGATGCTGCCAAACAAACTTTTGCACCTGTAGTTCAAGACGGTGTGAAAACCCTTTCTCTGTTCCACCATCTTGTCCTCCCCATATAGATCTTAACAGGAAGTCAGAGGATACAGTGCTCAGCAATGTTGGATTCAGGAACAGGAGGAAACGTCATGCATTTAAGCTTCGCTCTTGACAAAGCATTGCAACCAGATCTAAGCCTACACCTACTGCTATGGAAACCATGGGTGGGTCACCCTTGTCCTTGGGACCAGTCACACAGGAGACAATTGAATTAGAGCTCCGCATGAAACCTGACCAACCATCCTCATTCTTTGTGGAAAATAGTGACTCAACCTGCAACTGTGTATCGATTACAGTGAGTTAAATAAGGTAACGATTAGAGATGAGCGAGCGTACTCGGATAAGCACTACTCGCTCGAGTAATTGGCTTTATCCGAGTATCGCTGTGCTCGGGGCTAAAGATTCGGGTGCCGCTGCGGCTGACAGGTGAGTCGCAGCGGGGAGCAGGGGAGAGCGGGCGGGAGAGAAGGAGAGAAAGATCTTACCTCCGTTCCTCCCCGCTCTCCCCTGCAGCTCCCCGCTCCGTGCCGGCACCCGAATCTTCAGACCCGAGCACAGCGATACTCGGATAAAGCCAATTACTCGAGCGAGTAGTGCTTATCCGAGTACGCTCGCTCATGTTTAGTAACGATTAAAAATGTTTTCCCCCGTCCCCTTGATTCTGGAATTACTAGGGAGACTCTGCTCTGCTAAGATGTTCACTAAACTAGATCTAAGAGGGGCTTATAACCTTGTACAGAGTTGCCAGGGGGGTAACTAGAAGACTGCTTTTAGAACAAGGTATGGTCATTTCAAATACCTGGTAATGCCGTTCGGCTTTTGCAATGCTCCCGCTACCTTCCAGCACTTCATTAACAACGTATTTCGAGACCTGTTGGGCTAACTTGTGGTGACATATCTCGATGACATTCTTATGTTTTCTGATAATTTGGAGAAGCATCACAGTGCGAATTTGAACAAACCTGGATGCAATTCCTGGGATACATTATCTCTCCAGACGGCCTGAGTATAGACCCCAGCAAGATCAAAACCATCATTAATTGGCCCATTCTAGGAAATGTAAAGAATGTACAGTGCCTTCCGAATTTCTACAAAAGATTTATTAAGGACTTCTCAAAAGGTCATCTCTCCTATCATCTCCCTCACAAAGAAAACACAAGTATTTTCTTGGTCCCTGGAAGCACAGGTCATTTTAGAGAAACTGAAGACTCTCTTTTCACTTCAGCACCAGTGCTAGTCTACCCAAGACCAGAATTGCCTTTTGTTGTTGAGATAGATTCCTCTGACTCCGCAATAGGGGCTAACCAATCACGAGTCAATGATAGGATGCAACTACATCCTTGTGTATTTCTGTCGTATACATTATCACCTGCAGAGAAGAACTATGGTGTCTGGCCATCAAGGTTGCTTTGACTGAATGGACACACCTCCTGGAAGGAGCCCATCACCCAGTACTAGTCCTTACTGACCATAGGATCTTAGAATTTCTGCATACAGCCAAGGGGTTATCGGCAAGACAAGCACGATGGGCCCTGTTTTTCTCTAGGTTCACTTTTGTTGTTTCCTACCAACCAAGTTCTAGGAATGGCAAGGCGGATGCCATGTCCATGATTTTTTCGGTGCTTGAAGGGGGGTTAAATATGGACTGCACTATTCTGTCCTCAAAATGTTTTTGGGGCATTGTGCACTCAGAAGACCTACTAGCAAAGTTTAAAGGATACCAAAATTACCTTTTCCTGTGTTGTCCCTCTAAGGATGTGGAGCTTGTTATTAGGAATGGACTATGGATGCAAAAAGACCAACTATATGTTTCCAAGGCTGGTCAGCTCAGAGTCCTTAAACTGGTCCATGATTCCAAGCTTTCTGGTCACCTTGGAGTCACGAAAACTTTGGAACTCTTGCTTCGTTCCTTCTGGTGGCCTGACTGCCGGAGGGATGTGAAAAGGTATGTCACCTCTTGTGATGCTTGTGCTCAAAACAAGATGCCACGGGCTCACCCTCTTTGTTTTCTACAACCTCTTCCAGTTCTAACCAGGCCATCAGGAACTATATTTATGGATTTTATCGTGGATCTTCCCCATCTTGAAAGGAATGACTATCATTCTTGTTGTTGTGGACCAACTTACAAAGATGGCTCACTTCATCTCCATCAAATGAATTCCCACCACCGAGCACACCATGCAGTTAATGATCCGGGAAGTTTTTAGGCTACATGGAATTCCTGACATTGTGGTCTCTGATAGAGGGGTTCAGTTCACATCAAAATTCTGGAAATACTTCTGCACGGCCCAGGGAACTACTGTTAATCTATCCTTTGCCTTTCATCCTCAGTCTAACGGCCAGATTAAGAGAACAAACCAGACTCTCAGGCAGTATCTTTGCTGCTTCATTTCCATCTCCAAGATGACCGGGTGGACTATTTATTGACAGTAGAGTTCACTTACAGCAATTCCCAACACAGCTCAATCACCCAGAGCCCATTCTATGCCAATTACAATACTCATCCTGTCTTCATTGCTGGACTTCCTATGAAAACACTCATCCTAACTGTCAATCACAGAATAATGGCGTTGGCTGAAATTCAGAGGAAATTGAAGGAAGCCCATGATGCCTATAAGAAAGAGTCAGACAGACACAGCCAAGCAGCCCCTATCTTCCGAGTTATAGAAAAGGTGTGGTTGTCTACCAAAAATGTGAAGGCCTCTCCCAAACGTGAGCACATATTTATCGCACCCTTTCTAATCTCAGCAGGGTCAGCCAGGTGGCATTCTGGTTAAAGCTCTAGGACGACCTGAGAATCTTCAACGTGTCTTTATTGAAACCTATTCGGGAAAATACCTTCACTGGAAGACAGCAACTGCCTCCGCCTCCTGTAAAGGCTCATGAGGGAGGCTCAACCAAGAAAAACAGCACCTGGGATGTTTGGAGGCCAATCTCGAAGGAGGGGGATACTGTCAGGGATCGAACCTGGGATCTCCTGCACTTTAGTCAGTAGCTCTCCCTGCTGAGCCATCCAGGCCTTTGGACAGTTACCCTGCATACCTTTTGTTTTGTTCCCAGATTCTGCAAAACCCAGTCCCTGTTCTAGCTCTGCCCAGTTCCTGATTGGGCTCACTATAAAAGACTGGCCCTGCCACTCCTTCAGTGCATGATTATTGTGCTGCACAGCCTTAGTCAAGCTCCTCTCCTGCTTGCTCCTCTGCAAACCTAACTGAGACTTACCGATACACTGGCTTTCCTCCTGAGAATGATACTCGCCTCCTCCTTTGTACCACAACCTGACACCTACTGATACCGACCTCTGGCTTTCCTCCTGACAACGATATCCGCCTCCTTCCTGGTACGATGACCTGAGACCACCTGTTGCTGACTCCTGGCTCTCCTCTGACTACTGCTGGATTCTACCATATGAACAAACCCTTAAAGGTGATCTTGTTTACATGTATATGTGTGGTCAGTACACAGTGGCATAGGATCAATTCTTCACAAGGACTGTTTAAAAGCAGATTAAAAGGCCTCTGTCATCACCTATGAGCTCTATAAAGTATGTTATGATGCTTATACGTGGAGTGGACGGCGGTACAGTGAGCTGTTTTTTCTACTCTCTCCATATGTATTTTATGGGGCTCAGAGGTGATGACAATGTCCATTTAGTTAAGTGTGGAGGAAAGACTATTTAAGCATCTATATAAGAAAGGGTTACAGCTAGAGTAGTCAAACACACACTAATCATCTCAGCCATTAAAAGGCCAATTAGTTTAAGGAGTTCAAGATATGTTCTTTTTCCTGCGCAAATGCGCAAGAAAATAGAGCTTGCTGCTTTTTTTGTGCGACACAATTGTGCACACAAAATACGCGCCTGTGAATGAACCCATTCTGTTTTCTGTGTATTGTGTCCAAAATGCTTATGCGCAAATAGCAATGCAAGTACGTTCATGTGACACAGGCCTAAGAAATGAAAGTCACATTGTGATTGTCTTTGTTGTACACTGTCTTTCTGTTAGTCAATTTTAATGACTCTCTCCGACTGTGATTTCACAATTGTGTACAGAAGGCTGAACCACTGCCAGCCTGAGTACTAGCTAGTAATAAGTGTGACAGGTGCGGAATATGACACCAGTGATGGAGAGGCTTTACACCAGTTCAGCTGAACAAACAATGTTTTACTGAATGTACGATAAAGAATATGGCAAGAGCATGTAACAGTATTAGTATCTGATGAGGGAGGAGGGGTTGAAAATGGTGTAAAAATTTGAAATAAATTGAATGAAAACCTGGCCACAGTTTAGTCAGTCTGCTGTATTTTGTAACACTATCACTGCACAGCGCCAGGCTACTAGTATAAAATGTCAACCCTATGATCACAATGCTAAAGCTGGTGAAGACTTAACAGAGTACACCCCCTCCCTTTACCAGCACCACAATCAGTACTAATCTTAATGGGTTAAATAGTTGGGATCTGAGTTACCTCCAGTTGTCCTGTCAGTGTGAAATTGTGGTTGTCAGTCACAGCTGCCCTCACATTAGTCGTCATTGTGGAGCAAATGTACTGCATTTTTGTACCAGAAGGTCAGTGAGGACCTATTGGCTTGCATGTCTGTGGTAGCAAATACTTGTTTTCCCCATAAAATGATATTGTTGATGTATATTTTCTTAGAAACCTGCATTGTGCCATATCTACGTTATTTCTCCCAGAGAAGTTTAAGTAAATTGACAACTGGGTTTCACCATTCTCCTTGTCACTAGTATAGTACCTTACAAATGTGAAGACCATTTTTACATATCCTAAGATTTGATTGACTGTAGTTAGAGGTTTAAAGCCTGTGGCCGCACTAATGGGAGGATCTCATGACAACATCTCTTTTCAATTTCTTTCTGGGACAGTATTGAAGACATTGTCACATGCATAGGTCATTGTAACTAGGTTGAACAGAGGCTAATACATGTGTAGATGTGTGAAATATGACACAAGGTATTTATTACACCATAGCAAGAATCTCAATATAGAGTATTATATAATATATGTTGTGTTTCTTCTGGTAGAGATTTCATGTTTTACATTAATTAGAAGAAATGTATTAGTTATATATATATATATTTTTAAAAAATCTCATATTCTGCTGCTATAAACATGCTTATATTTTACTGGGCACGCTAATCTACAGAAGTGAATGATTCAGAAATGATCCTCCTTCTAGCACTCCTGCCTACTAAACACATGCTGTACATCTTATTTTTAGCATACGTAGCAGCCTTTTTAATTCAGAAAATGTTTCTAAAACACTTAAAGGAATGAAATAAAAGCAAATAATACGGCTTATTAAACCATCTGTTATATATACTAGTGAAGTTAAAAGATGTCCAGACATTTATTTATAGATGACTATTGTGACTTAGGCCTTAGTCAGACGGGCGTTTTTAGCCGCGATTTGCGCATGCACATGCGTCCGGCGATTTTTTAAAACCATTGCTTTGCAATGGTATCGGACACATGAGCGCTTTTTATGCGCTCGTCCGATAAATTATAGAACAAAAAATCGCAGATCGCACCTATCTGCGATCTGCGATTCCTGTTCTCTTCTGTATATGCGCTCAATGGGGCCGGCGGCAGCAGCGCCGACCCCATTGAGAACATATAGAAGACAAATCATTCTTCTCTGCCACAGCTGTAACAGCTGTGGCAGAGAAGAACGATGTTTGCCCATTGAATTCAATGGAGCGGCAATACAGCCGCTCCATTGAAAGCAATGGGCTGCCGACGTGCGCGGGGTGAATTGTCGGGAAGGGGTTAAATATATAAGCCCTTCCCTGCAATTCATCCTAAAATGTGTTAAAATAAAAAAAAATTGTATACTCACCTTTCCGCTGCAGCCGGAGTCCAGCCGCGGCCGCTGTCAGTTCTCCTGAACTGCTTCTTGGCACTATTCAGCCGGCGGGGCTTTAAAATCCCCGCCTGCTGAATGATCTGCCTCTGATTGGTCACAGCCCTGACCAATCAGAGGCTGAAAACACTCACACACCCATTCATGAATTCATGAATGGGTGAGTGACTGCTGCCTCTCAGCGCTGAGCCAATCAGGGGCAGGTCTGACTCACACCCCCTTCACACCCACTGCAGGACGGCCACGCGGAGCTCCGGCTGCCGGGAGAAGGTGAGTATACAATTTTTTTTTATTTTAACACATTTTAGGATGGATTGCAGGGAAGGGCTTATATATTTAAGCCCTTACCGACAATTCATCCCGGGCTCGCCCGCAGCGCATTGCTTTCAATGGAGACGGCTGTATTGCCGTCTCCATTGAATGCAATGTGCTGGACAGCTCCGGCCCATTTCTAATGAAACGCGGCTAGGAGCAGATTTTCGGGCGATTTGCGGGCGACTTGCGCGCACCGGTCACGCGATTTGCGGATGCGCATCCGTCATGCGATCTGCAAATCGCGCGAAAAATCGCCCGTCTGACTAAGGCCTCAGAGGGGTTTTCCAGCTCTTAAAAATGATGACCTATCCACAGGACAATAGCTGATCGACAGGGATTAGTTGTTCACTGGGCCGGTGTCACTGTGTGTGGAGCAAGAAGCAGATAGCTCCATACATTCTGCAGTGGCCCAGCATGGTATTGCATGCACCGCTCCAATTTACTTTAATGGGAGCTGTGCCTGCATTACCGTGATGGGCCACTTAATGAAGACGCTATCTGCTTCTTGGCCCATACATGCTGACAGCAGCCCAGTAAACAGTTTATGGTCTGGGGTCCCAGGCATCGAAACCCCACTGTTGATGGCCTCTCCTTTGGATAGGTCATCAGTTCTTAAGAGCTGGAAAACTCCTTTAGAGAGCTATCAAGACCCCAAAGATTCAGTTATAGATTACTAATGACAAAACATATTACCAGCTACAGGTCCTGGGGGTGGCATATCCTGAGGATATGCTATTATTGTAAAATGATAGGGGAATCTCTTTAGACTTCCTTCACACACTTTTCTGAGTAGTTTTTTCTGGCTTGCAAAAAATGCACTTTTTATAAACGTTTTAGGTCACGTGTTTTTAATGTATGTTTTTGTCCCTATGAAGAAGCCTATGAGAAAGTACCTGCAAATGTCACATCCAAAGCATGCTGTGTTTTGAGAAAACCACCAATGAAACACACAACAAATAGTGTTTTTTTTCTATTTTTTTGTTCATTTTTTTCACAGCTTTTTTTCGAAGTTAAAGCATGCTCTGTTAATTTCCCATAGGAAAAAACACCAAAAGAATAAAAAAAAAACTAATGTATGACCAAAATGCCACAAAACGTTTTTGTAAAAACACCTTAAAAAAGACTGTGGAAGAGAAAGCCTAAGAGGGATTTTCACACCGTAGATATTTATGGCATACTCTCAGGATGTATGATAAATGTCTGATAGATGGGGGTTCTACCTCAGGGAATCCCACATACAGAGAAGTGGGGTTGCTTGACTTCCCTCCCGCAAGCTGAGGCGGCCAATGGCATTTGGGGAATGAATTGAGACAGTAAATAACTACCTTTGCTTGATAAATGAGAGTTAGAGGATCTTGTCAATATTCCATAAATGTCTGTGGTGGGAAAGGCCCTTTAGCCCATTATGAACATGGTTAATTTTGAGGTCCATCAATAGCAGATTCGTAGGGTCTGTCGCTTGGGAGACCTACCAATCAGCTGTTTGCCAGGCTGCTCTACTAGGGAACAGAGACAATTTCTTCTGCAGTGGCCTGGCTTCTGACTGCAGTCCAAGTTTCCATTCACTGGACTGGGAGCACAACGGAGGAGGAAGGAGGTAGGGGTCACTCCACAGACACTCTGGTAGTATTATTTACTTTTAGGATTTGCCCCCCCCCCCCCCCCGCACTGGAGACGTGTGGGTGTGACTTAGGAGAGAACTTCTACACGGTAATCCTGACTTTGGACGGTGGCATAGAGAAAATTGTGGGTTTGAATTAGTACCTCTGCACTGGGTCTTGTCAACACTTAACCCTCCGAGCTCATCATGTTTGTCAAGTGTCCAGGGTACCCCTCTGGGATATTGCAACAATATCAGGTGCGTCCCCCTCGTGTGTATTAAAAGTTTTTCTTGTCAAGTAAAGCACCATAAATGTAATGCGCCAAGCATCAATTCATAAAAGGAAATGGACTAGAACCCATCTTGTTTTCTTCCGTACCACTTGATGTTTAAACACTCATTGTCAAAAAAAATCAAGCACTTAGAAGGGCTTGTCAGAATCAAAGAAAACTTTATATGTGTGATTGATATAAGTAAGTGATTATAATATCAGAGTAAAAGGATAAGTTATTGTGGAAAACTGAAGACTTGAAGATAGTCTCTAGTACCCTGTTGGGTCCTTCTAGATTGGATGTAAGATGTGATACGGGTGGGCATGGAGGCTCTAGTATCCTGATGGGTGACCTCTAGCTTGTATGCAAGATGTGATATGGGTGGGCATGGAGGCATATAGGTTTCATATGGTGTCCTGTGGCTTATTGATCCACATTTGCTGTAACTGAGCCTTTAGATAGTTCAAACTTGTAGGGTGTCAGAGTTGGAGATGGTCCCATACATATATTTTTGATAAATCCGGCGACTGGGCAGGCCACGGAAGTGTGGTAATGTTGTAGAGGCATTTCTCTAAAACCCTTGCCGTGTGCAGCTGAGCATTATCCTGCTGGAAAATGCCTTTTGGAAGCCACCATGAGAGGAACACATGTGGCTGCAGGATGTCCTGAACATATCGCTGAGCTGTCATTGTCCCTGGTATCACTACTAGGGGTGACCGACTGTCATATGTGTTTGCCCAAACTAAACCTAGATTCATTGCTTAAGACAACCTGGTTCCACTCCATAGCAGTCCAGTTTCGTCTTTTATGATACCACTGCAGACAAAGGCTATAGTAGGTGGGTGTCAAAGGCAGTACACGTAATGGACATTGTAAGACCAAATGTTCCTCAGCCAAGCACCTGGAAATGGTTCTGACAGAAATAGTGGCCTGTAACAATGGTGGCACCTGTCCCTGGATGGTGGACAACAGGAGCTGCTTGTGTTTGTCAAACAATGAGATGATTTTCTCTACTGGTGGTCTGTTGAAGGCATCCTGAGCCCGATTGCCTTTTATGCATGCCCTTATGCATCCACTGTTCTCAACACCTCCTAACAGTCTGGTCAGAACGACCCAAGTGTTGGTCAATTCGTCAATACGACCATCCAGCTTTTCACATTACAATAATATGCTCCCTCCCAAACTCTGTTAGCTGGGGGAAATCTTTTTTATTGCACTGCAGAGGCATGTCTAGTGGTGAACAAGCTCTACACAAGTGTAAAAAGAGGTCAACTGCACACAAGTAGCCTCTGATGGCCTATAAAAAAGCTAAGGGCGGAACCAGTTTTTAGAGCCTCAGATGGCAAAACTGAATTACACTACAACTCTAATCATTTGCATATCTAACTGAGATGTAACTGTATGCCAAGTTTTGCAGCAAAACGAAAACTTCTTCTAAGTGCTTGATTTTTTTTTGTTACAAAGATTGTGGATGTAGCCAGGTGGGACAGAGGGGTAATTGATTGATTCCTACTATTTAAAAGCTTTGAACAATTTTCATGATACTGAGCAGAACTGGATATTTGTTTTTGAATTCTGCGAAGCCTGAACAGATTTAGTTTTTTCCAGAATGCCCTCCCAGCAATGAAATAAGCATGCATTAGAGAAACAAAAGAAAGAATTGTTTTTCGTTCTGACCTACGCGCTGTGGCCTTGCCACGACCCATCAGCTTACGTGTTTTGCACAAAATGCAAACTAACAATGCAAACTCGAATTTATCAGTGTTTTTTTTTTGCATGCAGTGTGCTATAAATTATAGTAAAACCCAGGATGTCAAGCCAGTGTGGCACACT
The DNA here is from genome assembly GCF_035609145.1 of Eleutherodactylus coqui. Taxonomy (NCBI): domain Eukaryota; kingdom Metazoa; phylum Chordata; class Amphibia; order Anura; family Eleutherodactylidae; genus Eleutherodactylus; species Eleutherodactylus coqui. Next base: position 194,990,045 of record NC_089837.1, read on the forward strand.
GTGGTGACACAGGGCAAGCCACTGGTTTGCCAGTAGGGGTTGTATTCCTGTATGGTGTTGTGCACTTATCTACAGTTGTCATCCTTGGTATCAGTTCATATATGCAGACCCTCCCCTAATCTGGGTTGAGTTGAAAGGTTGCACATTAGTCTGCACATAAACATTTACCTCCCCCGTATTGCAATTTGACTTTCGGCATGCTACTAGGGAATATGGTAATTGGGCTTGCCCTGCAGTTTATCAGGTGATGCATATTTGGCTTCTTTTTATGTGAGTTATGCATTGGAGAAACAGTATTATTGCACAAATTAAAAAAAATACTCTTTGTAGAACTTATTTTTATTAAAACCTACATATATAGTGCCACATTAAAATGGTAGAGCTGGAAGGGACCTCCAGGGTTATTTGGTCCAACCCCCTGCTCAGTGCAGGTTTCACTAAATCATCCCAGATATTTGTCCAGTCTTTGTTTGAACACATTAAAGGAGAACTCACCACCACCCGTGGTAACCTGTTCCACTGATTGATCACCCGCACTGTCAGAAAGCTTTTTCTAATATCTAATTTGTATCTCCTCCCTTTCAGTTTCATCCGATTGCTTCTAGTCTTTCCTTGTGCAAATGAAAAAAGGGCTGATCCGTCTGCACTGTGACAACCCTTCAGATATTTGTAGATAGCTATTAAGTCTCCCCTCTGCCTTCTTTTTTGCAATCTAAACATTCCCAGATACTTTAACCGTTCCTCATAGGATATGATTTGCAGACTGTTCACCATCCTGGTAACTCTTCTCTGAACTTGCTCCAGTTTGTCTATGTTTTTTTAAAGTGCAGTGCCCAGAACTGGACACAGTATTCCAGATGAGGTCTAACTAAAGCTGCCTGTTCACGGGCATTGTGAAATCCTGCGGCGGATCTTCACCATGGGAGCCACCGCACGGGAGCAGGAGCCGACAGACGGATCTCCGCGATGAGCCTATCTGACAGACAGGCTCACCGTGGAGAATTGCAGAAATTCACAGCATGCTGCGATTTGCCACCCATGAGCAGAGCATCGCTATGTTTCTCTGTTCGTGGACAGGGGGGCTGCGCTTTACATAGCAAAGCTAAGGAAAACATGTGCTGCGTTCCCCGCGGCCAGATTATCACCACGGGGAACGCAATGCAAAAGCACCCGTGGGCAGGCAGCCTAAGGAATAGTAGAGGGGAATAATTATCTCACGTGATCTAGACTCTATGCTTCTCTTAATACATTCCAGAATTGTATTTGCCTTTTTGGCTGCTGCAGCACATTGTTCACTCATGTTCAGTCTATGATCTATTAGCATACCCAAATCTTTTTCACATGTGCTGCTGCTTAGCCCAATTCCTCCAATTCTGTATACGCTTTTTTCATTTTTCTTGCCCAGATGTAGGACTTTGCATTTCTTCTTGTTAAATACCATTCTGTTAGTCGCTGCCCACTGTGCAAGCTTTTCTAGATCTTTGTGAATACTCTTTCTCTCTTCCCTAGTGTTAGCTATCCCTCCTAGCTTTGTGTCGTCGGCAAATGTGATCAGTTTCCCATCAATTCCCTCCTCCAGATCATTTATAAAAATGTTGAACAACACTGGGCCTAGGACAGAGCCTTGTGGTACACCACTTGACACATTCTTCCATTTGGATGTGCAGCCATTTATGACCACTCTTTGAGTATGATCACTCAGCCAGTTGTGAATCAACCTAACAGATGCCTTGTCAATCCCATATTTGGTCATTTTTTCAATGAGTATAGTATGAGATACTTTGTCAAATTCTTTACTAAAGTCAAGATATACTATGTCCACCGCATTTCCCTGATCAACCCATTCAGTGATTCTGTCATAGAATAAAATTAGATTAGTTTGGCATGACTTGTTTGTTACAAACCCATGCTGGCTCTGGTTAATTACTCCATTTTTATCCAAGTACTTGCATACATGCTGTTTAATCATTTGTTTAAAGATCTTTCCCGGTATAGAAGTCAGGCTCACAGGCCTGTAGTTTCTTGGATCCACCTTCTTCCCTTTTTTGAAGATGGGTATAACATTTGACCTTTTCCAATCTTCTGGGACTTCTCCTGTTCTCCAGGAATGTTCAAAGATTATGGCAAGTGGTTCAAGAAATACCTCTGCTGCTTCCATTAGTATCCAAGATGTAATTCATCTGGACCTTGAAACTTGAATTAATTTAAATTAGCTAAGTGTTCCCTCTCCATCTCTCAGCTTATAGATGCAATTCTGTCACCCCTCCCTAATATGGGTTGAGTTGAGTGGCTACACATTAGTCTGTACGTGAACATTTAGCTCCCCCATATTGCAGTCTGCTTTTCTGCATGCTACTAGAGGATATGGTGATTGAGCCTGCACTGCAGTTTATCGGGTAATGCATAGAGATGAGCGAGCGTACTCATCCAAGCTTGATACTCGTTCGAGTATTAGGGTACTCGAGATGCTCGTTACTCGAGATGAGCACCACGAGGTGTTCGAGTCACTTTCATTTTCTTCCGAGAAAATTTTGCGCCATTTTCTGGCCAATAGTAACACAGGGAAGGCATTACAACTTCCTCCTGTGAAGTTCCAGCCCTATCCCACCCCCCTGCAGTGAGTGGCTGGGGAGATCAGGTGCCACCCGAGTATATAAACTGGGCCCGCCCGCGGCTCGCCACAGATGCACGCTGAGAGACATTAGGGAAAGTGCCGTCTTGCTGTAGCTGCTATAGGGAGAGTGTTAGGCTGTTATTCTTCGTCTTCAAGAACCCAACGGTCCTTCTTAGGGCCACATCTGACCGTGTGCAGTACTGTTGAGGCTGCTTTTAGCAGTTTTGCAAATTTTTTTTTTTGTATATCGGGCGTGCAGACCATAGCGTCCTCAGTCTGCAGTCATTTTACTCAGTATAGGGGCAGTACCGGTGAGGCAGGGACAGTGGTACAGGGAAAGAGGTATACTGGCTATATAGGCAGTGGGCTTTTTCAAAAAAATTGGAAAAAAAAATCTTTGGGCTGCCTGTGACCATGTTCAGTTTACTGCGTGTCTGCTGGGGGTAATAGTCGCTCACTTATTACCCAGCTAGATGTTTCTGCAGCCTTGCGCATAATTTTTTCTGGCTGCACTGTGCTTTCAATAACCACAGTCATCCTCCAACAGGGAAATCCATATACAGGCTATATAGGCCGTGGGCTTTTTCCCAAAAATTGGGAAAAAATACTATATTTGTGCTGCCTGTGACCGTCTTCAGTTTACTGCGTGTCTGCTGGGGGTACTAGTAGTCGCTCATTAATACCCAGCCTTGCGCATAATTTTTTCTGGCTGCACTGTGCTTTCAATAACCACAGTCATCCTCCAACAGGGAAATCCATATACAGGCTATATAGGCAGTGGGCTTTTTCCCCAAAATTGGGAAAAAATACTATATTTGGGCTGCCTGTGACCGTCTTCAGTTTACTGGGTGTCTGCTGGGGGTACTAGTAGTCGCTCATTAATACCCAGCCTTGCGCATAATTTTTTCTGGCTGCACTGTGCTTTCAATAACCACAGTCATCCTCCAACAGGGAAATCCATATACAGGCTATATAGACAGTGGGCTTTCTCCCCAAAATTGGGAAAAAATACTATATTTGGGCTGCCTGTGACCGTCTTCAGTTTACTGCGTGTCTGCTGGGGGTACTAGTAGCCGCTCATTAATACCCAGCCTTGCGCATAATTTTTTCTGCTTGCATTGTGCTTTCAATAACCACAGTCATCCTCCAACAGGGAAATCCATATACAGGCTATATAGACAGTGGGCTTTCTCCCCAAAATTGGGAAAAAATACTATATTTGGGCTGCCTGTGACCGTCTTCAGTTTACTGCGTGTCTGCTGGGGGTAGTAGTCGCTCATTAATACCCAGCCTGATCCAACCCCCCTCTCAGGACACAGGCACGACCGTCTCCCAACCTGCACCCACACGCTCACCTCCGCTGTCCTCGGCCCCATCCACCAATGTCTCTCAGCGCAGCGTCAAGCCATCGCTAGCGCAACTGTTTGAGCGCAAGTATGCCGCCACGCACCCGCATGCTCAAGTGTTAAACGTGCACATAGCCAAATTGATCAGCCTGGAGATGCTGCCGTATAGGCTTATGGAAACGGAGGCTTTCAAAAACATGATGGCGGCGGCGGCTCCGCGCTACTCGGTTCCCAGTCACCACTACTTTTCCCGATGTGTCGTCCCAGCCCTGCACAACCACGTCTCCCGCAACATTGTACGCGCCCTCACAAACGCGGTTACTGGCAAGGTCCACTTAACAACGGACACGTGGACAAGCACAGGCGGGCAGGGCCACTATATCTCCCTGACGGCACATTGGGTGAATTTAGTGGAGGCTGGGACCGAGTCAGAGCCTGGGACCGCTCACGTCCTACCCACCCCCAGAATTGCGGGCCCCAGCTCGGTGCTGGTATCTGCGGCGGTGTATGCTTCCTCCACTAAACCACCCTCCTCCTCCTCCTACGCAACCTCTGTCTCGCAATCAAGATGTGACAGCGCGGCGTGGCAGCACAGCGGTGGCCAAGCGTCAGCAGGCCGTGCTGAAAGTACTCAGCTTAGGAGAGAAGAGGCACACGGCCCACGAACTGCTGCAGGGTCTGACAGAGCAGACCGACCGCTGGCTTTCGCCGCTGAGCCTCCAACCGGGCATGGTCGTGTGTGACAACGGCCGTAACCTGGTGGCGGCTCTGCAGCTCGGCAGCCTCACGCACGTGCCATGCCTGGCCCACGTCTTTAATTTGGTGGTTCAGCGCTTTCTGAAAAGCTACCTACGCTTGTCAGACCTGCTCGGAAAGGTGCGTCGGGTCAGCGCACATTTCCGCAAGTCCAACACGGATGCTGCCACCCTGCAGACCCTGCAACATTGGTTTAATCTGCCAGTGCACCGACTGCTGTGCGACGTGCCCACACGGTGGAACTCTACGCTCCACATGTTGGCCAGGCTCTATGAGCAGCGTAGAGCTATAGTGGAATACCAACTACAACATGGGCGGCGTAGTGGGAGTCAGCCTGCCTCCTTGATTCTTTACAGAAGAGTGGGCCTGGTTGGCAGACATCTGCCAGGTCCTTGGAAACTTTGAGGAGTCTACCCAGATGGTGAGCGGCGATGCTGCAATCATTAGCGTCACCATTCCTCTGCTATGCCTCTTGAGAAGTTCCCTGCAAAGCATAAAGGCAGACGCTTTGCGCTCGGAAACGGAGGCGGGGGAAGACAGTATGTCGCTGGATAGTCAGAGCACCCTCATGTCTATATCTCAGCGTGTTTTGGAGGAGGAGGAGGGGGAGGAGCATGAAGAGGAGGGGGAAGAGACAGTTTGGCCCACTGCTGAGGGTACCCATGCTGCTTGCCTGTCATCCTTTCAGCGTGTATGGCCTGAGGAGGAGGAGGAGGATCCTGAAAGTGATCTTCCTAGTGAGGACAGCCATGTGTTGCACACATGGCTGACTGCATGTTAGGATGCCTTTCTCGTGACCCTCGCGTTACACGCATTCTGGCCACTACGGATTACTGGGTGTACACACTGCTCGACCCACGGTATAAGGAGAACCTTTCCACTCTCATACCCGAAGAGGAAAGGGGTTCGAGAGTGATGCTATACCACAGGACCCTGGTGGACAAACTGATGGTAAAATTCCCATCCGACAGTGCTAGTGGCAGAAGGCGCAGTTCCGAGGGCCAGGTAGCAGGGGAGGCGCGGAGATCAGGCAGCATGTACAGCGCAGGCAGGGGAACACTCTCCAAGGCCTTTGCCAGCTTTATGGCTCCCCAGCAAGACTGTGTCACCGCTCCCCAGTCAAGGCTGAGTCGGCGGGAGCACTGTAAAAGGATGGTGAGGGAGTACGTAGCCGATCGCACGACCGTCCTGTCTAGACTGCTACTACTACTGAAATGGAACTAATGCTGTGCTCCCCCTATACTGCTGCTAGTGATATGTTACTGGGGCCTGTCTAGACTGCTACTACCACTGAAATGGAACTAATGCTGTGCTCCCCCTATACTGCTGCTAGTGATATGTTACTGGGGCCTGTTTAGACTGCAACTACTACTGCAATGGAACTAATACTGTGCTCCCCCTATACTGCTGCTAGTGATATGTTACTGGGGCCTGTCTAGACTGCTACTACCACTGAAATGGAACTAAAACTGTGCTCCCCCTATACTGCTGCTTTGGAATTGTTACTGGGGCCTGTCTAGACTGCAACTACTACTGAAATGGAACTAATACTGTGCTCCCCCTATACTGCTGCTAGTGATATGTTACTGGGGCCTGTCTAGACTGCAACTACTACTGAAATGGAACTAATACTGTGCTCCCCCTATACTGCTGCTAGTGATATGTTACTGGGGCCTGTCTAGACTGCTACACTACTACTGAAATGGAACTAATACTGTGCTCCCCCTATACTGCTGCTTTGGAATTGTTACTGGGGCCTGTCTTGACTGCTACTATTACTGAAATGGGCGGTTGGGCAGCATGTTACCCAGGAGAAGTGGCAGCAGAGTGTCATGCAGGCAATGATTGTGCTTTGTTGGAGGTAGTGTGGTGCTTAGCTAAGGTATGCCTTGCTAATGAGGGTTTTTCAGAAGTAAAAATTGTTGGGGGGGGGCACTCTTGCCGCTATTGTGGCTTAATAGTGGGACCTGGGAACTTGAGATGCAGCCCAACATGTAGCCCCTTGCCTGCCTTATCCGTTTCTGTGTCGTTCCCATCACTTTCTTGAATTTCCCAGATTTTCACAAAGAAAACCTTAGCGGAGCATAGGTCCCATACAAAAATGCTCGGGTCGCCCATTGACTTTAGTGGGGTTCGTTACTCGAAACGAACCCTCGAGCATCGCGGGAAGTTCGACTCGAGTAACGAGCACCCGAGCATTTTGGTGCTCGCTCATCTCTAGTTATGCATATTTGACTTCTTTTTATGTGAGTTATGCATTAGAGAAACAGTATTATTGCGCAAGTTAAAAAAAAAACACTCTTTGTAGAACTCATTTTTATTAGGACCTACTTATATGGTGCCACAAAAAAATGCAATTTAAGACTAAGCAATTAATACATTTACATTGAAAGGAGTATCAAAACTGCCAAAAGCTTCATCTAGGGGCCAAGGAATGGTACTAAAACATACCTGTGTGTATGATATCACTATCTCAAGCTTGGGCAAAACTAGGTTTTTATTCCCCCATGCCACACTCTCAAATGCCATCAGGGTGGGACATCTCTTTGAATTGCCCTGTGTACTCTCAATTGAATTGCAGCACAGCTCTGATTGACAACCATAGCTTAACAAATGTTTTTTTTTGTTTTGTTTTTTAATGGAGTATTTGAGGTTGAAAAGAATAACTTTTAAGTCAGTCTCTGTCAGTAAAGACGACGCATCACTGCTGCGTCCAGTAATTGGCTGCCACATCTAATATATCAACAGCATTATGAACAAAGTTTAACAAGGGACCATGGGACGGTCAGAGTATACGCTTTGGTTAAAATGAAAGCTAACTATTTTTTTTAATTGTAATCCATATACAAACATCTCTTAAAAGTCTGGAAAACCCATTTTATCATTTTTGGATTTCTGAGTGGCATGGGGAATGAATTTTTAAAAGATCTTACAGGTTTCCTAGAAGATATATGTGTAATGTAAGGTGTAATGTGGGTTGATATGAGGGTGATGTTTGCTCGCACGTTGCTAAAGTATTCAGAAGCATTCCACTTATTGGCACAAGGTGGCAGCATTGACTCATTTCTTACAATGTTGCAATCAACTTGATTTCATAATGTATAAGGCGTTCATAAGGAACAAATTATAAAGGAATGCTTAAACCTCAGTTTGCAAATACTTTTTTCATTGCTATTTTTTTCAACCCCAACCTCACATTTTAACTCACATAAAATATATTTTTTTAAGATTTACATGGTTTGGTTTAAGGAGTTTTCCAAAGAGCAAAAGACAAATGACTAGGTAGTCACTTCGATGAGAGCTGAGCATTCAATTCTGAGCGCTGGGCACTACACAAGAGCCAGAACAGTGGCTTCTTCTCCAGCCCTGGTCTATCCTAGCTCTGACAGCGGACACTGCTTGGAAAACCCCTTTAAGACCCCCATATACAGAGTTTAGTCGCCTGAACCCACTTGTAATGGCGGAGCCTGTTGACTCTAATGTGTTTAAGGGCAGCTCAACTTTCCCCTGACAGATTATGTAGGGGTAAAGAATGTTGAATTTCAATGCTGAATCCTTTTTCTCCCTAAGAGACAAGCTGGCACCATATGTATCTAGCTGTGGCTTACCTCCCTAAACAGACGAACATTCAGCTGTGACAAACATTTGTGTGTATGGGAAAGTCTGTGAAAACAGCTGTTGCACGAATGGTCATTTGTCCGACAGTTGTTGAAGGTGTATAAGGCCTTTGCATATCTTGTTGAAATGTAGCAGGGGCAAGTCCATTCACAAATCTATGTGGATACACCATAGGAGAGGAATATGCACATTGCACTCCTGCAGCATCTCCACATAGAATTTTAAATAAAGGGATTGTCCGAGGCCAATAACTAAGGTCTAATTATGGTATCATTAACAACTTAGTAATATGCTTACTTTTAAAAATATGTTCTGTTCCTGAGATCAGTAGTGTAGTCACATGTCCTCGTGGGACGCCCAGCTAAAGATGGATTTAGACCTTTTGGGGATATGTAATACTGATAGTCTTTTTTTCTGTTCTCATTTATGGCAAATTAAAGAGCCTAGAAAAGTCTCTGCAAAATTGAAACATAGAGAGTGTCCTATTTGTAAAAGGAAAATATCTCCCTCACATACTAAACAATTATGTCAAGTTTATACCAATATTGTAACAAATGAAACATCCTCCCTGTCTAGAGATGAGCAAGCACGCTCGGTAAGGTCAGTTACTCGAGCGAGCCTCGCTCATCTCGAGTAACTCCCTTCTCCTCTGAGCGTGCTCGGGGGGTAGCAGGGGAAGAGAGATCTCTCTCACTCCCCCCCCCCCCCGCTCTTCCCCGTCGCCCCCCGCTGTCTCCCCGAGCACGCTTGGAGAAGAAGGCAGTACTCGAGATGAGCGAGGCTTGCTCGAGTAGCTGACCTTACCGAGCGTGCTCACTCATCTCTATCCTTGTCACAGTCTTAACCCTTACCAATCCAATTTTAGATTCAGGGTTTCCTAGGGGCTTTCTGACATTATACAATGGCACTATTTGCTGGCTAAAGCCAGTACTCCAGTATGTGATGCGCCAGAAAAGCTCCGACAGAAGAGCGGACGGAAATACACAGTAAGAATACCCAGTCGGACGTTTTCCGACATCGCAGTTGGACAGGCTTCAATCAGAATGTTGGAAGACGTTGGACAGTGGATTGGAAAGGGTTAAAGGAATATGGTTTAGAGATGAAGTGAAAAGTTCCTTTAAACAGCTTAAACTTACTTGCAAATCTTCTATTGCTGAACATCACTCGGGCTGGAATGATTCTTCTGTAGAAGAAGATTGGGAACAGGAAGACGGAAAGTTATATGTACCTCTTTCTTCTTCATCAAAGAATGAAGCTACTTATGCAAAAATGTTGTTTGCTGTTTAAGATTCTGAACATTTAGTCAGGGCTGTAAAAGATACTTTGTGGTATTCCTTGCTCAGATGAGCACCTTTTTGGCCCTACCTTAGTCGAGCTTTAAGACAGAGCCTCATAAAGGAAAAAAATATATATATATAGGCCCAGTACTTTCTTTTAGGCACATAGACAAAACTTTATAAGGTAATATCAAAAGAATTCATACTCAAAAGGAGCCCAGAATCTAAAAAAGTTTTGTATTTGAACCTCGAGCAGGACAGAAGAACAAAGAGCCCCAGCAATGATTCCATTCACAGATTAGACTTGTTAGAAGATCACTATTGATACTCTTTATTAGAACCTACTAAAAACATACACTCTAGGGCTAGACAGCTGGGGTGGGGTATCTGGACGTAATAGAAAAACCACAAAGCTCCAGCGACAAGACAGACAAAAAACAAAAGAACTCAGACACACATAAAGGGGAGAGCGACAGCTCTTAGCTCAGATAGTGAGGTGAGAACCCTGATAGACTCAAGGTGTCTACTATAGAGACACAGGGAATATAGTGCTGTCCACTCAATGGTTCAGATAATTTCAATGACTAGCGCTGCCAACTTGTTGCAGCTTCTCTAGTGCATAGTTTCGATTGCTAACTCTGCCAACTAATTGTGTTGCTCCTCCAGCTCCACGCGTTTCACCGCCAATATGGCGGATCTTCAGGAGATACAGGAGCCTAGATGAGGCTGACAGACTGAATTAAATATCAATCGAATATGTATTGTAAATTGAGAGGAAAAGTCACGTTTAAGAAAATACAGAACTGGTGCCGAATAAATGACGTCACCACTCCTATATAGTATCTGTCCCGTAGCATGCCAGATTGCACAGATGGGTTCCCCGATAAGGTACCCAAAGCAACACGGGGCTAAGGGGGTATAAGTAGCTTTGTAGTTTTAACAAAAGCCTTTGGACGATTCTTAATGGACTGCACAACTGCTGTTGATGGCACTAGCAAGCCTTAGTCCTGCCTCTTTGTTTAAGATATAGAGACAACCCCCCTGCTGGAGAACAAAAATAAAAAAAATAGCAGCACCTCTGGCCTTGATGGTAGGTCAGGGCATGAATGATGCCTGTGGCTAGCCCTAGTATATATAGCACATGGAAGGTACCTCCCCCTAGCTAGTGCTAGACACCCTCAGCCGATCAGTGAGAATATGGATTTGTAAACACTTCACTTTACATAGATAAATCTGAGAAATCAGACCCCTAAATCAGAACGTGGCCACCGTCATTATTAGCACAGTGATGCATAGACCCACATGACCGGTAGGTATAAATAGAGAAATTGAGCTCATCCTACCCGATCAACCTAGAGTATATAGCACATGGAAGGTAGACACTTTCAGCCGATCAGTGAGAATATGGATTTGTAAACACTGCTTATGCATAAATAAATCAGAGCAATCAAACCCCTAAATCAGAACACAGCCACCGCCATTATTAGCGCAGGAGGACATAGACCCACATGGCCAGTGGGTATAAATAGAGAAATTCAGCTCATCTTCCACTTACAGCGTGAGTGTGGAGGTATACAAAGCATTGTCATGGTGCCCACCAATCACTTCCTGCATCCAATGACCTAGCACAGGGGGGCAGGAGTCACATGGGGTCAGGGTCATAATGACACGCCCCATACTGTGACGCAATATGCATGCTCAAAAGAGCAGGAATCATGTGACAGCGATGTCAGAAGAACACCCCCACCTACCCCCAGAGCCCAAAGGAGAGGACTGGGGCATCACAGACAACTTGTCCAAGCTTACCACTTATCATGAGAGCTGGGCATTGAAATGAGGTCACGTGATTTGACCAGCATGGTAAACACCATCTTTGAAATTGGCACTCCAGCAATTCGCTGGAGACTGAAACATTTGGCTCATTTTAATCCCTTATATTGGAGCAGGAGCCCAGTTGTACAGACATTAAGATGTTGTTGTTGATGAAATAAAGAATCTATAGAAAATAATTTGTAATGAAAATTATCCAAGAAACTGCCAAACTGTGATTCTACATTTTACTCTGGCAGCCAAAACCAAGATAGCTAAATACTGAAAAACTGATAAAATCCCCACATTAAAAGAAATCATAGTGGGCATAAATCGTATTTGCTGGTACAAATCTATAATTGCATCCTCCTGTGATAATAAATCATCCTTTTTTAATAAATGGGATTTATGGTTATCAAGTAGACATAATACATTAATGTATTAAAAATCGCCAAGTAGTGACTATATATTCAATTGGAGTAAAGAATCTGGATCATATATATGTTGGAGCACTATAGGCATGTATGTTTTTTTTTTCTATAATGTCTCTACCACTACTTTCCCTAGCATACACAGTAGGCTGAATTAATTAGTATGTTTATTTTAGTTGATACACGATATCTTAATATGTTGACAATAAAGTTGTGGTGAACTATGTTGAGCTAATTGCTTGTATAGAACATGAAGCTATTACCTTAAGGCTGGGGTCACATGGGACAGAATTTCAGCAGAATTCTCGCAGAATGGCCGCACCGAAAACCGCAAGAATTTCGCTGGAAAAGCGCAACTTCAAAACCCGCTGACTTTAGCCGCTGGTTTTGCAATGGTTTCGCCATCGGCATTCTGCTGCAGCTTTCTCTCCCCATAGATAGGAGAGAGGCTGCTGTGGAAAACAGAAAAGAATTGACATACTGGGGAATTGAATTCTGCCCCGCATGTCAGTTTTCGTGCGGCTTAGCCACAACGGATTGGCTGCAGTATGTGGATGAGATTTTTGCAAAAGATTTTTGTGGCTAAGATTCGGGTGCCGGCACGGAGCGGGGAGCTGCAGGGGAGAGCGGGGAGGAACGGAGGTAAGATCTTTCTCTCCTTCTCTCCCGCCCGCTCTCCCCTGCTCCCCGCTGCGACTCACCTGTCAGCCGCAGCGCCACCCGAATCTTTAGACCCGAGCACAGCGATACTTGGATAAAGCCAATTACTCGAGCGAGTAGTGCTTATCCGAGTATGCTCGCTCATCTCTATTCCTGATGTTACATCTATGCAGGTCATGGGAACAACAACCTACATGGACACAACCCAAATAGGGGCTGGAAAGAGGAAAGGGGAGTAAGGAATACGCATACACGCTGGACACCAATATCAAACAAAAACTGGAACATGCATACAAAAACAGATAACTGATGCCAAAATACTTACCCATGTACCACAACACCCAGACAGATAGAAATATCTAATATGTTAGTACATACGAGATATTGGTTGTATTTTGTCCAGAATACATAAGCTCACAAGCCCATGTCAAGAGTTCTCATAATTTTGTGAGTCTCTACGCCAATAAGACAACTAAGCTCAAAAACAGAGTCCTGCCTACAAGCGGGGCGATTGTCCTAATAGGGATGGCACCACGCTGAAACCTAGGGGCCCGGCTTGCCCTAGATGATAAGAGGCATGGAAGAGAAGACAAGGAAAAAAGAACACACACACTGAGCAGGAGAGTTCTCAGGTAATGTCTGAACGTCTACAAACAGATACTGAACACATCACTGTTCACACCAACAAACAGACAAGGGAATCCCACCCAGAACCTTCGTCATTCATTTTATCATTGTTGACCTTCGTCATTCATAAAAATCATTGTTGACGTGTTCAGTAATCGTTCAGTTTAAACAGCACTCGTTCAGTCTTTCACATGTGCTTATACAGTGAATGTGGAAGACTGAATGATATTGAACGATGCTGCTTAGAACGAGCCAACAATTTGTCTGCCTGTTTAAATGGGCTGAACGAGAGCAAATGAGCTAGCGATGATGTCACTCACTCGTTCAAACGAGAATCAGCTTGTATAAAAGCAGCCTAAGTTGGTATTTCTCCTAGAAGCTGTTACTATTGCTTGTAGTGTGAGTGAGCTTTAGGCCTTGTCAGCTTTTCCTCCATACATAACTTCTATAGAAGACAGAGTAGTGATGAAAACTCTCCCTTCCTTCCTAATGGGATGTCCAATTTCTGCAAATACCAGGATATTATTTAAGCTTCTTTCTTCCAAAATCTGAAAGGTGAGATTGAATCTTCTTAACATTATTTAAATGTTAGAAGGTGCATAATACACTATTTGGAGGTTTCTGAAGAATGGAGGAAGTCAGAACATTTACTTTTGCAGTTTCAGGATAGTAATAAAAGTAAAGCTACTAGTCGTTCTGCTAGCAGATGAGTTAAACAGGCAATTTCTCTAGCCTATGAGTCCTACAGTTTTTTTTTCCAGGACTGAGGGCCCATTCGGCTAGAGCAGTGTATAGCTCTTGGGCAGAGAGAACTGAAGTTCACATTGACCATATTTGCAAGGCTACTACGTGGGGCTCCCCGCGTACCTTTTTTAACTACTACAAATTACAATCGAACCCCAGTTCAGATCTAGAATTTGGACAAAAAGTCTTACAGGCTGTTCTCCCTCCCTTTTAATTCTTTTGCTATTTTATATATCTAGTGGTCCTGTCACGTGTGAGAGGGTAAAAATGTGATTACACTTACCAGTAATCAGTTTTTCTCAAACTCATGACAGCACCCCCGGTTTTTTAGAAAAAAAAAAATTAAATAAACTTTTTAAAAAAACTAAAACTTTTTTGTTAGGGATACCTTATTTCCCGTCTTAAATTTCCTTTTCAAAGAACTGGGGTAAGGAGAGGTATATGTTTTCAGGTTTTCTGTCCTACAGTGGAAAGTCATCACCAGATGGAGGTCATTTCTGTCATAGGTTTGAAAAAAAAAACGATTAAGGGTACTTTTACATGGAGTGAATGAGAATGACTGAATGACTGGTGTTTACACCAGACGATGAGTAAATGAATCAACGATGATTTTCATACTTGCATAAAATGAACAATAAGCGAACATGTTATTGTTCATTGTTCAAATATTGGCCATGTTTACACTGAATGATTACACAGGCCAACAAGAAAAATTTTTTTTGAAGTGCCAGTGAAGTTTTAATGAATATGGGGTATTTTGGTATTGCTGTATCCGAATCTGCCATTGGTTTTTCCAAATTGGCTCTAGTTTTTAAAATACAGGGTGTTCATCAAATAAGCTTTGTATTCTGACATTACCTGTCTCCGCCAACTTATGTAGGAGAAGCTTTCTGTTTCTTAATTTCAGTTTTATTGTTTATTTGTGGGTAACATTATATTTTGTCAAATTAAATATTAATTTCACAATTTCCATTATTTTTTTTTGTGAAATATGAGTTCTTCACGAAGAGGTTGCTTGAACTGCCCTGATGAGTTCTGTTATGTTTGTGGTGAATACACTCCTTAGAAGAACAGAAAGAACATCACTGACTTTGTAAAGCAAGTATATCTTGCATATTTCAAGATTCATCTTGGGGACCAAGATAGGTCTTGGGCTCCTCATAAGGTTTGTAAAACTTGTGTGAAGGGTCTACGAAAGTGGACAAATCAAAAAAAGAAAAGTTTAAACTTTGGAGTGCCTATGGTATGGCAAGAGCCACAAAATCACCATGACGACTGTTATTTTTGTGTTGGGCATGTAAAAGGCATCAATCGATATAAGAAACATAAGTGGGAGTATCCTGATTTGGAGTCAGCAAGGCGACCTGTGCCGCACAGCGTAGATGTTCCAGTGCCAGTATTTACCACACTTCCTGAACTTTCATCGTCAGAAGTTGAAGACTTGCAGGACTTCGAATGTAACATTATTGATACTGAATATAAAGACAGTGTATCTACACCTCAGCAGTTCTTTCAGGAAGAACTCAATGACTTGATGCGAGACCTCAGTCTGTCTAAGCAAGCATCTGAACTCTTGGCATCCAGACTGAAGGAAAAGAACTGCCTGAAGCCAGAACCTAATATTACAGCTTACCGGACAAGAGAAAAGGGACTTCTTCCATACTTCAGTGAAGATGATGAAATTGTTTACTGCAGTAATGTGCCGAGACTACTTCTTGAGATTGGTCTTCCAGAGTATCAACCAGAAGACTGGCGACGCTTTATAGACAAGTCCATCAAAAGCTTAAAATGTGTGCTATTACACAATGGTAATCGCTATGCATCTATCCCACTTGCCCACTCAACAAAACTTTGTGAAGAACACTAGTTTTCTGTCAAGTGGGCAGTGTTAACTGCCCAGTGTGAATGGCTCATGTCATGACTGAATGACAGTGAGTGGTGCAGACCACCCACCTGACTGAAAAACAATGATGATAAAAAAGCTGGGCACAGGGATAAGCGTTCGCTGAGTGGCTTCTCCCCACCCAGCTCAGCTTGACAGACGGGTCACTTCCTACACTCAACCAGTCAACCTAGCCAAGCTGGATGGGAAAAAGCCAGAGGGGAGCTAATAAAGTAATACTACTTCTCGTGCCCAGGTTTTCCTAAAACTTTTATAAAATTTTCTATGCCAGTTTTTGATATAAAGAGTCACAGTTTCTGATATAGTCACAAATGTTTGCGCAGGCATTTGCACAAAAATTGCAACTTTTCTATTTGCACCAGCCCCACTACTTTTTCTACATCGCAAATGCTGGGCTTAGTAAATTTCCCCCTATGTTTTCTCTGAAATACTGCAGAGTTTGAGTAAAATGTAGATTTTTGTAATGAGGGAGCCTGTAGCTATTTAAGTAGGTTCCCTTTAATTTCTGTAGAATAAAATGTTTTACAACTTTACAATGTACTTAGCGCTTTAATCTCCCACTATTTTCAAGATCTTTGCTTTCTATGGGTTATTGAAAATATAGTTATTTACATAAAAGGCTACCAATCTGTATATAGGTAGTCCTGCTTAGCTGAGAATAGGATACAATTGTAACTAGTCTAGGCAATGCTCTGAACTAAACAGCCTGGACTCCAGACTGATGCATTGTAGTAAATTATTCAAGAGATTTGTATGCTTGCTGATGTTGACACAGATTACCTAGACTACATAACAATGTATGCACTTCTCAGAGGTGAGAAATATTAGGCTTTAAAATTTAAAGGTTCTTTTAGACTGCCTAAAGGCCCTTTTACATGAATGAAGGATTGAAAGATTTAGCGATCTATTTGCATAAAGTGTTAATGGCCATTAACACTTTATCATCTTCATTTGTATGTAAAAGGACTTCTATGAGTTATTTGCAGAGCCCAGTGTGTGTTTAAACACACCCCCTGTGGTGCAAACAGCTGCCCGCAGATTGCATTGTTCTTCTCTTGGCTAGTGTAAATATGCCGTGGGGAAAAAATTCTGCAGTCTGTTAAAAGATGACCGAAATACATTCTTTCAGCTGCTGAACGATGGATTTTAAGTGAAACAAAATCCATTGTTCAAACGGAAAATGCACTATTCCCGTGTTTACATGTAATGATTATCACTCATTTTCGACCGCATGGACGAATTTTGAGTGATAATAATTGCGTGTTAAAGGGCCTTAAGCTCTTAGTCCATTCCAACAAGCAGCAATCGAAATGCATGTCAATTGGCACTCTCTCCATTTTTACTTCACACAATTAGAATCGGCTTATGGAGATGAACAATTGTAATTACAATCATTAGTCCAGCTATATATCTCTCCGTTCACATGGTTAGATGTACAGCCGATCAGCTAGCAATTGTATACTAGCTGAAACTGGACGATCAGTTAATGAATAGGTGTTTGCTTGGGCTAATTGTTGGTTCTTTTATATGGTCCAATTGTTGGGCAAATGAGAATGCAGAGGAACTTTCGGCCAGGTAATCAGCCTGTGTTAAAGGACCTTAACGTTATGTTTACTGGAAGGAATGTCCTAAGGAAAATACAATATAGACTCCATAACAGAAATCTGAGGTTGTCCATCAGATTTCTGTTGTGTAATTGCAGTTTGAGTGTGTCATAAGGATGTTACAGCAGGATATGTTGTAAAATAACATTTTAAGCCTCACAGTAATTGATACTTAAATCCAAAGCAGAGATGACACACCAGAACAAACTTGACACAGGCAGGGATAGGACACGAAAACAGAATAAGAACTGGCAAAGTAACTTGGTTCAGGATCAGGACATGGCAGAAACCAAGACATTGACCACCAAGCAAGGACTTAAGAAACTAACAAAGTATATATCAAATAAGCTAAGCTGAAAACAACAAATAGGTAAAGAGTGGTGACGTTCAAAGCAGGAAAGGACTCGGCATCGAGGTAAATGGCAACTGTTGGCTGCGGACCGGGCACAGCAGCAGGAAACTCAGGCACTGGCAGTAGACTGGATAGAGCAATAAAGAACACAACAAGCTCTCTCAACAGACTGGGCACAGCAGAAGACAACACAGACAATACGGAACTAGGTGGTGGTGTCTTACTGAAAACTACTGCCACTTTTGGGAAGCAACAAGGGTACTCTTCCTTTTGAAAATTCTTCCCAGGAGAGATTGCAAGCTGGCCAGGTACAGTAGACTCTGGACTAGGCACAGCATGTTTGATCATTGTAGCTCGAGCATATTGCTTTTGCCTTGCAGTAATTTCAAAGTCCAGAAGAGTCTTATGGAGAGGCTCATAACTCACAGAACCTGCAAAGGCAACTCCATGTGTCACCAAGTTGGGTGACACACTGGAACGAACTTGGTACAGGTAATCACAGGACACAAAAATAGAACAGGAACTGGCAAGGTGGCTTCGGTCAGGATCAGGACATGGCAGAAACGAGGACATTTACCATCAAGCAAGCATTGAGGAAATAGGTTATGTATATCACAGAAGCTAAACTGAAAATAACAAATAGGAGAAAGATTAACTGTTCATTAAGGCAATTTTGGATGACATTGATCTAGTGTGCATGGCCAGTAAGTGAAGATTTTTTGCAGAAAACAGATCAGACAAACATAATTTCTAGCTGGTAAATGCTTTATCTTAAGGTGCCCATATACTTCCTTATTCACAGGATTGCGCATACAAAGACACCACTAATTGAAGATAAACATTTAGTATGCATAAACGTTTTGTTTTAAACTCAAGGCCCTATAACACCCAAAGATAATCTTTCAAATGACTGAAAGATTGAAAGATTTAGCAGTCTATTTGCATAAAGGGATAATAGCCATTAATGCATGTAAAAGGGCCTGCAGGAGTTGTTTGCAGAGCCCAGCCTGTGTTTAAACATACACCCAGCTGTGTAAACATTCCATTGTTCTCTCATGGCTGCCAGCAGATTACATTGTTCTCCTCCAGGCTAGTGTAAACATGCCATGGGGAAAACAACATGTGGTCTATTGAAAGATAAATGTGTTTCCTTAATCTTTCAGTGGCTGAATGATGGATTTTAAGTTAACCTTAAAATCATCGTTAAAATGAAAAGTGCCCGATGCCTGCATATACATGTAACAATTATCGCTTATTTTCAAACGTTCGAATGCATTTTGAGCGATAATCGTTGCGTGTAAAGGGGCCTTTATTCACCTTGCCTGCACAAAAGAATTAAGTAAGGGGTTTACACAAAGAGATAATGGTCCAAGATGAACCACACCAACAAACATATAAGGCAGTTATCCCTAGCAATGTTTGTGGGAGCAGACCATGCCTACAAGCAGGGTGATCGTCCTCATGAGGATGGCCCTGCATCTCGCACCTAAGAGCCTAGTTTGTCCCTAGATGGAAAGTAGGAAAGAGGATAGAACTAAATAAATGTAAGATAAAACCTATAGGCTCAACACACAGATGTCGCATATACACCCCACACACCAACAGGACATGGATTCAAATATTTGTACACCAAAGGATAGAAGGGATTCTTTCCGACCAGACCAGGCATCTGCACAACTACAGGCGGAGGAGGATTCAGGTGTCTGCACATCTACTGATGGAAGGGCACAAACAACACCAAACAAAACATGTATTACAATCTAGATCAAGGCAAACACTGACAGGACATAGGGTCTAGACTCAAACACCAACAAACAGACTAAACCCATTTGTCACAACATCGAGCAAGACTCACACACCAAACTCAACCTAGACAGATAGCTGAGCCACACACATCCCACACAGGTATACAGCAGAATGAACCACACCCAGTTATGGATGAGACTGGGTTAAATATATTCACACTATTGCTGATTGGCTTCCCTGTCAACCAATCAATCCATACAAAAAATACAAAGATGCAACAATGACATTATACCTATTGTAAGGCAGCATTCCTGCAAGTCAATGTCAGAGCTTGGAGCATGATGTATTTCCTATGTTTTCAATGGAGCTGCCGCCAGCCCCATTGAAAACAATGGGCGATAACACACATTTTCCTTAGCAAAGCAAGGCTTCAGTGAAAACATTGCAAATGAGTATGAAATCATTGAAAATCATTGGTTTTATAATCATGTGTTTTCACTGGCTCTTGCATTGCAAGAAAACATATTGCTAGTGGGTAGGAGCCCTTAGGCCGGCTGCGCACAGCCAGATTTAGATTGCAGAATCCATGATCATCACCCGCATGGATGATATGCGGAATTCAACATTCAATTAAAGAAATAGAACATTTGCATGTCCGTTCACACAAGCGGACAGTGATTGCAATTTCCACTCGCGGAAAAAAATCGCAGCATGTTTTATTTTTGCGAGGACTTCACGCCGCTGGCCTCAATTGGAAACAATGGAAGGCAATTTGACCTACAGCTCTTTCACAATTGATGCTAAGCAATGACGCGGGAGAAGCAGGGATTTAAAAAAAATAAAATAATCTGTACTGCACATGTCTGACGGTGAGCCGTCTGGACCATTCGTAATACCAAGAAATACAGGTACACAAGGGTTGGATTCCGCTGTGGGCTCCTGCATGTGGAATCCGACCCGTTCGTGTGCAGCCGGTCTAATTCATAAAGTTACATGTCTTAGCCTCTGTTCACATTTAGTTTTTGACTACAGATGTAACAAAGTTTAACATGACGATGATAGCTTCTTGTGACAAATTATCTTACGCCATTCAAAAGTTATTGCTCTCTTAACACAACAAACCCATTGGAAAGCAATTAAAAGGCTAAACAAACAGTGTCACAGAAAGTCATCATAATGCATTAAAAGTCAAGTTAAACTTTCTACTTCTGTATGCAAGCAATATACATCAGGAGTATTTGCTGATCCATAACTCCAGTGTGCCAAAGGCCTGTATTCACCAGGCATATGTCAAAAACATGTTCTTTTGGCATATGTTAAGGAAGTATGGTTCAGTATTAGAGATGAGCGAGCACCAAAATGCTCGGGTGCTCGTTACTCGAGCCAAGCTGTTTGTAATGCTCGAGAGCTCGTTTTGAGTAACGAACCCCATTGAAGTCAATGGGAGCCTCGAGCATTTTTCAATGGAGCCGCGGCTGCTGCTGGTGGCTCCATTGAAAACAATGGTCTGCTGACACCCCTGCATTGTTTTTCATGGAAGGGCTTTACATATAAGCCCTTCCCTGAAAAGCAATAACTTTAGTGTAAAAAAAAAACAAAACAAAACAAAAAAAACGTACCTCTCGGCCACTGCCGTGACCCCGGCGGGGGATGAAGAACACATTTTCCATATGCGGCAGATGTTTCCATCATCCCCGCTACTAAAAAAGAATTCCCTGCTGCTGCACCTGCCACATCTGTGACAGATACAGCAGAGAAAATCTTCAATTCCCTATCGCAGCTGTCACACATGACAGCTGCGGTAGAGGATCCTGCTACCAGCACCCGTCATTGGATTGCAGGGAAGGGCTTTAAATATAAGCAGTTCCCTTAAAAACCGGTAAAAGTAGTGTAAAAAACAAAAAAAAATATACATACTCACCTACCTTCAGCTGCCAGGGCTCAGCTGCGTCTTCTCTCCGCTGTCCCCGGCTCTGTAGTGCTGATCAATCAGCAGGTGGGGATTTAAAATCCCCGCCTGCTAAAAGAGCTGATTGTGATTGGCTGAGGCACTCAGCCAATCACAGGCAGCTCTCACCTGTCATTCATTCGTGCAGCAGCAGGGAATTCTTTTTACTAGTGAGGATGAAGGAAACATCTGCCGCATGCGGCAGATGTGTTCTGTATTCCCGCGGGGAACATGGCAGCAGCTCCATTGAAAACAATTTAGTGTGTGTCCTGTCCAAGACTGTACTCATGTTACACTGTCTATTTTTTGCTAAAGTGCATGCAAAATACTATTTTGCATACACTTTAGCAAAAAATAACATGTGGGGAGGAGAGTGTGAAATTTTCTCGAGCACCGCGTGGTGCTTGCTCGAGTAGCGAGTACTTTCGAGTATGCTAATGCTCAAACGAGCATCAAGTTTGGACGAGCATGTTCGCTCATCTCTAATCAGTATACATCTTTTTTCACTGTATAGAAAAGCATAGAAAACAATGCTTTTCTAAGCAAAGGGATACAGTAAAAAAAAAAGCATTTTTCTTTTTACAATGTGAGTCAATGACTAGAGGTGTACATTGGGGAATAATCCCATTGTATTGTATTTCAACTACCTAATCCATTTTTCCTTGGAGGGATAAACTGCTTTTAGAAGTGTCTTGCAGCAGAATTCTCCCCTCTATACATTCAGAGCACACTAAGGGCAGACTCACTTGAACATAATTTCATTGCATATTACACGTGCATAATACGCAGTGAATGGAGTCAATGAAAGTACATTGGTTTTCATTGATCTATTCACATTTGTGTATTTTCATTGCACTAGTAATTATTAGGACATTATATTACTAGTGTTTCTTGTGGCACATCACACTCACAGTAGCTTGATTACCACAAAAGACAAACACAGCTTGGCTCCTCCCCCAGCAGTGACATCACCACAGGTCCTTCAGCCCACTAGATCTCTGTGGTAGGTCAATGTGTTCTGTCATGACTGCTGAGTTGTGTAGGAGATTATAATACCAGTGTTTCTGGTGGCGCAATGTGCCACACAACTTTGCTACATAGTACATGCACACACATCACACACACAGCTTGTCTCCTCCCACAGCAGTGACATCACCACAAGTCCTTTAGCCCACTGGATCTCTATGGGGGAGGTAGGTCAGTGTCTTCTGTCAGGACTGCTAAGTTGTGTCTTCTGAGATAACGGCTTAGTTGTATTCTCAGTGTGTTATTTTTATCCTCCCCTTCCTAGAGCCCTAACTGTGTTGTTCTTCTATCGGTCAGACTCTGTGTTTTATATATGTTGTAGGACCTTCGATGGCATCAGCAAGGGGCGGAGCATGAGAAGCACTCACACACATACATTAAGACAAGTTGCCGTTAGTAGTTTGATATAATACACACATAAAAAAGAATGCAGAATATTCTATTTTACTATGTATTACGTGCGATAGAGCTCTACAGTTCGCTATGGGTGCGTAATAAATGCTGTACATATGCAATTACATTACGTATGTGCAGTATTTATACGCAACATCACTATCGCTACAGGAATAAGGACAAAAAAGAAACAAGTCAGACTGTGCATGACAGCATGCGTGGGATACGTTGTCATGTGCAGTGAAAAATTGCTGCCATACGTGGCAATATCCTGGCTTACATAGCGGTAAAATGCTGCGTTTTACCATATGCTCGTGTGAGCCTGGCCTAATGCGGATCGCCACCTCTAGCTACATATATCAAGCTAAAGTACTGTAAATAAAAAAATGGTTGAACTGAAGTCTTTTATTATACATTGCTGATGCCAAGTTCTCCTATACAGTTTACCATACAGCATTCATCATCTCCTTGGAGCTTTCTGCTTAACGGGAAGTCTGTAGCTTCTGTAGTTGTTATTCCTTTTTCAATGCAGATAATGTTTGACTTCACATATAAAATGGTTATTTTAGATAAACATGGTGTTAATTAACATTTCATGTTAAAATAAACATCTTACCTTTGATTTGTCACATAACAGAAATCTTTTCTCAATATATGTGTATATACATAACACGGTGAAAAAAATATATGCAAGCTCCAGCTTCAAAAATCCAGTTTCCATAGAAACATTATATCACAACAAAAGCAAATGGTCAAAGTATCATTCCTTATTATTTAAAAGAAAGTAATTGAAAAAAACTATGTAACAACTAAAATGTGGTCACATTTAAAGGGGTTGTCTAAGGTTAGAAAAAAGTGCTTTTTTTCCCTAGAAGCAGCGCTATTGTTGTCCTTGACCTCAGGGTGATCTTTATTATCAACTGAAAATATTGTTACTGTGGATATCATGATTGTGCATGTAAAACTGCATCAAAAACATTGATCAATTCCAGCTACATATACTGTATATGTGTAGGGGCACACTCGGGGGGATGGGGGGGGGGCTGTAAGCAAGAACCTATAAGGGCTAATGCCTACAGATGGATTATTACTGTGGAAATCGTGGCCAGACACCCGCCGCAAATTCCACAGCAATAACCCTTCATAGACATGCGATGTAAAGCGATTCTTCCCTGCCCACGAGCGGTGAGAACTTGCTGGGATTTTCCGCTTACGGGGGAGAATCACAGCAAGTTCTGATTTGTGCGGAAAAATGCACGGGCGGCTTCCATTGCAGTCAATGGAAGCCATCGGTCGTGCAATATTTCCGCTGTGTGCATAGGGGAAGTATCACTGGAAATCAAGCCACCACTCACTGCCGCGGATCCGGAGAAGCGAGTATAAGATCTCTGGGGGGCGCTGGGTCTGATTCCGCTTCGATATTCCAAAGTCGGAATCCGACCTGGCCGTGGGCATTAGGCCTTAAAAGGGTTGTTTCCACGTCAGAAAATCAGGCGGCAGCAGAGGGAGGTAACTAAAACTCAGGGTTGTTTATTGCAAAAGTCTTAATAATAAACATAAATGCAGCGTTCGAGGAGCAGGCCCCAAGCTAGGAGACAGCGGGGTTGAGTTTGGGCCCTGTCACAGTGGCTCTACCATCTCCCACCCGGAGGGTAACTGGTGTCACATCCAAGGGGCTGAGGGCAGCCTATTACACAGGGGAACCCAATGATGGATTACCTTAGTCCTTTGTGTCACGCGTGACACCACAGTTCCATCCTCTGTGGTCAGTCCAGTTGTTGGTAATAAAGAGTCCACACACAGGGAGTTAACTTTCTGAGCCAAACCGGGAATGGTCGGAGAAGCTCGTTTATTTAAGAATAACTTAATGATACATGCCAGCAGGAAAACAGTGCAAAAACATCAAAGTGGTGTGACAGGGAGGATTCACGGGTGGACAGGAGAAAACCACAGTCCTGTTATCTGTGGGTCCTGATCCCGGCAACACACTCTCTTCTTTCCAACTCTCTACTGGTCGACACTCACATTTGGAAAAAGGGGTGCACTGCATGGCAGTTCCTCATTTTCTCTCTCTCTTAGCATTGAAGGGGTTCTTTTACATCTCCGGGGTACAGCAAGCCCAGGGCAGGCTGTAGATTCCATTCAGCCTCTTCCATTCTGGGCCACGCAGGATGAAGGTGCCTTTTTGGTCCTCTTGCAGAACTTCTAACACTCCTCTCTCTTGCAAGACCAGACCAGGACTCACTTGCACACACCTTGCAATCACATATATCAAGCATGGTCAGGTGACCACCAACTCACAACATAAAACCATACATTTCCAGACAGACATCTTACATACCAGACAGTTAACTCTTTCTGTCCTGCAGCTATGCAATACACATCAATCATGCAACACAGAAGACACTGACATTACAGTGGACAAACGCATACACACTATCATGGAGGGGCCCCATTGTTCTGGACCACTACATAAACAGGCTTTCCCCAGTAAGACAAGGTCCACAACTCAAACAATTTTACAGTCCTTATAACTTTACAGAGGGGCTCTCATCCAACCTTTACCTCAGGGTTAATTTCTTCAGCTGCCCCAGGTCAATTCCACTCAGCTTTCCATTCTGTTTCTCTGGACTGGCTTCTCCCTCAGTAACCACCTCTCTTACTGTGCTTTTGACTGCTCCTTTCCTAATTAGGTTTCAGCTGTGGTCTAGGCTCGGGTAACTTTGAGAGCCATAGTCACCCACAAACTCTGGAGTTATATCACAGAGTTTAGCAATCTCCGTGTATATACACATCATCCAGTGTTAGAGCATTCTGCTGGAATCTGTTGTTCTACAGGGTTTCCCAGCAGCTCTGCTCCACAGGTGTGGTTGATTGTACTGGCTGGGTGTGGATTTCTCCAACCAGCCAATCCTCCAGGTCTGCTGCTCATATATACCAGCTCCTCTGCTGTGGCTGCTGGTCTTTCTTCTGTTTGTTTAGTATGTTCAGTGTGAATAGTGGCATGTTCCTGTGTGTCTGTGCTTGTGGCTGGACATGAGGTGTGAGTGGGCATGTTCAGTGTGTGTTTTGATTTGATCAGTGTCATGTTCCTGCTTGTCTGTGCAAGTTTGCCTTTCTTGTAGTGTGAAATGTGTCTTGCTGTGGATCCTTCATCTTCAGGATGCAGGCAGGTCCTTAGGCTCCAGCATGAGGTGACAATCTCCCTGCATGAACACAGGTTTTCCTGGGGTTTGTTGTCTCATTAGAGTAGAGACAACAAGGACCCGTGATGTGGGCTTATGGGCTTAAGTATCTTGGCCAAAAAACAACCGAATACCTCATATATCCTATAGTTATTCCATCTGGCTATGTGTGCAGGTATGCAGGCGAGTGTGAAGTCTGTTTCTCAGTGTCCATATTCTGTCTGAGTTCCTGAATTCTGCGATGATGTCTGAGTTCTTTCTGAATTCCTAAGTTTGGATGTTTGGAAGACGTAACATCCAGGACTTGACCCCTTACTTCATTACACTATATAAGATGTGGTCTGTTGTCAGGGACAAATATTCTACACTGGATATATTCCTGCTGGGTTTGAAAGCTTGTATACCCGCAAAGAACGTAAATGGGGTTCTATTGGAGGGACCAGAGAAAAAAGCTGCCTATACAAAACATGGTCTGTACATTAGGAGAGAGCTGATATCATATATAGCAGCAAAGCAGAATACAAACTATGCTTAAAGTTAAGTTAGTAGCAGAGAGGAATCACGGAGTACCAGATAGCGTATGCTATTAGCAGGTGCTGTATGGAGGTCGGTCACTTGACAGCTGTAAAGTGGCTGCAGATAAAAGATGTTTGTGCCATTTTAGCCTGCTTTGAGGAAGCAACAAAAATGATCAGTTGTAATGATCCACTAATCGGTATGACCATACCTGTTTTCTGCTTGCTGGAACAGATGCTACATTCCTCCTTCCTTGCGTGATTATTGTGCTTTAAGCCTTGATCAGCTCCACTATTGCCTGCTCCTCTACTATTCAACTGAGACCTTCTGATACCGACCCCTAGCTTCCCTTCTGACTACGCTGCCCCCCAGCTCCATATGTACCACAACACTAAGACCTTCTGATACTGATCTCTGGCTTACCTTCTGGCTACGCTGCCCGCCTCCTCCATCTGTACTGCAAACTGAGACCTCCCGTTGCTGACTCCTGGCTCTTCCCTGACTACTCTTCAGACCTGCAGATACTACACCTAAGACTCCAACCCAGGGCATGCACAATTGAGTAGCACAAAAAAATACGCAGAGTGCTCTATTTTCCTGCACATTTGTGCAGGGAAAAAACATATCTGGAACTTATTAAACTAATTGCCATTTTAATAACGGAGAGCATCAGTGCATGTTCTTTTGCACGTGCAATTGCATATGATATATGTGTTGAAGAAGTACAGTATTAAACATGACACAAATGTACTGCAAATAGACATATGCTCATGTAAATCTGGCTTTAGGGCTCCTTCGCATGGACGTAGTTCAATGTGTTCCTTCACATGTGTGTATTTTGCGTGCGCATTTTAGGCCGTGCAAAAAAAGATTGAACATGCTCTGTCTTTTTGTGGATTTGCTCACCAAAGGTCCCCATAGAAGTTAATTAGCGGTGCGCAAATGTGCGCACAATACGCAAGGAGATGTGCTTAGCACTGTGTGATGCCGTCCTTAGGCTCTGTGGTCAGTGTAAAAAAGGCTGAATTTTAAGACTTTTTAAAAATATAGATTGTGACTGAAAATTGAAAAAAAAAATTCCTAAAAAATATGTTTAGGACAAAATGTGATTTCTATAATAGACTAGTTTCTGATAACACATTCCCTTTAAACATGAGTTACAAAAGACCTTTTATACAGGCTCATGTCGTATGTGATGTTTTCAGAATTTCTTAGCATTGAAAAATCTCCTGCTCGCTCATGTCACATCAGCAAGTACATAATAAGTGAAGCAGAAGTACTGTTGACTTTGCAGTTTAGAAGCTACACAAATATAGTGTATATACCCTGTGGGGACATAAGTCATCATTATGCACTTTGTCTCACACTTGTCTGACAGCATATATAGATAAAGAATATCTGACATTAGTTTTAAAATCACACAAGATTACAGATAATTCTCAAGGCATGTCTACATTTCTTAAAGAAATAGAGCAATTATTTTTCTTTGTTGCCATTTTCAATTTCCCATCTTTAGGCCCAAATTCAGATATTGTAAAAGAAAGGAAAAAGTTATAAACAGAATGCAAAGTAATGTTTAATGGGATATTTCAATTTCATAGATACATTTGTGGCATATTCACATAATGGGGTATTCTCATTTCTTACATTAAAGGGGTTATACCACAACTACAGGTTGTCCCCTATCACCGCTGAGACCCCCATCGATGTTGAGAATGGGTGTCCCATGTCCCCCATTTTTCTCAATGTGGGGTTACTACACCCTCTAAAGTGAGGAGGAGACTGAATTGAGCACTAGTTGTGCAAACGCACCAGCAATTATTTCACTTTAATTGGGATTCCGTTGATAGCTGGACGGCACCAGCTCAGTTATGTCTGTCACCCCGTTTGAAATGAATGGAAAACTGACCGCACATGTTATGGAAACCCTATAGCTCGCTGTCCTACGATAATGCCATAAGTCCCATTTGATTCAATGGGAGATGTGGAAACAGCATAGGGCAGCCAATTTGACCCTTTCCGTTATTCTGGCCACCTCTGACCACAGCGCATAGACTGGTATTCATATGTCAACTATGTTTATCTGAAATGGGAATACCCCTTTAAGATATTTGTCTGTATATTGGTATTTTTTTAAACATTCTCTTTTTATTGAAAAGTATTGCAGGAAAAACTATTTAAAACAGTTGGGTCACAATAACATTAACATTCAGCCAGTAGGACCAGAAAACAACCAAAAATAATTCTGCAAGTTATATGGATCCTCTAGCAGCATTTCTAAAAATAAAGAAAACACAGTTGAAAGGGTAAGACTAGGAAAGGACAAGAAAAAACCTTGGGGTAGGGAAAGGGGGGGGGGGGAACAAGGGTGAGTAAGGGGGAATAACATACAGTGAGTGCGTTTGTTTACTCTTCAAATAAAGGCAGAGAGGCGTAGGTCTGGTAATTCTTGTACAATACTAGGCAACTCAAAAGGTTGTTAGGGAGGGTTGTCCCTTTTACCTCGGTATCCCATCCAAGGGGCCATAGGGTTGTAAATTCATCGCTTGAGCCCAATTCCCAAGCCAGAACCTCCTCGAATCTGAAAATTTGTTCAACCCTTTCCAACCAATGAGAAATTTGTGGGGGTTCCTTTTCCCTCCAACAGAGGGGAATGAGGAGCTTAGCTGCAGAGATTAAGATTGTCGGTAGGCATTTTCTTAATGGTTTGAACCGATTCGTGGGTAGCCAAATCAAAATCTCCTCAGGCAAGAAGGAAAAGGAAGTGTTGCAGATGGTATTGATGAGATTAGTGATCGAGTCCCAGAAGGGTCTGATCTTGGGACATTGCTACCACAGGTGTAAGAAGGTTCCCCTTTCTGACTCGCATCTCCAGCATCTGTCTGGGATAGCTGCATTTACTTTTGACATTCCTGCTGGTGTCCTGTACCACCTAGTCAAGATTTTATGTGAGTTCTCCTGAATGCGAACACATCTAGAGAAACCATGTAAGTTCCGTAGCACCTGAAGGGTTTCGACTTTGTTGAGATCAACTCCCAGGTCTCTCTCCCACTCTCTAAGGAACCAAGGTTTCTCAGATGAGGACTGCAAGAGAAGGCCTTTGTATAAATCTATTACCATTTTCCTGGTGCGGGAGGGGAGTGCAAGGTAGGTCTCAAACCATAGGGGGTCTCTCAGAACACTAAAACAGGAGCTCCGGAACCTCGTCAAGGAGCTATAAAGCCCCATCCTGCTAAGAAAATCCAGCTGGGAGTTGGCGAAAAGGGTGTCAAGCTGGGCCAGGTTTTCTACCGTCTGATCTTTGACAATATCATATATAGTGAGATCATGGAGTTTGTCCCAAATCCCTTCTACTCTCAGAGGTCTGTTTGCTAGGATGGCTGGAATTAGGTAGGCTGGGGTCATTGGAGGGATTGACATTTTACCTATTGTCCCCAACCGCAACGTCCTGAGCACTTTAATTGTACCCTTAGTAATGGGGCTCAGGGAAGTGAGTTTGCCCAAAGAAGGACCGTCCGCCCAGAGATAAATTTGGTTTTCCTTTATCAGCA
Organism: Eleutherodactylus coqui; assembly: GCF_035609145.1. NCBI lineage: Eukaryota > Metazoa > Chordata > Amphibia > Anura > Eleutherodactylidae > Eleutherodactylus > Eleutherodactylus coqui. The sequence continues at coordinate 195,020,151 of NC_089837.1, forward strand.
AAGCCCTCTCCATTTCAAGAGTGGGCGAGGATACATTGTTATCCACTAGGGCGATCCATCTAGAGATGTGGATCGCTTTGTGGTATAGGTGAAGGTGTGGCAGACCAGTTCCCCCTTGGGGTCTTTTCTGAACTAGGTAGGAGAAGGCTAGACGTGGCTTGTGTCTGTTCCAGACAAACTCTCTAAGTAGTCTATTTATCTGGGAGAAAAAAAAACAGGTACTTCTATTGGATGTGTATATAGAATGTAAATTATGGACGGCAAAATGTAAGTGGAAATCAAGTTCTTCCTGCCCAGCCAAGAAATAAGTGGGAGGTTAAATTGTTTGAACTGTGTCTTTAATTTTTTAATCAGCAGAACATAGTTGGCTTCATACAGTTGTGAGGGGTTTGAGGTCAGTGATATGCCTAAGTATTTAATGGCTGCGGGGGGCCATCAAAAAGCATAATCTTTTTTTAGGCTGGAGGTAATATGATCTGGTGCAGAAACATTGAGTACTTCAGATTTCTCGAAATTAATTTTGAAATTGGAAAGCCTGCCGAAGACCTCGAAAATCTCCATGAGCGCCGGAAAGACCCTCTTTGGACCAGTGGTGAGAATAAGAAGGTCATCAGCAAAGGCTGCCGTCGTGTGCGTGGTGTTACCTATTCTCAGGCCTTCTTTTTTTCGGATTTTGTCTAATCGCCTGTAGCAATGTCTCCATGGCTAGAATGAAGAGCATGGGTGAAAGCGGGCAGCCGTGCCTGGTGCCATTTTTTATGCCAAAGGGTTTTGATAAAGTGCCATTGACTTGCACTCTGGCCGAAGGAGTTGAATAAAGGGAGAAAATGGCTCTGGTAAAATGGGCTGGGAAGCCAAATTTCGACAGAGTGTGTTCCATAAAGTCCCAGCTAACCCTGTCAAAGGCCTTTTCTGCATCAGTGAAGAACAGTACCAGTGGCAATTTATTTACTTTGGCAAAGTACACCACGTGGATTACACCTGTCGTGTTGGTTTTCCCTTCCCTACCCGGTATAAAGCCCACTTGGTCTGAGTTCACTAGTTTATGGAGTAGGGGAGATATCCGCTGTGCTAGCAATTTGGCCAAAGTTTAATATCCGTGTTTAACAACAAAATAGGGCAGTAATTGCTGCAAAGTTCCTGATGTTTCCCCTCTTTGGGGATAAGTGTGATGTAAGCTTCTAGGGAATGTTTGGGTAGCACCGCCCCAGAGAGGAGGGAATTGCATAGTTTAGTGAGATATGGGATGAGAATTTCCGAGAACTTTTTATAGTACAGAATCAGGAGTCCGTCTGGGCCCGGCCTTTTCCTGTTGGGGATTGAGGCCAGAACCTCGGCTACTTCATTCGTGGTTACAGGCTTTAAGAGTGAAGAGGTGTCTTCTTCAGACAAGGCCGGGAGTCCGGGAGTATTAAGGAAAGCAGTGGGAGAGAGAGATGTGGTGGCACAAGAGCTCCCCTCTGTCTTGCCCCAAAAAGCGTTATAATACTTCTCAAACTCCTCAGCCGGTAGGCGTTACTGCTGCTCCCGTGGGGGTCCTAATTTGTGAGATGAAACTTCTTTCTTTTTGCTTCTTAATAAGTCTCAACATTGTTTTTGAGCCTCTATCCCAATGCACATACATTTTGAATTTGGATGTAAACAGGGTCTTTGCGGATTTAATATTTAGTTGTTTTTAGTTTGTCTCTCAGACATTTTAGTTCTTTATGTGTATTGCCACTGAGGTTATTTTTATGCAGGGCTTTCATTCTAGAAATTTGGGAAGGAGGGAGTTTACCTCTTCTTCTCTTTGCCGTTTTGGACCTGGCACCTATTGAAATTAACTCCCCTTTAATGAAGGCTTTGTGGGCCTCCCACAAAGTTGGGGCCGGGATCTCCTGCATATCATTAAACTTAAAAAAATCCTCTAGCTTCTCTGAGAGGAGTGAGCAGTTATTTTTCCCACTAACTAAGGTACCGTTTAAACGCCAGTTCCATTCCCTCCTCGGTAGGGTCTCAATTAATAGTGTTATGGAGATCGGAGCATGGTCTGAGATGGTAATTGGGCCTATGTTAGCAGAGATAACTGATCGCAAATGTTTGCCTGATATCAGCAGGTAATCAATCCTGTGAAACGTGGCGTAGATCGGCGAGTAGTATAAATATTCCCTAACCTCTGGGTATTGAGCTCTCCACGCGTCTTGTAGATTTAGGTGTGATAATAGGCTCCTAAGTCTGCGGATCTGTTTTTGAGAAGCCGGTGGGGATGTCGAGGTAGTATCTTTTGAGTGATCTAGCGCCAGGTTAATGTCTCCCCCAACCACCTGTATGCCTTTCGCAAAATCTTTATATTTTGTTAGAATATGTATTAGCCATGGTATTTGGTTTTTGTTTGGAGCGTAGAGATTTGCGAATGTGACCCTGCTATGTGCGATTGAACCCTTTAAGAAAATATATCTGCCATTTGTATCTAAATCCGACTGTGTGGGGACAAAAGGGGTGTCCTTACTGATAGCGATTGAGACCCCCCTAGAGGCTGAGGAGTGCGTACTATGAAACCACTGGTTGTAGTTAAAGGATGGGAGATTAGGGACCCGATTGTGGCGAAAATGTGTTTCCTGTAGGAACACTATTTCTGCTTTGTACTGCTTCAGGAGAGAGAAGGTTTGTGACCTTTTCTGTGGGATATTCCAGCCTCGAACATTAAGGGAGGTAATTTTAGTGTCTGCCATGAATGGATTTCAGGGGGTTGCCATCTGGTTGCAGATCTGCCTGCACCCGTCTAGCCTCATTGTATCCCAGATCGCTGTTTAAACAAATGGTAACTATTAATGCCGCTAGTCGTGGCGAAGTGAGGAAATTTTATAAACATAGGGTAGGAGAGAAGCCGCCCCTGAGGGGGCCCTGAGCCTGTTCCTCAGCCAGACCCAGATTTGGGGAAAAATCCCCATGACTCCTCCTTCCCCCCTGCACACAGGGAGTGGTTGGACACACTTCATCATAAGTGGGAACGACCCCCGAGACTAATCAAAAATATATAATAACAGATTAATCTTGGAAGGTGGATAACCTTGTTCTAATCAATTAGGATATAAAATAAGTATAGGACCGAACAGTTATTTTGGTTTACAACAAAAGTATCAAGTATCGAAAGAGAGCACATATCTATATAATGGGTGCTCAGTAGGGCGTAGAACAGGGCATCAGTTTAATGCCCGACCTGCGACAATCACACAGGCATGATCGATGAACAATGAGCAGAGGCAGAGAACCTCAACATCTTGCGAAAACAGGTCAGTAGGGGATCACGTGTACAGGATAACCCGCTGCCCTCCTAGAAGTCTCTATGGCCACACCTCCGGCACCCGTTACCTGTCTAGTAGACGGACCTGGCAACACAACGGCTGGTGACCCCCATCCCCTGGAACACGTCCAGCCTCCGCCACCAGAACGGCAGCTGTCGGGGTGATCTAAAGGACAAGAAAGAAGAGAAAGAGAGAGAGAAAGGAAGAGAGAGAAAAAAAAGAGAGAAAGAAAAAGAGATAGAAAGAAAGAGGGGGAAAAAAAGAGAAAAAGAGGGTGAGGGGAGGAGCCCCGTTGAGGACGACCAGAGGTATACAACCGAAAAATCTAGCTTAAGATTTAGCCGGCAGTCTTTTTCTGCTTCGGGGTTCTAGGAGTCTTGACAAGCGACCAGTTCTCCGGCTTCTCCAGTTGCGGCAGCTGATGTTTGGTTTGGACTGGCATTCATGACGGAATGTCAAGCGTCTGCAAGTCCAATTTTTTTCCATGCTTTCTCGAGGTCTTCTGGTGTTCTGATGTTAATCTGTTGGCCATCTTTAAACATAGAGAGACCAAATGGGAAGAGCCATCTCACTGGCAGTTTCTTTGTGCGCAAAGCCTCCGTGAGTGGTTTTAATATGCGCCGCTTAGCTAATGTGCTGGGGGCAATATCTTGAAAAAGCAGGATCTTGTTGCCTTCGTATATAATATCCTGTGAATCTCTAGCCTTCTGCAGAATAGCTGAAGTATCCAAGTAACTTAGAAGTCCGCAGATCACATCCCTAGGAGGGTCTGAGGGTGAAGGTCTAGGCCAAAGAGCTCTGTGTATGTGCTCTATGATTATTTTCTCAGCTCTTTCCTTCCCCAGGAGGTTCTGGAAGATGTTTAATGCAGTTGAATTTAATGTTACTGACACTGTGGATTCTGGAAGGCCTCTGATGCGAATGTTTTTCCTTCTACTCCTGTTCTCCTGATCCTCTATGAGCAGCATGGCTTGGTTTAATTGGTCTTGATATTCATTTAAATTAGACTGGAGTGCTAAATTGCGCTGTAGGAGTTCTTGATGTGAGTTCTTTAAAGGGGTTGTCTCGCGCCGAAACAGGCTTTTTTTTTTTCCATAGGCCCCCCGTTCGGCACAGGACAACCACAAGGGATGTGTTAAAAAAAAAAATTACATATTACTTACCCGAATCCCCGCTCTGCGACGTCTTCCTTCTTCCTTCTTCTTCCTTCACCAAGATGGCCGCCGGGATCTTCACCCACGATGCACCGCGGGTCCTTTCCCATGGTGCACCGTGGGCTCTGTGCGGTCCATTGCTGATTCCAGCCTCCTGATTGGCTGGAATTGGCACACGTGATGGGGCGGAGCTACACGATGATGCATAGAAGGGGGCGGAGCCAGAACGCCGCTTGTGCCTGGACCTAGGAGAAGGGGAGAAGACCGCACAGCGCAAGCGCGTCTAAAAATGCAACGGAGCAGGTAAGTGAATAACTTCTGTATGGCTCATATTTAATGCACTATGTATATTACAAAGTGCATTAATATGGCCATACAGAAGTGTATAACCCCACTTGCTGCCGCGAGACAACCCCTTTAAGTCTTCAACTCTGTGGCCAATTTGTTTGACCTCTGTCTTAATATCTGCCAGCTCCTTCATGACTGGAGAGATAGATTGGGCCAGAATTCTTTTAAGAAAGGATCGTGATATTGGGTCTCTAATCTCTATCCATTTCTTCGTTTTGGTCCGAGGCGGCTGAGGCACATTCCCCGTCTGAATCATCCACATTTTGTTCAGTGAGATTTTCTTGTGGAACCCTGTGCCTTTGTGCTGCTGGAGAGCCATGTTATTTTTTCTTTAGTTATTTATCCATATCGGCCTGTTTTTTTCTTGTTTTAGGGGTATCTGCGTGCTCTCTGCTTCTTTCCCATACTTCACCATCTTGCAGTCGTGCTGTAGACAGTGTCGCGCTACTGCAAGCTGTGTTCTCAAGCTATATTTTTATATATTGATTTATCAGGTCTGTCAGGTGTGATAGCTGTAGTCTCGGGGTCTCCCGTCTGCATGTTAATCAATTATTCCTCCATATCGCTGTGTCTCCCTCTCTGGCCCTTGGTTGCTCGCATCTACAAGAGTGTGGGAGCAGTTAGACTGGCAGGGGTCACACATTAGATGTCATAAATTAGATGCAGGTATCACTCTATTAAGGGCTCTGGCAATTATGGGGCCCTTCCAGCAGCCGTTGGGCCACAAGTCTCTGCTCAAGGTTGCTGTGCAAAGGGTTGTTAGAGAGATAGGTGGATGTATAGAATGCTGGGAAGCAGCTATGTTCTATGCTCTGGGTAGGAGCTAGCTTAATGGCCCTTTTACATGGGGTGGGCTATCAGCAAACGATACCTGGCACTCATACCAGTGATGCTCGCCCCTGTGCTGTTGCACAGGAGTGAGTATTGCAGACATCACTCACAACGCTGCCATCATGGAGGCAAAGCCGCCCGGAGCGTTTTTCCCCCACTCCCAGTCATTCGGAAGTGATCGATTGCTGTTTACACTGAACAGCTTGTTGTTCAGTTGCCGCATGCATTTACACAGGACAATTATCCTTTAAATTCTGTGGTCTATTGTCCTCCTGGGGAGGGGCGGCAGCGACACACTGGACTCCAAACCCGTAGATAAACTCATGGCAAGCTTTATTTTCAGCACAACAAACCAAAACAGCGTCCTTCACGGTAGCATAGGCACCGCGCAGGGTGCTCAAGTCCAAACAAACATAAAGGCAGTTTGCACCATACCAAGTGCTCAGAGGTTTCTTTCCTCAGGCTGTCAGGCGCTAACTTCCTGAAGCTGCAGTCTTTTTATGCTCCAGTAATGAGGTCAGGGCCCACAGCGGCGCCTCCTGAGAACTAGGGTGAAGTTGTGGACTGGAGCGCCATGCTGTCCAAACTAAAAGCCTGGGAGGGAGGTACACTCCATCCACAAGTTCACCCTTTAAATGTCTACAATTCCTACAGGTGAACGGGAATTTGAGTGATTCTGAATGCTTAATTGTCCCATGTAAAAAGGCCATAAAAGAAAGCAAACATTGTTCCCCTGATCGGTGGCCAACCATATAAACTGGAATGGGAGATTTCACTGTGGGCGGTATCTATATTTTCCGTTTTTTGCCTTGAGTTTCACTTTAAAAATCTTTTTCAAAATGTGCCACCACACACTGGTGAAATATAAAGTGCACCAATAACCTAAAGAACACCAATTAGCAACATTGCTGTCATATAACGACTCTGCCTACAACACAGGTCTTGAAGTTCCCTGAATAAATGGAGCAGCGGCCTGACATGTGTGCTGCTACTTCATTCATTTCAGTGGCAATGTTGGAGATAGCCTAGTGTTTGAGCATGCGCACTCACCACTCCTTTTATTTGGGAAACTCTTGGCCTCCACTGTAGCAATCAATGGGGATCCCAGCTGTTAAACCAGCCAATCAGACCATCAATTTTCACCTATCTTGTGAAAAGGTTAAAATTTGAAAAAAAAACTTTTTAAAGGGGTTGTCCAAGTTCTGGGTTTTCAATAAAACTGCTTTCCTGTGCAGAAATATAACAGGAATATACTCACCACTCCCCACTCCTGCTGTGTCTTACGCCTGTGCTCGGTCCTCTATATATCTGTATTTGTTTACAGCCTGCAGTTCGCCCATTTTACAGCATGTCACAGGGGCTGTAGCCAATAGCAGAGCTCAGCTTGTAAATGTGATGTCACAGGGGAGTCCCAGAGCAGGGCGCAAGACACAGCCAGAGCGGAGAGAGGGGAGTATAAGCCTATTTGTTATTTCACTGAGTGGGAAGGCGGTTTTCTTTAAACCCCAGAAGCCAGACAACACTTTTAATTTAGTAACTGATACAGCTCACCGGATAGACAAAATGGTATGTGAACCCTGTATCTATAGGGTGTGGTGTCCTCATAATTTGGTATCATTTCTAAGACGTATCTACTTGTATAAGTAGTGTGCTATGGATTTTTACCCTCTTTATTGCTCAACTTGATTTACACATAAGGATTTAGGTAGAGGTTTTGGGTTATTTTGATTGTCGTTAAAGGCCTCAATTAATAAATCTAGTAATTTATAAAACTGGTTGTTTTACAAAAATGTTATGATGTGTCAGGCTTTTATGTGTATTTCTTGGAATTTAATAAATCCTTTCTTATGAAATTGCATTAAATAGCATTTCCATTTTTGAAATATGGTTGTGAGGCTTTTAACAAGATTTTTTTAAATAGAAGTAAGCTGATGATTAGTTTACAATTTTATGAAGGGTAATGTGTTTTTAGACTTGTTGTAGGGGAAGGAGTTGATTTCTGCCAAATGCAGTGCATTATAAAAGGGATTTCTTGTTCAAGTCCATTTTTTTATCAGTGTTAGGCTTCCTTCTCGTTACTTTCTTTTATCCAACGTTGGTTCTGTCTTCGGTTTCTGTCTTCTATGCAAAAAATTTCATAGGATAACGTTTTCTATGCAACATAAAAGACTGACAAGGATGGAAACTATGTGAAACGGAGACTAAAGAGGTCTGTATCTCATATTTTGAACCATATGGTTCTGTCCAGGTTTCCACCCCTATTGCAGCTGGATGACAGAATGTAATATGAAAGAATCCTCAGTAATAAAGTGTCACCAACAGATCATTCAGAACACTGTCCAGGCGTGCAACAGGAAAAAGCGTTATAAGGGGCTGAACTTAAAGTGTCACACCAATGAATATTTTTTTCATTCATTATGTAACTAGTCCCCCAGTAAATATAAGTCAGCTAGTATTACTTTGGTTAGTTATTCCTTTTTATCTGAAACTCCTGACCTTTTTCTCATCGGGTGGTCATGTGATCTCAATTTTGACCGGTTTAGTTTTACTTCGATTTATGTTCTCTAAAACAAGTCAGTCTTTCAGTCAGCACAACTCCCATGTGATGATATTATATAGAGTGTACCACACAAGCTATTCAGATTGGGACACAGACACTCCTATCACAGTTATTGATGATGATCACACAGCACCTGTAACACAGTTATAATAGAGCGGATCACAGCTCAGCCTCCTGACTGTATACTTATGGTCTGTAACTTCTTAAATATAGAAAGCAATGACAGTATTTCCCTGCAGCAAAGATGATACAGTATCTAACTGCTTGTGTGACATTGTACTGATGAATTATAAGCATCAGACAGGGGCTGCACTGCAGGGAAGTGACTGCAATACACAGAGGAGCCCTCCAGAGTGTGACAGGCAATCAGGTGAAGAGGGGTAGGGATGGAACAATGTGTTTTTGCCAGAGTGGCTCTTTAAAAAGTATTTCTCAGAATGTCTGTCAATCTCTGTACAGTTTCGGCACTCACACTGTGCTCTGCTTCTCCTGTTTCCTCACCGTGAGCATTAAGCTTTTTTAAACACAACTTTATTCACAACATAACAACATCCCTAGAGAAAGGCATTAGAGATGAGCGAACGTACTTGGTAAGGCCGATTTCGCAATCGAGCATCGCGATTTTCGAGTACTTCAGTACTCGGGTGAAAAGATTCGGGGGTTGCCGGGGGGCGGGGCGTGGCGTGGTGGAGTGGGGGGTAGCAGCGCGGAACAGGTGGGAGCTCTCTCTCTCTCCCTCTCCCGCCCACTCCCCTCTGCAACCCCTCGCTCACCCACAGCGCCCCCGAGTACTTTTCACCCGAGTAGTGAAGTACTTGAAAATCGCGGTGCTCGATTGCGAAATCGGCCTTACCGAGTACGTTCGCTCATCTCCAAAAGGCATCTATACACAGTAATGCAGAGCCATTTTAATACTTGGATAGGCCCAGTACAGCGATATTAAAATGCCCCACACAAACATACACACAGTTGTCCCGCTCCCTCCGCTGTCACCTCACCCCCTCCATCCCCAAACATTTTTATGTGGCAAAAAACATGGCTTGTATTATAAGGCTGGGTTCACACGGGGCGTAATTGCTGCGGAATGTCCATGCAGACTTTCTGCACAGACATTCAGCCTGCGACTTATTATTCCGGGATTAGCCAGCAAAGAGAACAAGATTTGCAAAAATCTCGTCCACACGCTGCAGCTGATGCTTTGCAGTCAAGCTGTGCTGAAATTGACATGCTGCGTGGCAATCAAAGACGCGGCATGTCAATTCTTTCCCTGTTTCCACGGCGGCCTCTCTTTTACATTTTCTCATCGGCGTCGTAAAATCACGTGAAAGGCCTTTTTTCCACCAGGGTGATTAGTATTTTCTTGCTTATTCACACAACCACAAGCGTGGTTTTCAGCAAAAAAATATGTTGCCACCGGGAAAACCCTCGCTCGGCTTAAATCCTCTGAATGACTTCTAATGCCTACATAGAGGCACCTGTAAGCTTTTCACAGCGTTGGGTGCTGCAAAAATGCCCCTCCCCCTCCCCTTTTCCCCTGCTTCTTTAGGAATCTATGGGGCCCACCAGTGTGTATTAGCCAAAAGATAGTTCCAGAACTAACTTTTTGCCCAACATATATGCATCGGCATGTATTTCGGTCACGTATGTTCAATTTTGAACTGTTTGACGGACCATATATTAGCCCATGTGAATGGATGCATTGGAAACCATTGGCTCAGATGGTTGTGTATATTGGCTGGGCATTAAAATGTCGACGTTTATGCGCTCGTGTGAAAGAGCCCTTAATGAGCAACTTGGTACAAAGTTAGTGAAGCATAACCAAAGCGTCAAATCCAGAGACAAGGTTAAAAAATAATTAAAGTGCTGCATAACAATGACAACAACCAAATACTATTGCCAACACCATTTTGGTTTCAATATCCCCACTAAAATAAAGCTTTGACAATATTAATTGTTCTGTCAATGCTGGAGCTATGTTCACATGCCGTTTTTGTACCACGAATTTGAAATCAAATTTGTGTTTAACTGTGGCAAATCTCTGTCTTATTACTTTTAATGAGAATCCATGGCATAATCAGTACGGCATTTTTTTTCCCACTTGGAGCACCTCTGTCTGCCTGACATTCCTCCACATGGGGAAGAGCTTCAGGTCTCTGCTCTGTGATGTGCCTGGAGAATCTAAGTGCATTTCTGCACATGCGCAATTGAGGTAAGTTTCACGACACATTGTGTGCCTAAGGACTTGTTCACATGACCGCATGCGTTTTTTACGGTCGCCCATATGCGCCGTAAAATTACATGAATGAAGAATAGCAGCGATCAAGGCCTTATCTTTAGCTGTGTATTGTCTGCCATTCACATGGCCGGCTGCTGTGAATTGGCATAAAAATACGCTGCAGCGTGGAAATCCCTCGTTCGGCAGAAATCCTCGGAATGACTACTAATGCTTAAATAGAGCTAGCTGTCTTCTTTTCCCAGCATTGGACGCAGCTAAACTCACTCCCCCTACCTTTTTTCAGGCTCTCATAAGGGTCTAAGAGAGCTTCCAGCATTTTTTGGCCAAAGATAGGGCAAGACTTATCTTTGGACGTAGTGTGAAAAACGGTCGCTGATGTGCTATTTCTGCCGGTGCATTTTTTTTACATGGCTAAAAGTTGCTCATCTAAATGAATACATTGGAATCCAATGCTTTAGATGGTTGCGATTTTTACTCGATTTTTGGACATAGCTAAATATCTGCATATATATGGTTGTGTGAATAAAGCCCAAAGCCCAGGGATTTTAATTCTGTGTGAAGCACTTTGCCTGGCAGCCGCTCTCTTAGCAGCATAAGACGGGCTGCTCAGTCTCAGGCATTACTCTTATCTCCTGGGCAGACTATAATAATGTGTCTTTTCTGTTTTTCTTAGATGGCCAACTGCTTTTCTGAGGGAAAAAGCAAACCTAAGAACAGACACAAACAATGTGTTAAGCGTTCTCAGCCTATTCCTGATGAACTGGAATCTGACTTTTGCTCTGGCTGTTGTGCACGAGTAGCCTTCTGTTAACTCTGAATCTATAGAAGTTTTTTCTAGGTTTAAAACTCAATTAACCCGGGCTTTTCAGGAGGCTGCTGTTTCTTATAAGAAAAAAATCTTCTCAGAAATCCCATAAAACAATATGGATAGAAAGAAAATCGCCAAACCCATGAAAAACAGCGCTCAGAAGGTGAACTTGAGATGGGTAGTTCAGATGATGATTGCTATCTATTTCATAAAGGAAAGACTAGCTCTCACATAAAACTAGTCAAGAACTCTGTAGAAGTACATGACATCAGTGAGCCCAGAACCAAGAAGAAAATAATATTATTTTCCACAAAATAAAGAGTACTCCTAGACCTCCCTATCCAGAATGATATTCTAAGGGCATATTGTAATAATCCTGAGAAAAAGTAGACTCTGGTACTAGATTTAAATCAGCATAACTGTTAGATCGTAGCACTTCCCAAGAATGGCAGAAACCACCGAAGGTTGATTTAGTGGTTACTAGATTATCTATGAAATTCATCTTCCCTTTTCATCAGTCCTCTCTTTTGAAAGACCAGATGGACCAGAAGGCAGACACTCTACTAAAGAGATCCTACACAAACTCCTCTGCAATATGCAAAACGTATCTGGCCACAGTTCCAGATCTTTGCAGGCTTTGCTTAGTCAACTCACTAGAGACCTGCAGAATGGTGTACCCAGAGAAGATAAGAAGATATTCTAGAGTCCATCCGAGACTTGACGATGCTCTCAGATTTCGTGTATGATTTTCCCCTGGATACCCTGAAATTAGAATTTAGAAACCGTGTCATTACTAATGTAGCTAAAAGGGATCTCTGTTTGAAGCAGTTGCCAGAGACTATCCCTTCAAAGAATCACTTCTGTTTCTTGTCCTTTCAACCAGATAGTCTATTTCATTCTCAACTTAATAAGAATTTAGAGTCTTTGGCTGAAGACAAGGGTGTATCTTTTAATGCCTTTTCAGAAGGTTTCCCTGAAATGCCTCAGTGGAAAAACTGTTGTGTTGATTGCTATTTCATCTGATTATTATGCTGGCTGAAAATAAAAGACGAACAAAGAGTGAACAATTCTCATTCGTTGATGGCTTGTGTCTAAACCAAACAATTATCATAAACTTTTGCTCATTTGGATGATTTTTTTGGAACCATAGTCATTACACCTAAATGCAGCATTACCTTGACAGAACCAAGGAGTTCGGAAACACCGATGTCCTTTTTGTCCAGTTCCATGTTTCCAATAAAGGAAATAAAACAAGTAAATAATCTTTGGCTAGGTAGATTAAGTACTCTATATCTCAGTGTTATTCCTTAGGAGGTCTTTCACTCTAAGAGAACTTAAGAGGCCACTCTACTCACTCCACCCCTACATCCTAGGCAGAGAAGAACCATCTGTGTTTTCATGAAAGCTGCAGAGCGGCGACTTAGGCCTCATCTTTCACATTTGGTGACCATTACAGGCTGGATTTAGCTGCTTCGAGAGGTGCACCCTTTGGCAGACAAGTGCTTAATGCTACAGTTTCTTCTCCCCGACCCTAAACACTGCTTCTCAGATCCCATATGTATTGTGCTGCCAAGGATAATAAGGAAAGATTAAATTGTTACCTGTAATTTTCCTTTCCCTGAATCCGAGGCAGCACAACTTTCCCCCAAATCCTTTTGCTGCATACTTCACAAGTTGTTTCTGTCTCAGGGAAGATTTGTATGCCTGTCAACTAATTGAATAATTAATTTATTGTTAAATTGCTTAATCACTTGTGTTTTTGCTTGTCCTAGTCGTCGGAGGCAAAGTAAACCCGTATGCAATGTGCTGCCTTGGATTTAGCAAAAGGAAAATTAAAGGTACCAATTTGATCTGTGATGTGTCACTTTTTGATGTGGATTTCATGGGGAATGTGTGCCGAAAAATCATATACATATTGTCCCACTGAAAAAGTCTTAATGGATCCATGGTATACTAAATTGAAATTGCATGGCACAAATCAATACAGAAAAATCCAACACAGAATCCACTGTGTGAACATAGACTATGATGTCATTAAATAAACCATTTCTAACTACATTAATCAGGCAATGTGCAGTATGGCGGTAGTCATTTGTAGCATTAGAAATACTTTTAGTATTAGAAACTTGTGTATGCTGGTGTCACTTATAATGATGCCATTTATTTTGTAAAATAATTCGTAACTACGACTATGTACCGCAATGTAAATACTAAGTCATCTTATTTCTTTTGCAAAGGTTAGCTAAGAATATAGAGTATTGATGTTACAGAAGCAAAATCAAAACATGGAGGTCTGCAGACATATCTTTGAAGAAAGAAAGTTTCCAAAACTGAAAATATAATTCAGGCAAATAGTTGCATCATTTTTAAGCATTTTATGGTTGTCTTTTATTACAAGTTTAGTTAGGAATGTTTCTCAGTAGGATAAGGATATCATGCTTGTTTCTGATAATATTGTATGTATAAAGGTCAAGACTCAATAATTATATCTGCAATACAGCTATAAACTTTATTTCAATAAAGATGGAAAATTTATAATAACATCATTTTTCAACTTTGCCCTGTTGCTTTTCGACACACTTCTTGTTGCACATGCTTTTTATGCCCTCAAAAAATAAAACAGTTTTGGGTAATCGGCAAGCCATACATGCAGTGCTTCCTTTAGTTCTTCACCCAAGGCATATAGACAACCCCTTAATGACTCCTCGAGGGGACTAAATAGGTGATAGTCTGGAGGGGTAAGAATGGGACTATGCAGAGGCTGAGTCAATTTCTCAAACTTGGGTCTCTGGAGGATTTCAACAGCATGGGCGGAAGTATTCCAAAGGTCATAGTCATGCAAAAACACAATGTCTTTCAACAGTTGTTCTTGGCATTTGCTTCAAATTGCAGGCTTAAGCCTATTAATAAGCATCTCGTTATAATGTGGCATATTTTATTGTGGAGCCCCTCTCCTGATAATGCTCCTGTACTGTGAGTAATGTGAGTCCAAAGAAACTGTAAGAACCAGTTTTCCTGCCAATGGTTTGCTTTTGTCCTTTTTCCTAGTAGACGATTGTGATTGTTTCCATGGCATACTCTGCCATTTAATCTCCACCTCTTAATCATAGACCCATATTTTGTCACCATTGATGATTCTGTCCAACAAGGGATCATAGCAATCCAAATGTTGTTGCCATATGTCCAAGCGCATTTGATTATGCAGCATTGTGAGTTGTTTTGGGAACCATCTTCCACAAACAAATGAAAGCTGAATGTGATTTCATAGCCAGAACCACAAATAATTTGCAGACTATTTGCCACTTTATCAATAGTCAGTCATCTGTTTATTAGAACCATACCACGTACACACTGTTGTGTCTATAGATGGGTATCTGGCTCCTTCTTCATGTGGAAGAATTGTGCGACCATTTTTGAAGTCTTCGATCCATTTGTAGACAGTCCATTGTGGTAAAATACTGTTACTATATTGTGCTGAAAGTCTTTAATGGATATTGGCCCTTGATACACCTTCAGAACACCACAAAAATGGAACAGTGAGCGCTGCTCTTTCTTGGTGCAAACAACGGAAAGGAGAGAGGTCATAATTAATGTCATGGCTGTGACAATGGAACTGACCTACAATTTCAGACATATTTTTTAGGGGACAATTTAATGCTGAAGTAGCTTTGAGGAGTTTATACATCAAAACTACCTAAAAAGTACCCCATTTTAAAACCTGCACCCACACTTCAAAGTGTTCAAAAATGTAATTTAGGAAGTAAATGGCTGGTGCCATCCACAGACTGCAAGTTTATGTCCCGTTGCATTAAGTTTTCCCCCGACAGGATGTAAACCTCCATTTTGTAACATTAAGGGGTTAATGAAAACTGCTAAAATAAAAACCAATAAGTCTCCATTTTGGCAGGTTTCCATTTATTTCCGGCATTTTGTGCCAGAAAGAATAACATGGTGGACTGAAGTATTCTTTCCAGCACAAAATGCTAGAAATGAATGGAAACCTGCCAAAGCGGGGACTTATTGGTCCCTGTTAGAGATGAGCGAGCACCAAAATGCTCGAGTGCTCGTTACTCGAGTCGAACTTTCAGTGATGCTCGAGAGTTCGTTTCGAGTAACGAACCTCGTTGAAGTCAATGGGCGACTCGAGTATTTTTGTATATGACTGGTGCTCCGCTAAGGTTTTCATTTGTGAAAACCACCAAAGTCATGTAAAAAACGCAGAAATGGATAGGGCAGGCGAGGAGCAACATGCAGGGCTGCATTTCGGGCTCCGAGGTCTCACTATTAAGCCACAATAGTGGCAAGAGTGAGACCCCCCCCCCACTGTCAGCATAACGATCGTTCTCCTCTGCCACAGCTGTAACAGCTGTGGCAGAGAAGAACGATGTTAGCCCATTGAATTCAATGGAGCCGGCAATACAGCCGCCTCCATTGAAAGCAATGGGCTGCCAGCGAGCGCGGGATGAATTTTCGGGAAGGGCTTAAAAATATAAGCCCTTACCTGAAAATCATCCTAAAATGTTTAAAAATAAAAAAAAATTATGTCAGCATTAAGATCGTTCTCCTCTGCCACAGCTGTAACAGCTGTGGCAGAGAAGAACGATGTTAGCCCATTGAATTCAATGGAGCCGGCAATACAGCCGGCTCCATTGAAAGCAATGGGCTGCAGGCGAGCGCGGGATGAATTTTCGGGCAGGGCTTAAAAATATAAGCCCTTACCTGAAAAAGACAGATTTTAGTGTTAAAAAGAATAAAAATGCAGGCATTCTCTTCAATGGAGCCGCTGCTGCTGCCGGCGACTCCATTGAAGACAATGGTCCGCTGGCACACCTGAATTATTTTTCAGGGAAGGGCTTTACATATAAGCCATTCCCTGGAAATGAATTAAAAGTGATTTAAAAAACAAAAAAAATAGATACTCACCTCCCTTCAGCTGCCGGGGCACAGCCGCGTCTTCTCCTGCTGTCCCCTGCACTGTGGTGCTGAACTGCTGTCATTCAGCTGAGAGCTGCGCTGAGCCAATCAGAGGCAGCATTCACTCACCCATTCATGAATTCATGAATGGGTGTGAGTGAGATCTGCCTCTGATTGGTCAGGCTGTGACCAATCAGAGGCAGCTCATTCAGCAGGTGGGGATTTTAAATCCCCGGCTGCTGAATACTACAGAGAGCAGTTCAGGAGAACTGCCAGCTGGCCGCAGCTGAACTCCGTCTGCCGGGACCAGGTGAGTATATATATTTTTTTTATTTTTACACATTTCTGGATGAATTGCAGGGAAGGGCTTATACATTTAAGCCCTTCCCGAAAATTCATTGTGCGATCGCCGGCAGCCCATTGCTTTCAATGGAGCCGGCTGTATTGCCGGCTCCATTGAATTCAATGGGCTAACATCGTTCTGCCGGGACAAGGTGAGTATATATATTTTTTTTACTTTTTACACATTTTAGGATGATTTTTAGGTAAGGGCTTATATTTTTAAGCCCTTCCCGAAAATTCATCCCGCGCTAGCCGGCAGCCCATTGCTTTCAATGGAGCCGGCTGTATTGCCGGCTCCATTGAATTCAATGGTCAGTGCTCGTTTAATCGAGACGAGCACCGCGTGGTGCTCGTCTCGAGTAACGAGCATCTCGAGCACCCTAATACTCGCACGAGCATCAAGCTCGGACGAGTATGCTCGCTCATCTCTAGTCCCTGTTTAAACAGCTTTCATTAATGGCCAAGATAGGTTACATCTAGGCCTGCTATTTTTGGAATTTTAAATGGCAACCCTGACGGGTCCCCTGTACAAAGCCAATGATGAAGTTTGAACAGGCTCTAATCGAGATCCATTTCAAATAGCATGCTATCCTCTTTCGTGTTAACTATTTTACACAATTGAGTATTATCTGCAAATACTGTATTGATATTTTACTGTGCAATTCCTCCACAAGGTCCTTAATAAATATATGAAAGAGAATAGGTCAGTCATAGAAAACAGAGGGTGGTTATTAATGGTACATACTATCATTGAGCCAGTTACTTACCCACTTACACACATTCTTGCTGTTAGGCTGGCTACCCGTGTTTGCCATCCTCTTGCTATTCCAGGTCGCTCTGCTCCTCCTGTGTAAATGGACTCTCAGCTTCTAATCTTCATCGGCACTGCAGGAGTTAATCCTCCCCAGTGTTCAGAGCCCAGCTGCAGGGTAGTAGGCTATTGCCTTCTATTTAAGTGAGTTGGGGATGCTCCTCCTTTGCCTGAGTGTTGGTGTGTGTTTCCCTAAGTCACCCAGTAAAGGCCTGTCTGACATCTGTGTCTGCTCTGATCCCTGAGCTTTTACCTGGGCATTTGTTCTCTGCCTGCTCCTACTTTGCACCGGTTTTTGTTTATAGTCCGGCCTGTTGCATGGTAATTTGCCCTGGTGAATCTGACCCTCATGGGTCAGCTGCCAACCACACCGGGACTACTCCAAGAGCTAGTGGCAGGGGTTAAAGGGTGAATACCGGGTGACCGTCAGGATAACGCCTTTAGGAGTAGCCCAAAGTCAAACCAGTTGGTTGGCACAGTGGGTCCACACTCACTGTCCGTAACACTCGCCTAGACCAAGCATTCTCATTTTATATACCAACCTCTTATGCAGCACAGTGTCAAATGCTTTTGAAAAGTCCAGATAAATGACATTCAACAACTTTACATAATCCATTCTAGACTTTGCCTCCTTGTAGAAGCAGATCAGATTAGTTTGACAAGGCCGATCCCTCCTAGACCCCTGCTGATACGGAGTTATATGGTGATTTTCATTCAGATTTGATGGGCAATAAATGATGTCAATTTTTGTGTGATGTTGACCTACATTCCAAATAATTCTGTGATAGCAAAGGCTTGTATAACATTTAAATCTTTACAATTAAGATCATACAGAATGCCTAATAGATACATTGTATTCAGAGTTGAATGATGATGATATACATTTTTATATACTTGTTTTATTTTTATTTCTCCGTACTTCAAAACAATACATTATTAGAAACTGTCACACTGCATTTTTGTCAAATTCATTCCAGCCCAGCTGAATGCTTGGGGCTCTTCAGCATCACATTTTTATATCAGGCAAGCTGCCTTAATTAGACAGCATGGATGGAGACATCTTCACAATTTTCTTACTGTTTTACTTCGATGCAAATAATCAGTAAATCAGCATACCATGTCATTCTGATTGGCTTTACGACAAAAAGTATTATAAATGTTATTTTGCTTGTTACATTGTAACCTTGTTATTATTACCTAACAGGTGAAAAAGAATATTAGCTCACTAGCAAGGTATTAACCCTTTCCATGTCAAGGTTCGGCCAAGACCACTGTAAGGATTCTAGCACACTACTACGTCATGGCTCCATATTGTACAGAGAAATAATACCATTCAACTGCATGTGGCCTCTACACTTGTATGCCTCTAGTTTTGCATGGAATAGAATAGAAAGCAAATTGTGACATGCTCCGTCAAACTGAAACTAGTTTTGACAGTTGTCACAGTCACCAGTCAAAAATATGCATCTTATATCAGACTACCTGATTTAAAGCAAGTTGTGATGTCACAGCAGCTTTTCTGTTTGAAGCCCAATTGTGATGTCTTAACAGCCTCCATTTTTAGAACCCATATTTTAAAACACATGTAAAAAAGGCATGATTTTAATTTTTTGTAATAGTGTTTTGATACAAATGGTTTTTGTGTCTTTTTTTCTTTTACATTTTGTACACACGTTTTTCATAGATTTTTACGAGACCCTATGAAGAATGCTGCCATAACACACCTAGGCCAAAAATGCAACCAAATGCCAAAAACGAAAACACTGTATGTAGAATTTTAAACATTGTGCTATATACTTTCAAGTAATATCAGGCTGCAGCACTTTTGATGCCACCAAAAACATGTTAAAACGCTGTGTGTAAAAATGGATTTAAAGGCTATGGACACCTTTGCACTGTCCTTTTCTTTCTGACATATTATAATGCACTTACGTTATAATATTTACTCTGTTAAGGTTGTTGTGGCGTAAATATTGGGTGTGTTCCTATCTGCATCATAGGAGTCGTGATAGCGACTATATTTGACTTTACATCAGTCGTTATAAACTGAATGGTAGGATTGGAGTAATTTAAATCCTGTGACGTGCATATTGTATCTTATTGCTTGGTCTGGCATCATCAGGTGATGCTATCCTTTGTTATAGTGAACACTCTGGAGTGTGTCATCTGTGTCCTTTTCTTTAATTTTTTATCTGATTAAATATAAGGTGTTATTGTTTTATATATGAAATTTAATAAAAATGAAAATTTTGTGCTAGTTTTGGGCATATAACCTTGTTACCTTTTTTTTGGTGTGGTACATATAGGACCGCACTGAAAAAAGGGAGGAAAGCAGACATGGCACTCTACAGGTTGAGAAGGGGAATCACAGTGTCTTAGAGCAAACTCTGCAGAAGAAGGGGAAGTCACACAATTGGCAGCATCAGTGTCTGTCAGCAAAAGGGAGAAGAGATCCCTGTTGGACTGTAGAAGGCAAAGCAGTACAGCAATAAAGCTGTGCTGGTTTACAAGAGTTAGTGAAGCAGAGCATTATGTAGACACATCCGGTATTAGTGTATCTTGACGCCACCAGGAAGTCCTGGTGCAGAAAAGACAGACTGCCTAGTAATGCCCCCAGAAGCTGATTGGCTGCAGAGAAGGCTCGGCATCAGGTCCTGGCAGCTAATTAGGATGATCCTGTCCCCTGTGAATCGTGCTGAATGCTCCTTCAATGTTATCTTCGCCCGTGTAATTGCCCCTGCTGGTCTCCCCTCTGGCCTCACCAGGTGTTAAAGCTGCTCTCCGCACCCGGCTTCTCTGCTGTAAATAGTGGTTCTATGTGGCCGGTTCCCACCTGTGAATACTAGTCGCCCGCGCAGCATGTGGAATTTTTGGCTCTTTCCCCACGGCTGCAGTTTGTTGCCCACCTGATTAATCCCCGCTCCGGCAGTTTGCTGTCCGCCGCTGCTTTCAGTCACCGGCCGGTCCACGCTGCGCTTACATCTGCACCCTCACAGCCAACTTCAGAGCTCCCACGGCGCCTCCTCTCCGCAGCGGGACCTCCATTCTGTTCTGCACGACAGCATCTGCATCTCCATGCCACTGGTATATGTATCGCTGCATCCTGTATATTGATTACTGGTTGCCGTGGGCGGTTAGGGTTAGGGAGGATGTCCCTTTTAGCCTTACATTAAAGCTTGTGAATATTTCCATCGGGTAACCTTCAATTATTTACAAGTTATAATGTAAGCCTAAAAGGAACATCTTCCCTAACTCTAACCGGCCACGGCAGCCAGCAATCAATACACACTACGTAGCACCTTTCTGATGTCACCCAATACGGAGCTAGGGGTGTGAGAGGGGCGTTCCCCCTGTCAAACCCCTAACTTCCTGGTGGCGTCAAGATACACTAATACCATCACATCCATCATGTATCACCGAGAATTTCTACAGAAGCTAAACTGCATGTCCAGGATCATGAAAATGAATGTCAAAATGAAGATTGATATATAGTGTGACTTTAACCCCTTGAGTGGCAGGTTTCCTATCACCCTGTCGTGCCCACCAGGGCAGGTTTTTTAAAATGGTCTAATCATTGAATTTCAACTAGTTTTGCAGTTGCGTCTCAAGAGCCATAACTTTTTCATTTTTCCATTGACATGGCCATATGAGGGCTTGTTTTTTGCGGGACAAGTTGTGATTTTTTAAACAGGGGGGAGGAAAAAAAGAAATGGGGAAAAAAGAAAAAAAGGGGCCATGTCATTAAGGGGTTAAATAATGTATTAACTTCCTTCTCTGGGTCATTACGACGCATGGATACCACATGTGTGATTGTATTTTTGATTTTTTACAAAGTAAAGGAAGACAAGTGTTTTTTTTATTTTTTTAATAATTTTTTTACTTTTTTTTTTAATTTTTTTTTTTTTTTGTCCCTATAGGGGACTTCCACAGGGACCCATCAGGACCCCTGATCACATTCCGGGAGTCTGATGGTGACAGCCCTTTACATGCTGCAGTGACAACCCTTTACATGCTGCAGTCACATAGACTGCAGCATGTAAAGGGTTAACACAGCAGAGATCGGAGGTTTTCTCTGATCTCTGCTGTTAGAGCAGGTACCTAGCTGTCCTCTGACAGCTAACAACTAGCTCTCCCTGCCACAGAGACCATCGGCTTGCTTCTGACAAGCCGATGGTCTCTATGGCAACCTGTAAACAAAGCAGGAGATATTGCCGGCATATCGGCAATATCTTCTGCTGGTTTTTCAAAGCCCTTGCACTGCTCTGTGTGCGTCTGTGCAGGCAGAGCACACTGTCACAGCTTGTGGCATTGTGCTCTGCAGCTCCCATAGTGATACATAGCCCGGAAATCTTCCGGGCAGTATCGCTATGAGCAGTGGAGCTCGGCCCCGGAAATTTTCCGGGCGTGCCACTCAAGGGGTTAATCCAAGGTAACCACTAATATATGTAAATATATATGTATATATATATATATATATATATATATATTTTATTTTATTTTATTTTTTTTTTTCATGTTAAAGGTGTCCATAGCCTTTAAAGTAAGTTTTGTTATCGGACCACACCAGTACCGATCTGATGACCTCGTTGCCAGGTGCCAAATTGGTAGATATGGAAGCCCGTGATGAGAAGATTTGCTAGCAATTATCTATCAATAGCATGAAATCACTCCATGTTATGTCAAGACACTTCTCAATGAAATTCTACTTTATTATGAACATTGCCAACTCTTATACAGAAAGAAGAGGGCGTATCCAAATGTTGCCTGGTACAAAGATTAGTATTACGTAGCTTACTGTTACAAAGGTGAAAATACTTATTGATCACAAGACTTATTGACATCTACCAAATAGTCTCAAAGCTCTTAAGGCTCATCTCAGACATAGAAATTACTTAAGTCAGGATATTGCTGTTGCATTAGGCAATAGTTCTGCTATCGTTGTGTGTCTTCTCTGTTAACATAGCTTAGCCTTCACATAGCTTAGCCTTATTTAATTTGTCTGTTGACTTCTTATCTTAAAATCCTAGTTCCTGACACTACAAAGCATAGGTTTTAGTCTTCTATTTGAGGGTCAATAGTCCAAAACAAGATAAGAAACATACACTTATTGCATTCTGAAACTTAACACTTTATATTCCATGACAGTTTCAAGTAGCATATCATATTTACCATTTAAATAATATAAAAAACATTCATTTCATTAAAGCTTGCAAATGTACATGATAAAGTTTAAAATAAAATGTCAAATATATTTGCTAATACACTACTTTGCATTAGCTTTATTAGGGCTTGTACTTCAACTCCAGCTCTGAAAGTGTTAGTATGACTGCATTACAGTTCCAGTTGATTGATGGCGCTTTTAGTCCTCTGGATCTGCAGCAATCAGTTGATTGCTAGCAGGTCCACATTTAGAAATGGGGCCATCTTGATGGGACAACACCCTTTAAAACATGTTGTGCTGTAGACTTAAGATACCTTTACATGGGACAACCATAGGCTGAATAATAGCTCAAAAAAACAAATTCAAATGATAGTTGTTCAGTGTAAATGTGGCCACCAACAGTCATTTCATTTCAACTTACCAAAATATAGGCACTGATTGATCAAAAGTCGTCTGGAGTAAAGTCACAGTTGTTCTAATTTGAACAACTTGCGAACAACAAATTAACAAATGAACAATCATTGCTCTGTGTTAAGCAACTTAACGACTGTTGTTCATACGCTTCAACAACTTTTCTGAACGACTATCTGAATAATTGCTTCGTGTAGAGGTACCTTTAGTGTTTTTTTCCCCTTGCCATTGCCCATAACACCAATCTTTTATTCACTTTGCTGCCCATGAAGTGAATATTTTTGAAAAATTATCCTTAGGGCTCAGTCAGAAGAGCATTTTTTCCCGTGCACCTATGTACACAAAAAAAAGCGTTACGCAGATGAGCAAAAAGGAGTGTGATCAAAGGTCTGTGCACATGCTCCATTCACTGGAGCAGCTGTGCTTGTAGAAGTGCAGCTCCTCCAGGAAGGACCCCTCATCACTGAACACTGTGACAGCACTGTCACAGTGTTCAGTGATGAGGGGACACCCGCGGGGGTTAAAAAATCCCCTGCCACAGCTGTCACCAACTAGCAGAGGACCACAATGCTACCACATTACTTTCAATTGGAACGGTGCTGCAGCTGGCCCTTTGAAAGCAATGAGCTGTAGGCAACCCCCGCAGTGATTTTTGAGGAAGGGCTTGAAATATAAGCTCTTCCCTGAAAATAGCCCAAGCTCACAGAAAAAAAAAATACATCACCTAGTGCTCCGGCGCAGCATCTTTCTGCAGTTCCCCTGCAGTTCTTCTGTATTCTGGTAGCCGGGGATTTAAAATTCCCCGCCTCCAGAAAGCACTGCCTCTGGTTTGCTAAGCACTTTGACCAATCAGAGGCCATGCTCAGCTGTCATGAGCCCACAGCTTATTGCTTTCAAAGGGCCAGCTGCAGCGCCAGTCCCATTGAAAGCAATGCGGTTGCTTTATACAGGCCAGAAATTGGCCAGAAAATCCTTCAAGCAAGCTATTTGCAACAATAGCATTGGTTTACAAAGTTTTCATTATTTGAACAAATTTACCTGTTTTTAACAAATTTGTGCTTGCTATTTTCAATTCTGACCTTAAAAAATCCACCATGTTAAGTTTTGTTTTTTTTGTTATTGGGCATTTAATACTTTTGCTATAATTCATAATTAGCACATTTAAGCATGAAAAATGACATTACATCTTTTTATTATCATATTTCGCTACCTGAGATTTTGAAGTTTAAAAACTGTCCTTTTGTACAATAAAAACCAAAAGCCTTCCACTCCTGTAGCAATGAAGGAAACTTATGAAAGCATAAAAAAGTCTCACTGCAATAATATATGACCGGTTTAAGTGTTCAATATGTCATGGCCTGAAAGTGATAGTCTTGCTTGCGTTTCAAAGTTGCTTCACCAAATTTGGTTGTTGGTTTGTAGATTGGCCAACAGAAGAACATTACAAAAGGAAGACTTAGGGCGCCTACCCACTGGCGTTGCCGATTTTCGTGCGTGAAAAACGCAGCATTTTTTGCGCGTTTTCCGCGCGTTTTTCGCGGCTTTTTTGCGTGTTTTCCGTTCATTTCCATTGACATTCATGGGTGCATTAAGAGAAAAATAAGGAGACATATGCAACTGACAGTTCCTATGTGAAAAATTGCAACGGACCGAAAAAAACCCCGCAAATGGACAAGAACACATTCTATACTAATTGCTCTTCAGAAAAAACGCAAAACGCAAAGGAAAAAAAATCGCCAGTGGGTAGGCGCCCTAAATGAGATGTTTTCATTCCTGGAGAGAGTAATGTTCATCACAAGCCTCTAGCTAATCCTCTGATGTCTTTCTTCCACCACTTTATATTAAACCGGGGCTGATGAAAACTTTGTAAAAGCTATGGACCACTCTCTCTCAGATTTCTTGTACTTAAAGGAAAGATTCTGAACACATATGATGCAAAACTCAAAGCAATCTTTGTTGGTCCTGAGATAAGGAAACTACTAAGCGATTCTGTTTTTACAGAAAAGCTAAAAAAGTTTGGTACCGTGTTAGCCAGTAGAGCAAAACGTGATTGTTCTCAGTAAGAGAAACCAAGTAATCTTGTAGATATCATACCTTTTAATGGCTAACAAGATCATGTATTTTTGTTAGCCATTAAAAGGTATCATATCTACAGTATTACTTGGTTTCTCTTACTGAGAATAATCACAAATTACAATTTGAAGCTCAGCATTAACTTGAAATGCAATAAATTATGACCTTTACTTCTATTGCATTGTATATACATATGTATATTGAAATTGAGCAATTGTTAATACACAAAAATCTGTAAATGATGGATATTTTCTACTGTCACATTGGAATTCAGAATCCAAAAATTAGTTTAAAAAAGTATTTCACCCATGTTATAAAAAAAAATTTAAAATTGTTGACTAGGAGTTGTGCTGTGTAAACATTAGACCCAACTGGATACTAAGCGAGCATGAAAACAAAGCAACAAGTGAGCGACTCTTGCTCAGTGTATGCAAGCAGTCTTTCATGTGAATGGAGCCAGGCAGCGGGAAGAGATCTTCATTCACTGAACCACTATAGCTTCTGTGTGAAATCACAGGGGCAATAGTCATCCCATGTAAGGCCATTATATCTGTAACAATTACTTTCTATTAGCTAATTGGGAAGGAGAGGTTTATAGTACAAATGATTGACTTTTCAAGGGGAAAAGCTGCACTAAGGGGATGTATATGAGAATCTAAGAGCACTGTGAAGGTTTTTTTTCCCCCCACTGGAGTAACATCTCATTTACATATTCTGTACCATTTAGGAGTTGGATGTCTTTATTACATAATGAATAGCTTTTTCTCTATTTTTTAAGCCCAAACATACATGATCCCAAATGTTCCATGCTGTTTCCCCAAGTATTTCAATTGTCCCAATGTCAGCAAGAAAATCCTTTTTTTTTTTAAATATAAAAATTATTTTACAGAGTGCCACCATACAATTTTGTGGATTGTGGATTCTTTGCAGTATATAAAAAAGCTTTTTTACACTATATTACATCTAAAAATTAGGAGAAGTGGTATCTGGATATTTCAACATATCTGCCTCAGGATTGGGGGCTCTATTTTGAAAAAAATTTACTTCAGCATAGGAGTGGTACATTAAAAAGTACTTATTAAATGTACACTGTAAGATTTTTCTATCAGTTTTTTTCTGTAAAGGTCTCTTTGACCAGTTCATACTGACATAAATATGACATATCTTGGGACTACATGACTCAGTGAGCTTATAGCATGTTATAATTTAGACGCTATGACATTTTTATTTCTTTGACTATCAATGTGATATTTTTGGTTCATCTTTTTCATGACCAAAGGAACCTTCTTTACAACTTTAATTTTTTACAAAATTTACTCTTTAACCCCTTAGTGATTGGCACATTATATGCCCTAACAACAAATTTATCAGTTTTTTTAGTGCCGTATTCCTAGAGTCATAACTTTTTAACTCTTCCATGGACATAGCCATACGAGGGCTTGTCTTCTGCAAGATAGGTTGTGTTTTTTAATGTCTTCATTTTGGGGTTTTCAACTTTTTATTCTTGTCCTACTAGGGGACTTGCATAGCTCTATCATTGATCATTCTTAGGCCTTAGTCAGACGGGCGATTTTTCGCGCGATTTGCGGATCGCATGACGGATGCGCATCCGCAAATCGCGTGACCGGTGCGCGCAAGTCGCCTGCAAATCGCCCGAAAATCTGCTCCTAGCCGCGTTTCATTAGAAACGGGCCGGAGCTGTCCAGCGCATTGCATTCAATGGAGACGGCAATAGAGCCGACTCCATTTAAAGCAATGCGCTGCGGGCGAGCCCGGGATGAATTGTCGGTAAGGGCTTAAATATATAAGCCCTTCCCTGCAATGCATCCTAAAATGTGTTAAAATAAAAAAAAATTGTATACTCACCTTCTGCCGGCAGCCGGAGCTCCGTGCGGCCGTCCTGCAGTGGGTGTGAAGGGGGTGTGAGTCAGACCTGCCCCCTGATTGGCTCAGCGCTGAGCCAATCAGAGGCATGCCTCACTCACACCCATTCATGAATTCATGAATGGATGTGAGTCAGACCTGCCCCTGATTGGCTCAGCGCTGAGAGGCAGCAGTCACTCACCCATTCATGAATTCATGAATGGGTGTGTGAGTGAAACCTGCCTCTGATTGGTCAGGGCTGTGACCAATCAGAGGCAGACCATTCAGCAGGCGGGGAAATTAAAGCCCCGCCGGCTGAATAGTGCCAAGAAGCAGTTCAGGAGAACTGACAGCGGCCGCGGCTGGACTCCGGCTGCAGCGGAAAGGTGAGTATACAATTTTTTTTTATTTTAACACATTTTAGGATGAATTGCAGGGAAGGGTTTATATATTTAAGCCCTTCCCAACAATTCACCCCGCGCACGCCGGCAGCCCATTGCTTTCAATGGAGCGGCTGTATTGCCGCTCCATTGAATTCAATGGGCAAACATCGTTCTTCTCTGCCACAGCTGTTACAGCTGTGGCAGAGAAGAATTATTTGTCTTCTATATGTTCTCAATGGGGTCGGCGCTGCTGCCGCCGGCCCCATTGAGCGCATATAGAGAAGAGAACAGGAATCGCAGATCACAGATAGGTGCGATCTGCGATTTTTTGTTCTATAATTTATCGGACGAGCGCATAAAAAGCGCTCATGTGTCCGATACCATTGCAAAGCAATGGTTTTATAAAATCGCCGGACGCATGCGCATGCGCAAATCGCGGCTAAAAACGCCCGTCTGACTAAGGCCTTATAATGCACTGCAGTACTTTGGTATGTGAAGCTAATGAAAGTTGAGAGGAAAAAAGAGAGAGCGGAGCATGTACTTGAGAGTTTCAGAGTTTATTGGTTTGGGAATTTTATTTTATTTTCTCCTCCCTTTATTCTATATATGGGAATGAGTCTTAATAAAAACAGAGGAATCGAGCTTAGAAATATGTCTCGTGCCTCTTTAAAAAAAAAAAGATTGCACCTACAACCACTTTTTCCTACATTTATTCTATATACTATGGTATAGATGGCAGGAGGTCATCTTCAAGCCTTATAGCAAACCATCAGAACCCTGTGATCATATTGATGGGTGACAGAGAGAGTGCCTTCCTTCTGTCAGCCTTCTACATGTTGCGGTCACATTGACCATGGCATGTAAAGGGTTAAATAACCAGGATACTTATTTAAAGGGTCTGTCCATTTTAAGATGTATGAATTCAGGCATCTCTCTTTTTAACACCATTACATCTAAGGGCGCATATGTAAATCCTCAGATTTTGGGAGGTGCATAAAGCAGCCACTCCATATATGGTGGCTGCCAGGTGTGTTAAACAGCTGACACCTTCCTACAAGGACTACAATCAGAGCCAGCTCATCTGAGCTATTTAGATGCTGCAGTCAATGCTGAGCATGGCATCTAAACCATTAGCTGGGGTTTACTCCCTCCATCACCCCTTCAGCCCTCATGATTCAATCACAGGGTGTAGATGAGTTGCTAAGGCAGCCCAGGGCATACTGAAGGTTCCGAGTCCTGTTATGTATTGAAGTTTATTAAGCCCTGCCTGTGACAGCACTTAATAAGAAACAATGACAGGTACATAATACTACAATACAGAAGTATTGCAGTATATTGTTCAAGTTCCCTGGTAGGAGTAAAAAAATTATAAAAAAAAAGTTTAATAGCATTTTTTTTAATACTAGAAAAATTTAAAAAATGCACAAAAAAAATGTGATGAAAATGTTTGTATATACAAGGTTAGTTAAATGAAATTCTGGAGGGCATTCTGCTGCTCCAAATGAGACAAAATTTGGATGACATTCACTTCAGACGATGCGCTCTCCATTTATGAAAAAAATCTTAGTAAAAGGGTCGGCAATAGGTGGCACTGTAGCTATACAAATCATACTACAAATGTTTAATAAGTCCCTCTAGGCTTTCAACAACGTTCTCCAAAACTGCAAAACCCTGTTCTCCACCGCTGAATGCAGTGAGACAGCTTTAATCATTGCAATGTGCTTATAAATGCTGCCCTTCAGATCTGATACTGATGCACTTCTATCATAGTAGACCTTGTCTGCTATGACTTTCTTTACTAAATTTTGTTTTCCAATGGCGAGCACATTGTCTGAATTTTGTCTCATTTGGAGCAGTAGACACTATCCAGAGGCCTCTGAGTTGGGGTAGTTTAATTTTGCTAACCCTGTATTTGGTTCTGCAAGCTTCTAAGAAAAGAACAGACAAACAGGCAAATTGATCACTGCTGCTTCCTTTAAATGCAGAGCCTGGTAGACTGGAGCTTGTACTGAGTAGTGTGAGATTTCCGCAGCAGCAGGGGAGGAGGTACACTGATGGTGGAAACTGAGTTTAGATGGTGAAACCAGCAGACTCATGAGCTCTGTCTCTTTCCAGCTGGACTCCAAATGCTTATTTTAATATCAGGTGAGAAATCTTTGAAAAGGCAGTTAATATTGTGAAATCTGGCAAAATTCCCTCTTTAAATTACCCAAAATATTGTGTTATAAAGAGAAAAGCATGGCAGTGTGTACAATTGCCCAAATGTAAGGGAGAGACTGCTCTCCAAACTGTGAAAGGAACATACACATTAGATATATTGGACACTGGAGATTAAGTGAAGTGTAAAGTATTTAGTATTAGGGGGTAATAGGCTGAACTGGATGGTGATATGTCTTTTTCACAACCTTACATACTATGTTAAGTATAGATTTTACAATAGGAACCAGGAGTTTACGACCATGTATCTGGACATAGATCCTGATTGCATTCCATATTTAAGTATCGCCTAGAAAATATTTCCCTTTAGGCCTTAGTCAGACGGGCGTTTTTTCACGCGATTTGCGCATGCTTTGCAATGGTATCGGACACATGAGCGCTTTTAATGCGCTCGTCCGATAAATTATAGAACAGAAATCGCAGATCGCACCTATCTGCGATCTGCGATTCCTGTTCTCTTCTCTATATGCGCTCAATGGGGCCGGCGGCAGCAGCGCCGACCCCATTGAGAACATATAGAAGACAAATCATTCTTCTCTGCCACAGCTGTAACAGCTGTGGCAGAGAAGAACGATGTTTGCCCATTGAATTCAATGGAGCCTGCAATACAGCCGGCTCCATTGAAAGCAATGGGCTGCCGGCGAGCGCAGGATGAATTGTCGGGAAGGGCTTAAATATAGAAGCCCTTCCCTGCATTTCATCCAGAAATGTGTAAAAAAAAAAAATATATATATTACTCACCTTGTCCCGGCAGACGGAGTTCAGATCGGCCGGCCTGCAGTGGGTGTGAAGGGACAAGGTGAGTATATATATATTTTTTATTTTTTACACATTTCTGGATGAATTGCAGGGAAGGGCTTATATATTTAAGCCCTTCCCGACAATTCATCCCGCGCTCGCCTGCAGCGCATTGCTTTCAATGGAGCCGGCTGTATTGTCTGCTCCATTGAATTCAATGCGCTGGACAGCTCCAGCCTGTTTCTAATTAAATGCGGCTAGGAGCAGATTTTTTGGGCGATTTTTTGGCCCCGGTCACGCGATTTGCGGATGCGCATCCGTCATGCGATTTGCAAATCGCGCGAAAAAACGCCCGTGTGACTAAGGCCTTACAATGTTACAAAAGAACATCAAACATCAACTGGACAGTGGAGTGGATGCTTTGTATGGACATCATGAATACTCCGAAATCACATTACAGAGTAATTTACAGAAGTAACACCTTTTCACATCATAAATCTCTTTAGCTATTCTGTCAAATAAGATTTCCTTTGAGCACAGGCTATTCACACATTATCTTGTACTTATAGCTATCTGCATGCTAGTGTTCATTTTAACCTGCTATAACCCTTGCACATCCAACCAGGGCATGTGTAAAATGATGAATAGTGACAGATGCTTGGCATACTAAATCTGTCTGCAGGCTTACAGGCTAATTTTTATTAAATCGTCTGCATACTTAGGGTCAGATAAATAAACAAGAAATAGTATATTTGATGCACATATATGTTTTATGTGATTATGTTTTTATAGCATGTCATATTGATATAAAATAAACAAAAATGTGAAGTTCTCTGAATGTAATTTAATTAAGAGTTATAGCTTGCTGCCATGCTAAAATTTAAAGAGGACCTGTCCCTAAATAAATTCAGTGTATCTGACTGCATGGCTCTGCACCGGCAACCCAACTGTCTCTGTTCTCGTTTTCCCCCCATACCTACCGTATCTACCTTTGCTGGAACGGATGACATCAGACTTGATTGACAGGCCATGCTTTTTTTTACAAACTCATGTGACTTGACCCTCCAGATGTTTTTTATTGGTACCACTTACTTTTCCAGCCTTTTGTTACCCCAACTTTTCTGAGATTTGTAGCTGCAATCAATATCTAAATGAGTAATTTTTTTTCAATGAAATGGAAAATGACTCATTTTTAACTTCTGATATGTATTCTATGTTCTATTGGGAATAAAATATGGTTATATGAGATTATTTACATTTTGCACAATGTTCTAACATTTTGGAATTGGGGTTGTAAATTTTTGCAGATGATACAAAACTATGTTAAGCAATTAACACAACAAAGAACAGTGTATGGTGGCAAATGGATATAGATGAATTGGATTCTTGGGCAGAAAAGTGGCAAGTGAAGTTTAGGGCCTCAGTCACACGGGCTCATCGGCACCCGTACACCGGCGCCGATGCGCCCGTGTGACTGACACCAGCAGACATACGTACCTGCAGACGGCCGTCTCTCTGCAGCGCTGGAGGAAAGAACATGTGACCGGCTTCATTGCCGGTCATGTGTTCTTTCCTCCAGCGCTGCAGAGAGACAGCCGTCTGCAGGTACGTCCGTCTCCTTCCTGCAGTCACACGGGCGTATCGGTGCTGGAGTACGGGTGCCGATGCACCCGTGTGACTGAGGCCTAGCACTGATAAATTGTAATGTTATGCACACGGGCAGGAAAATATACAGTATGTCACCACTACACATTACATGGGAAGCCACTGGGTAAAACTGACATGGAAAAGGACTTGGGGATTTTAGTTAACTGTAAACTTAACTGGGGCAACCAGTGTCAGGCAGCTGCTGCCAAGGCAAATAATATGTCAGGGCTTGAACCCACGACCTTTTGTGTTCAAGTCGGCAGCTCTTTCCGCTAGGCAATTGCATTGCCTATATAAGCCTAGCCCTGCCACTTCTTCAGTGCGTGATTATTGTGTTCCACCACCTTGATCATGCTCCCCTTCCTTCTGCTGCTGACCTTTAGCTTCCATTGACTATGCTTCCGTCTCATCCCATTTGTATTGAATACCGATACCTCCTGCTGCTGACCTTTAGCTTTCATTGACTATGCTTCCATCTCATCCCATTTGTACTGCATACTATGACTTCCTACTAACGACTCCTGGCTATTCTGACTATTCTCCAGTGACCGGCTGGGCTACTACACCAGCGGCTCCAATCCAGCATCAGTAAGATGTGACATAGGATCATGGGTTGCATCAAAATAGGTGTAGGTGCACATGACGAGAGCATTGTTTTTCCTCTTTACAAGTCACTGGTCAGACCAAACATGGAATATTGCGTAGAGTTTTGGAAAATGGTACTAAAAAAAAAAACATATCAGAGCTTGATCAGGGTCACAGATGGGCAACTAAAGTTATAAATGGAATGGCTGGACTACAATACCCAGAGGTTATCAAAATTGGGATTATTTAATTTTGAAAAAAGACGTCTCATGGGGGAACTAATAACCATGTATAAATATATCAGGGGACAGTACAGAGATCTCTCCCATCTTCTATTTATACCTAGAACTGTAACAAGGGGACATCCTCTACATCTAGAGCATGGGTGCATAACATGCAGCCCGGGGCCACATTCTGCCCACGAGGCTACTCTTTGCGGCCCCAATCATCTGAACAAAGAAATATCTATGTGTGGATACTCACATGCAGTTTCCATGTCAGAGTGAATAGAAGTGGCACATAGCAGGAATGGACAAGTACTAAGGATGCACTGTGCAGCCATGTCTGGGTCCCTTATAATATATATTAGGACAATAAAGTCTCTTGATCTGTTTGGCACTCCAGAAATGAGTATATGAGTTAGAGGCATCGTATATGCATTCAGCTCTCTCCATTGTAGTTTATAGGACTAATGAAATGCCAGGCCATTACCTGGACATCCATTATCTTCAATGGAGTCGGCCACATGCATTGTCTCCTCTTCTCTGGAGTGCTGAATTGGAGTGAAGGTAAACCCCATTACCACAATAGGTGGGAGTGCTGGACGTGAACTTATTTCAATTTATAATGGCGTATACTAAGGATATACCATAATTTTTGTCAGCTGGGAATACTCTTGTGGCCCTTGAAAGTGGTTCAGTATGGCAATGTGGCCTTCAGATCAGAGAAGTTGTGCATTCTAGAGGAAAGAAGGTTTCTACACCAACATAGAAGGGGATTCTTTACTGTAAGAGCAGTATGACTATGGAACTCTCTGCCTGAGGATGTGGTGATGATGAACTCGCTAAAAGAGTTCAAGAGAGGCCTGGATGCATTTCTTCAGTTTAATAATATTACACTATAGTCACTAGTTTAAGTCAAAAGGGTTGTTGATCGAGGGAGTTATTCTGATTGCCAGATTTGAAGTTGAGAAAGAATTATTTTCCCTAAAATGAGCAAAATTGGTTTCTACCTTGGAGGGGGTGGGGAGGGGTTTTTCCTCCTCTAGATCAGCATTGCAGAATAATAGGCTTGAACTGGATGAAGATGTGTCTTTTTTCAGTATGTCATGCAAAACAACAAGCCCTCATATGGCTATACCTTTAGAAACATTAAAATGTATAGTTCTCAGAATGCAGTGACACGAAATTTAAAAAAAAATCATGCCCTGAATGCCCAAAATAGTTGCAACATCAAAGGTTTGATGGGGGCATATTTAGGCTCAGTGCCTAGGGCTGCATGAGCTGTAAATACAATCCTGAGTACACAATGCTAGGTTTAAAATTTTCCCTCAGGTTTTACATATATATATATAAATATTCTTTAACTGGATACTGAAATATCATTGAAATACACCGTATTATGATGAAACTGACCTTGAATGTTCTTTTCAAGATTGTCAGGAGCACCAGGCAATCCTGGGTATATGCCAGGGTCCACTTGGGTCAGGGAGCCTACAGTAATGATTAAGCATGCTTGATTCTTATTACTCCAAACGTAATTGGACAGGGTACCACCTGTGACTCCATTTTCCAGTGTGCCCGAAAAACACAAATTAGGGCTTATTTCATAAGAAGTCAATTAATTTTTTTCCCATATTTTGGTCTACCACCCTACCTGCACTCTCCATTCTGCTAGTGATTTTAGATTATGTTCTGCCATAGTCTGAACCTCCCAGTACCATCTCCAAAATATTTCCCAAGATGCTCCAGTTTTCTGGAATTCATTATCCCGAACAATCAGATTAATAACTAATACAGTCTTAATTGTGTCATAAAAAACATCTCTTTAGGAACCCATATTATATACTCCATTTACTCCACTTTTAAATTCTTTCTGAGATCCTAATTATAGTACTCCCCACTCCCCAAACAATGCACTTCAGCTCTGTACATACAGTACACAGATACTACCTACTGACTGTCTTATGCAGCTTTACCTATAGTACCCTATTTATTTAAAAAGATGGTGTAAGAGGATGGAAGGAGCACTCCTTGCGCCCTCCACATACAGACGGAGTGGCTAAGGCGCTCTGACAGCAGCTCCGATGGCTGCCTGTGGAAGCCCCGTCTCCAGTGGGAGACGCAGCTGGGGGAAAGGGGAAAGGTTGGGCGCTGCAAGTGCTGAAGTAGAGGGCTGCCCTACCATCAAAGAGGCGCACGGAGTACTGATGAGAAGGCACTTTTGCAGCTGTGACCACATAGGAAAATGAAGAGGGGCTTAGCCTTGCACGACCCCGAAGAATCAGGAAGATTTGGGCACCAAGAGGGTGCTCTATTTAAAGGAACTGCAGCACAATTTAGAGTGTGTCACAGCAGAGAGAGGCAGCAGAACAGAGACACACTATTTAAAGTGATGGAGGCCAGCTGCAAGGCATGCTGAGGAGCTGCTATGGGCCCTAAAGAGACATCATCGGGCCTAATAAATGTCTCTGCAGCAGCCGCTGTGCAGACAATGGAAAGGCCTGCTGTAGCGGTTGCTACAACAGATGAGGTGGCCAGAGAAAATACCAGGCAAAATTGGGGAGCGGCCAGACCCCTGGAGCCAAGGATCCTGCTGTGCATGGGAGGAGAGAGAGTTTCCCTCCCACTGTTTCCTGACATCAAGGTGGCAGTGTCATAAAGGTCTGCACAGTGGACATCGAGCAAACAAATTGAAGTTGCTTCAGTAGTTCCACTTTGTTCCCCAAGTTCGGTTAGGTATGAAATCCCTGACCAGGGTGGGGGTCTTGGACCATACAGAACTACCCGAAAAGGTTAACAATAGCAAGCATGGTCAAAGATGGTTCCATAGTTATTCGAAGGCCTTGCATAAGGGTTAAAGTAGGCAATAGAAGTACATTGTTTGCATAGTCATTTAATAAGATGATGTAATATTATGTCTATGGCATAATGCGATATGTTTGTTATGATTATTATGGCACAACAAGGCACCTGGAAAGAGCGATATTGTATATTTTTAGTCATATGCGACCAGTAATGAAGTCGTGGATAGCCATTTACCCAACAAAGCTTCTATGCACTACCAAGGGTGTTCTGAAAGATGTTTTTTGAGAAGTGTGCACTGTATGGTTAAACAGAATTAAGTTGCGTGAAGCGTATATTTGAGGGAAAGCTTTCATGCATTTATTATGTGCTGAAATACTGTCAAGGATGTGTAAAGCCCCTGGGAGTTGTACATACGGTGTGCTAAGTGTGTAGCTAAGCAGTTTCCACGCGGCACGGCAGAAGGAAGCTGACCATAGAAGCCCAGCAGCTGCCAGTAGTAGTGAACGAATGGCGAGAGCCCCACAAAAATGTAAAACAGAACCATTTAGAAGTGAGCGGACAAATTCCATCCAGATCAGGCATATATAGAGAAGGCCTTGCTGCTAGCAATTTGACCAGAACCCGAGAGGTGATGTATAGGCTGATGTGTTATGCCAGATGGTTTAACCCCTTAAGGATATGGCCTATTTTGGACTTAAGGACGCAACGATTTTTTGGCGGATTTTCATCTCCATTTTTCAAAAGCCATAGCTTTTTTACTTTTCTGTCGACACGGCCGTATGAGGGCTTGTTTTTTGTGTGGCGAATAGAGATGAGCGAACGTACTCGGTAAGGGCGATTTCGCAATCGAGCACCGTGATTTTCGAGTACTTCACTACTCGGGTGAAAAGTACTCGGGTGCGCTGTGGGTGAGCGGGGGGTTGCAGCGGAAAGTGGGGGGGAGAGGGAGAGAGAGAGGGCTCCCCCCTGTTCCCCGCTGCTACCCCCCACTCCCCTCTGCAACCCCCCGCCCCACAGCGCACCCAAGTACTTTTCACCCGAGTAGTGAAGTACTCGAAAATCGCGGTGCTCGATTGCGAAATCGCCCTTACCGAGTACGTTCGCTCATCTCTAGTGGCGAAATATAGTTTTTGATAGTGCCATTTTTGGGTAACTAGATGGAAAACTTTTATTATTTTTTATGATAACAGGGAGAAAAAAACACATCAATTCTGCCATAGATTTTTTTTACAGTGTAAATCATGCAGCATAAATGAAACAATACATTTTTTCTGAGGGTCGGTACGATTACAATGATACCAAAATTCTTATATTTTTTTTAGGTTTTTCCACTTTTCTGCAATAAAACACCTTTTTTTTGGAAATCTTTTTTTTCTAAATCACTGCATTCAAAGTCCTGTAACTTTTTTATTTTTCTATGTACGAAGCTCTGTGAGGGCTTATTTTTTGCGAGACGAGCTATAGTTTTTATTGGTACCATTTTGGGGTACATACGGCCTTTTTGATCACTTTCATTGCGTTTTAAGGGAGGGAAAATGCTAAAAATTAGCATTTTGCCTCAGTTTTTTAGTGTTTTTTTATGCTTTTTGCCCTGCAGAATAAAAAGCATGTGCAACTTATTGTACACTTTGTTAGGGATGCGACGATACCAAATATGTGAGATTTTAATTTTTTTTACCTTTTTTTATGCTACATAGATTGCGGCAGGGAAGGCGTTAGCAGCGGGAGGCACTATCACTGACAGCCGGCTCCTGCTGCCGGATAGCGCGAGATCACTTATGATCTCGCACTATCCCCAGGACGTACGTTCACGCCCTGTTGTGGGAAGTACCCCGCTGCCAGGACGTAAACTTACGCCCTGGAGCGGGAAGGGGTTAAACAATGTCTAGTTACTGTGACTTTTAGAAATATACTGATACAGAGTGTTATGGATGTAACGTTAAAGGGGTATGCCCATCTTGACTTTCAATAGCTGAGATGGGAATCCGCTGATATAGCCAGTAACTACAAAAACAGCCAAACAATTCAGCGTAGCTCTGCTTGCATAGCCCCCATTGAAGTGAATGGGGGCTACGATAACAGTGTGGCGCTTTATACTACGCTGTTTTCATAGCTCTCATTCACTTCAGTAAGAGCTAAGCAAGCAACGCTGCATTGAAGCACTTGCTGTTTCCGACAGGTGGTCGGAAACACAGGCCTGGATTTTTCAATCTTGGCCATAAAAAGCTGAAATGAGAACACCCCATTAAAGTATACAGACTCCTCCTAAGTAGTAGTATGCTGTTAATAACATGTCACCGCTGCACCATCACATATATACTATTCACCTGTTTCAATGGCTGGACCATTGTACAGAACAAGCACTTTTACCCCCATCTTGTATTCCCCCTATTTCTTCACAGATCGTAAGCTCCAGCAAGCAGGGCCCTCACTCCTATTGTTCAAATAGTTTATTAGTTCAGTACTGTAATGACTGATTTTATTTGTTCCTGTACCCTCTGATATGTAAAATACTGCTGAATATGTTGGTGCTGCATAAATGAAGATTATTATGGGTTATGTACCTAGCCCAGTTCTGGTGGCGTGTCCCAGCAAGTGTCCGCAGCTCCAACCGTTGACTGCATCCAATGGCTAGTCAACCAGATGCCCCCTTCTCTGCCTCTCCTGCTCCAGCAATGTCCTTATGCCTATCTGCCGGTCATGTTGGGTTTCCATGGCCACTCATGACCTGGCCGCCTATTTAAAGAAGCTGTCATGGATCCCTTTCCTGCAATCAAGTTGCACCTTTATCTGTCTTCTGTTCCTATTATTGTTAGTGACTCTATTCTTGACTCCCGATTGTGACCCAGGCTTTGACCTCCCCCTTGTTCATGTATTACATTTCTGTCTCACGCTTTGGATTTGACACCTGGTGTTTTTGGTTACTACCCCTGGTTTCACCTCCTGGCCTGACTCATCTACTGTTTTTTCTCAATATTTGGCTTGCTGCATCCTGAATTATGCACCCATTATGTCGATAGCCCTGGCTATATTTTGGACTTTGCTTCAAGTTTTGTACAATGCAAATGCTGCCAGTTAGTGACTATATTTTTCCTTTTTCATCTATTACACATTTGTTTTGCCCTTTGGATTTGTTGCCTGGTTTCTATAGTTACTATTCCTGGTATTGACTCATGGTCGCACTCTTGTTCTCTATAGTTCTTTTTCACCCTCCAGATGGCAGCATCCTGACTGCACTTAGTATATTTGTTGCTCGCAGCTGAGCGCAGGCTTACTTGGAGGGGTGTGTGAGACATTGGTCTAAGTAAATAACTCTCAACATGGGTAAATCTTCCCAAAATCAATATGAGGTCAGAAAATCAGGTTCTATATCACTGTGTATATTGCAATAAAGGTAACTACATGTTTATCTGTTTTGCAAAGGCCATTATGTTATCATTCAGTAAATGTATTGCCTGGAATGCATTATGGATGATGTTATTTAAATGACAGATGCATGAAAGATAAATGACAAGATGTCTCTGCAAATATCAACTAACGATATAAGAAGTGATTGGGAGTTTTTAGATTTATGTAAATTATTAAAAATATCTCAGGGACTTAACTGCTTCATTATACAGTTTAACAGAGATACACATAATAATGTGCACATCTCTTACTGTGTTTAGGGCTTGTTTACATCACATTTTAACTCCCGTCCAGGGGATCCATCATGGTTTACATCAAAAACATTAAAAACGGGATCAGGAAGGAACCATTGGGTGTAAGCCATGTCTGCAATTGCAGAAATATACTGAAATGGAGACTAACCGGTGTCTGTTTCAGTAGGTTTCTATTTGTTTCCAGCATTTTGTGTTGGAAAGAATAATATGGTTTTACTTCAGTAAGAATAAACAGTTTGATAGGGAATATGATATGGAACATACACGTAGCTAGTAGATAGCCCGTACCAAGATAAGTGTCTGGAATAGAAAATGCATTCACTTAAGAGTAGAGTTTTTGTCCCAGGACAATGACTGCAATCTATACATATAAATATTCATGCTCACGAAAATTACTTAGAATTAGAAAAAATAGTTGTCAGGCACAGGCATTAGCTATTTTGAATACCCGAAATACCTAGGAAAAACCAGCATGGAGGTTCTTTTGCATGTTGCCCCACTGG
The DNA here is from genome assembly GCF_035609145.1 of Eleutherodactylus coqui. Classification (NCBI taxonomy): domain Eukaryota; kingdom Metazoa; phylum Chordata; class Amphibia; order Anura; family Eleutherodactylidae; genus Eleutherodactylus; species Eleutherodactylus coqui. The sequence goes on from NC_089837.1 coordinate 195,059,708, forward strand.
CCTGCATTCGTAGACTGGCCCCTCTAGCATGGTACAGCCTACATCACGTTGTATATTTCTGTACAGTGCTTTGATGTGGGTGCTAACTGTGAGTGTAGCAGAAGCCACTCTCCTCTACACTGGTGAGTGGGCGGTCCAGCATTGTTGTGTTACACATGTTATTCAGGGGTTAATACAGCTTAGTTCAAAGCTCATGAAAGCAGCATGTACTTGATGCTGGGGGCTTGAACGTTTCCTGGAGACCATATTTAGTCATTGTATCCACATTCCTCACTGATACCAAAAGTAGATAATGTATGCACATGACACATTATGTATTCATTCATCATTACTAAACTTTCATACTGATTTGCTACTTTTAGCATGTTGTCTCTAGTGATTAGGCAACTATACACTTCTTTGTTCTACTTTGCACTATTAATAAATTTAACACTGAATTGGCTCCTTAGAAAGAGGACAATCGGGACTTCACACAGTTGATGCCTTTTGTTCTTTCTCTGATGATCATCGCTAATTAATTTGGACACATGAGAGAACGCAGATCCTTATTGCTGATTATAAATTTCAAGGACCACTCCAACTTTTCTGGTGGAAAATGCGGGCAGATTAATAAATCCGGTGAATTGCCAAATATGAACGGAGGCTAAGCACCAGTGAATTAAAAGACATAGTAAGTAACTTGTTTTTTACAACTATTTACTGCTGCTTTTATTCTGTTCTGGTGCAAGCCATGGGCTCAACAGTCTGCTTAAATGATTTCTCCCATGTAGGAATCAAATATTTCATTCATGTTGTTCTGAGTGTATATGTTCTATTAAGGTGGAGACAGTAAGATTTTCTTGTAGACTTGTGTGCATTTATAACACCCCATCTGTTAGAAGATTCGCAGACAGACAGAATAAAGAATTTAGGACCAACAATTGTATCTCTGTTCCTCTCTCTAAACCAACAATTGCATCTCTGTTCCTCTCGCTAAGACAATAGGATATTTAAAGGGGTTGTCCCGCGCCGAAACGGTTTTTTTTCTTTTCAATAGCCCCCCCGTTCGGCGCGAGACAAACCCGATGCAGGGGTTAAAAAAAAAACCGGATAGTGCTTACCTGAATCCCTGCGCTCCGGTGACTTCTTACTTACCTTGCGAAGATGGCCGCCGGGATCCTCACCCTCGGTGGACCGCAGGTCTTCTGTGCGGTCCATTGCCGATTCCAGCCTCCTGATTGGCTAGAATCGGCACGTGACGGGGCGGAGCTACGAGGAGCCGCTCTCCGGCACGAGCGGCCCCATTCAGAAAAGAAGAAGACCGGACTGCGCAAGCACGTCTAATCGGGCGATTAGACGCTGAAAATTAGACGGCACCATAGAGACGAGGACGCCAGCAACGGAACAGGTAAGTGAATAACTTCTGTATGGCTCATATTTAATGCACGATGTATATTACAAAGTGCATTAATATGGCCATACAGAAGTGCTTACCCCCACTTTGTTTCGCGGGACAACCCCTTTAAGTGTATTTGTAGTGTGAGGTAAGGCTCTGATAGAGGAAAAGCAACATGAGCTGGAATGTAGTGGCAGTTCTCTCCCTGTGTGCCCTAAAAGTCAGACTGCTAAAATAGGGAGAAATTTCTTTTGTCTAGTAAATCTGGGTCATCAGAATTACAGTATACTCTCCAGATTGAATAACTTGACTTGTTTGTGAACACAGAGGAGTGCACATCAATAACCTGTACAAACGATGTAACACGTGAAATTGATCTGCACTGTACTTTGTGTCGAAGGTTTCAGTCTCATACTAGTTGCTTTGTTTTTATTTGGTCTAAGGGCTACCTGACTGCCAAATTGTTGCTAGTGGAGTCTGGGACTCCAAACTAACAGACTAAAAGACTTCATGGAAATTTTCATTAGTAGTCATTCAAGGAATTATATTACAGTAGGGATTCTGAATTAGCAGATTAAAAGATTGGGGGAATGTCAAGGAAACTGGGGTCTGGAAAACTGGGAGTCACTGAAATGCCCGCAACCCCTGTCCCTTCCGACAACTGGGCGACAGTCCCTAGCCTAGCTAGGGATGAGGGGCAGAAGTCAGACTTACAGACAAACAAAGTACACACAAACACAAAGGCAAGTCAGGCAATCCAGGTCTGCAACTTGAGAATACGCATAACAAAAGGGGTCAGGCAAGGCAAAGTCAGATCCAAAGCAAGGGGTCAAAAGCCGGGAATACAGTCCAAATTTGGGGGTGTAGCCTGGAGACAAACATACACTGACAACCACTGACAGGAACAGAGAGGTTTAAATGCATTCAGAACTCCTGCCCCAGCAGCTGGTTGGAGTGGGAGCCTGACAGCAGCAGAAGCTAGTCTAGAGTGCAGGAAAGCCCGCCTCCAGCCCTAACTGACTGGGCGGAGATGGAGGACGTGCGCCCGGCCGCCATGACAACGGGGATGCGGCGTGGGGCGGCGCCCGCCACATCCCTAGCAACCCAGTGGGGAACAGGGCAACAGTGGCCAAGGGAGGTCACCAGCACCGGAGCTCCCTTGTGCCGCATCCCAGCCACCCGGGTGATAGGACCAGCGGTGCGGTCATGGAGGCCCTGGGAGCCGTTGGTCCTGACAGGGAAGTTCCCATTAAGTAATTGTTCAGGAAATAACATAGCAGCTGCAGGTTATCCACAATTTATAATAATGTCCAGGGAGCCAGGAGATGACCCAGTGGAGGTCATACTCAATCATTCTGGCAAATAGGCACTATGGGAGTGGCAAAACATAGGTATACCAAAGACAAGTATACCATTACTTTATGCTCTATCAGGACACACATCAGTACTAAACTTTTGTAATGATTTGTTACTTTTAGGGTGTTGTCTCCTGTGATTGGACTTTACCCTTCTTTGTTCTACTTTGCACTATTAATAGGTTTAACAATGAATTAGCTTCTCAGAAAAGGAACAATAGTGGCTTCACACAGTTGATGTTCCTTGCTCTCTCTTGGATGATCCAGTGCTACTTAATTTGGATACATAAAAGAGCTCAGACCCCAGTAGCTTTTTGCCAATAATTATATATATATATATATATATATATATATATATACTAGCTGATATACCCGGCTTCGCCCGAGTTAATTTGGTACTGGTGTTTATCTGGTGTTCACACGGAAAATCTTATGAAGTCGTGCTTACTTTAGAGATACTGAGGAAAAATGTTCACCATTTTGCATAGTTCTCTGCGTTACCCAGGAAATACCACGGGGAGGTAACCATGCAACGTTTCCTTTATATAAAATGACATCAGGAAATGAGAGAATTTGATTACGTACATAAAATTTGGACACGAATTCTTTTGCGCTTAGAATTGAATAATTGAGTTGGGACCCATTAGCTTTTCCTATTTATGACATATTCAATGCTTGTGCCAAATTTCCCATTTCTATGACACCGGAAAGTGAGAAAATTACATTCCGCACGTAAAATTTGGACGCTAATTCTTTTGCGCTAGAATTGAATAATGGAGTTGGGACCTATGAACTTTTCCTATTTATGACAAAATCAATGCTCGTGCCAAACTTCACGTCTCTATGACACCGGAAAGTGAGAAAATTAGATTCCGTACGTAAAATTTGGGCGCTAATGCTTTTGCGCATAGAATTGAATAATCGAGTTGGGACCTATTAACTTTCCCTATTTATGACATAATCAATGCCCGTGCCAAATTTCATGTTTCTATCACATTGGGAAGTGAGAGATTTAGATTATGTACGTAAAATTTGGACGCTAATTGTTTTGTGCATAGAATTGAATAATGGAGTTGGGACCCATTAGCTTTTCCTATTTATGACATAATCAATGCTTGTGCCAAATTTTCCATTTCTATGACACCGGAAAGTGAGAAAATTACATTCTGCACGTAAAATTTGGACGCTAATTCTTTTGCGCATGGAATTGAATAATGGAGTTGGGAACCATTAGCATTTCCTATTTATGACATAATCAATGCTCGTGCCAAATTTCCTGTTTATATGACACCGGAAAGTGAAGAAATTACATTCCGCACGTAAAATTTGGACGCTAATTCTTTTGCGCACAGAATTGAATAATGGAGTTGGGACCCATTAGCATTTCCTATTTATGACATAATCAATGCTCGTGCCAAATTTCCTGTTTCTATGACACCGGAAAGTGAAAAAATTACATTCCGCACGTAAAATTTCGACGCCAATTCTTTTGCGCATAGAATTGAATAATCGAGTTGGGACCCATTAACTTTTCCTATTTATGTCATAATCAATGCCCGTGCCAAATCTTAAGTTTCTATGGCATTGGGAAGTGACAGATTTAGATTATGTACGTAAAATTTCGATGCCAATTCTTTTGCACTAGAATTGAATAATCGAGTTGGGACCCAATTACTTTTCCTATTTTGGAGATAATCTATGCTTGCGCCAAATTTCATGTTTCTACGACATCGAGAAGTTGGAGAACTTTTGGCGAGTCAGTCAGTCAGTCAGTGAGTCAGTGAGGGCTTTCGTCTTTATATATATAGACTAGCTGATATACCCGGCTTCGCCCGAGTTAATTTGGTACTGGTGTTTATCTGGTGTTCACACGGAAAATCTTATGAAGTCGTGCTTACTTTAGAGATACTGAGGAAAAAAATATGTTCACCATTTTGCATAGTTCTCTGCGTTACCCGGGAAACACCACAGGGAGGTAACCATGCGACGTTTACTTTATATAAAATGACATCAGGAAGTGAGAGAATTTGATTACGTACATAAAATTTGGACACTAATTCTTTTGCGCATAGAATTGAATAATGTAGTTGGGACCCATTAGCTTTTCCTATTCATCACATAATCAATGCTCGTGCCAAATTTCCCGTTTCTATGACACCGGAAAGTGAAAAAATTACATTCCGCACGTAAAATTTCGACGCCAATTCTTTTGCGCTAGAATTGAATAATCAAGTTGGGACCTATGAACTTTTCCTATTTATGACAAAATCAATGCTCGTGCCAAATTTCACGTTTTTATGACACCGGAAAGTGAGAAAATTAGATTCCGTACGGAAAATTTGGACGCTAATTCTTTTGCGCATAGAATTGAATAATCGAGTTGGGACCTATTAACTTTTCCTATTTATGACATAATCAATGCTCGTGCCAAATTTCATGTTTCTATCACATTGGGAAGTGAGAGATTTAGATTCCGTACGTAAAATTTGGACGCTAATTCTTTTTCGCATAGAATTAAATAATCGAGTTGGGACCGATTAGCGTTTCCTATTTATGACATAATCAATGCTCGTGCCAAATTTCCTGTTTCTATGACACCGGAAAGTGAAGAAATTACATTCCGTACGTAAAATTTGGACGCTAATTCTTTTGCGCATAGAATTGAATAATGGAGTTCGGACCCATTAGCTTTTCCTATTTATGACATAACCAATGCTCGTGCCAAATTTCCTGTTTCTATGACACCGGAAAGTGAAAAAATTACATTCCGCACGTAAAATTTCCATGCCAATTCTTTTGCGCTAGAATTGAATAATCGAGTTGGGACCCATTAGCTTTTCCTATTTATGACATAATCAATGCTTGTGCCAAATTTCCTGTTTCTATGACACCGGGAAAGTGAAGAAATTACATTCCGTACGTAAAATTTGGACGCTAATTCTTTTGCGCATAGAATTGAATAATGGAGTTGGGACCCATTAGCTTTTCCTATTTATGACATAACCAATGCTCGTGCCAAATTTCCCGTTTCTATTACACCGAAAAGTGAAAAAATTACATTCCGCACGTAAAATTTCTACGCCAATTCTTTTGCGCTAGAATTGAATAATCGAGTTGGGACCTATGAACTTTTGTTATTTATGACATAATCAATGCTCGTGCCAAATTTCACGTTTCTATGACACCGGAAAAATTTGGACGCTAATTCTTTTGCGCATAGAATTGAATAATGGAGTTGGGACCCATTAGCGTTTCCTATTTATGACATAATCAATGCTCGTGCCAAATTTCGAGTTTCTATAACACCGGCAAGTGAGAGAATTAGATTCCGTACGTAAAATTTGGACGCTAATTCTTTTGCGCATAGTATTGAATAATTGAGTTGGGACCCATTAACTTTTCCTATTTATGTCATAATCAATGCACGTGCCAAATTTTAAGTTTCTATGGCATTGGGAAGTGACAGATTTAGATTATGTACGTAAAATTTGGACGCTAATTCTTTTGCGCATAGAATTAAATAATGGAGTTTGGACCCATTAGCTTTTCCTATTTATGACATAATCAATGCTCGTGCCAAATTTCCCGTTTCTATTACACCGGAAAGTGAAAAAAATCACATTCCGCATGTAAAATTTTGACGCCAATTCTTTTGCGCTAGAATTGAATAATCGAGTTGGGACCTATGAACTTTTCTTATTTATGACATAATCAATGCTCGTGCCAAATTTCATGTTTCTATGACACCGGAAAGTGAGAAAATTAGATTCCGTACGTAAAATTTGGACGCTAATTCTTTTGCGCATAGAATTGAATAATCTAGTTGGGACCCATTAGCTTTTCCTATTTATGACATAATCAATGCTCGTGCCAAATTTCGAGTTTTTATAACACCGGGAAGTGAGAGAATTAGATTCCGTACGTAAAATTTGGACGCTAACTCTTTTGCGCATAGTATTGATTAATCTAGTTGGGACCCATTCGCTTTTCCTATTTATGTCATAATCAATGCCCGTGCCAAATTTTAAGTTTCTATGGCATTGGGAAGTGACAGATTTAGATTATGTACGTAAAATTTCGACGCCAATTATTTTCCGCTAGAATTGAATAATCGAGTTGGGACCCAATTTATTTTCCTATTTTGGAGATAATCTATGCGTGTGCCAAATTTCATGTTTCTACGACATCGGGAAGTTGGAGAACTTTTGGCTAGTCAGTCAGTGAGTCAATCAGTCAGTGAGGGCTTTCAGCTTTGTATATATAGATATATATATACACACACACACACACGAATGATAAGTATTTTAAGTTAGATAGATACATAAAGTATATCTTGAACCTAATTATCACTATAGGGAAAAGAGAAGAAATAATTATATATGCTATAATTTAATATGATCAATTCATCAGCTGCAAATGAAAACACCATCTGGTAAAATCACAGTAACAATGTATAAAAATAGTCATCATGAATTGTATTCACTTAATGAAACATGTTAAGATCCTTGGAATCAGCATCAAATGGTTATCCAAAACAAATCAGTCTGTACGCAGTAACAAAAATTCTAAACTTAAAGGGGTTGTCCGCCACCCAAACTGATTTTTTTCCCCCCATTAATGCCCTGTGGAGTAGAAGCATCACACACAACAGCCTTCCCCATAAAAATCGATATTCCGCTTACCTTTTCATTCCTTTTCTTCCCTTTATAAAGTTTGCCTGAAGAATTCTTCAAAGATGGCGCCGCTGGGTAGTTCCCATGATGCACTGCTGCCTCTCTCTCCTCAGCGTGCGCGCTCCCGATGACACCGGTCACATGACTGGAGGACCGGCGTCATAATGCAGACGCACGCTTCACTGCTTTGAATAGAGCCGGCAGCCGTCCGGTCCCATTCACAGCAATGAGAGGGCAGGGAGAGCAGTGCGATCTCCTGCTAGAGCTGTGACAACTGTAACAGGAGATTCCTTCATCTCCCTGGCATGTCCCCTCATCACTGGATACTGTGACAGCCCTGTCACAGTGTCCAGTAATGAGGGGACATGCTGAGGAGATGAAGGAATCTCCTGCTAACAGCTGTCACAGCTCTAGCAGGATCGTGATCTGTAGCAGCACTTTCAATAGCAGAGAATCGCGATCCTCAGCTATTGAAAGTGAAAGTAGCACCAAGCATGACTGACACACACACAGCCCCCTCCACACATGCACCCCACGGTGTCCCCCTCCAGTGCCCCCCCTCCCCCGCAAGCCACCAGCTGACAGCTCCGACCAGCAGAGCCCGCCCGCCCCCCCCCCTCCCTCGCAAGCCAACAGCTGACAGCTCCGACCAGCAGCATCCTCCTTCCCTGCCACTGGCTGACAGCTCCGACCAGCAGCTCCCCCACCTTCCCCCTCACCCCCATCCCGGGACTACTGACTGACAGGTCTGTCACCCCTACACCTCCCCACCCCCACCCCTGACTACTGACAGCTTGCAGCACCCCTCCCCCGTGAGAGACCGGCACTCCACTCCACTCCCCCTCCTCCACTCCCCTTACCTGTCAGCTGAAGATCCCGCGGCCGCGCGGCCCCTGCAGGCAGACCAGAGCTTCCTGAAGCAGCCGACAGAAGATCTACTGCTCATGCGCGGAGTTGAAGAAGCGCATCCCCGTGCAGAGAACACCTGGAGCTGGCCCGACAAGAAGAGGACAAGAGACTTGTCGGAATCCATGGCAACCGAGGAGCAACACAGGGGGGGGGGGGGGCACTCCAAAAGGTAAGTGAATAACTTCTGTTTGCCTAATTTACAATGCACAATGTATATTACAAAGTGCATTGTATTGGGCAAACAGAAGTAATGAGACCTAATGTTTATGGCCGGACAACCCCTTTAACAAAAAGTAAATACATCTAAAGGTTATGATCAAAGACTTTATCGTCAGGAGAAACATTTCACATAACATAGTATACATTTATTGGAGTAGCGCACTCCAAGGCCAGTTGTCCTGCTGTATGGATATACATTGGTAACTTGATTGAAGTGTATCTGGATACATACAGATTTAACATAATTTAGCTTGACTTTTAATACATTAAGTTAAAGGGGTTGTCCCGCAGAAGCAAGTGCAGTTATGCACTTCTGTATGGCCATAATAATGCACTTTGTAATATACATCGTGCATTAAATATTGGCCATACAGAAGTTATATACTTACCCCCTCCCGGTGCTGGCGTCCCCGTCTCCATGGCGACGACCAAACTTCTCCTCTGTTCGCCGCAACAGTCGCGCTTGCGCAGAGAGGAATCCTCTTCTGGATGGTCCGGGCTCACGAGCTGCGTCCTGGCTCCTCCCCCATCTCAGCATCATCGCGTAGCTCCGCCCCATCACATGGTGTCGGTCAGCCAATGAGGTGGCTGGAATCGGCAGTGGGGCTCAGACAGCATAAGAACATCCACGGTGCACTATGGGAGAAGACCCGCGGTGCACTGTGGGAGAAGACCAGCGGCAGACATCTTGGACAGAAGATTTTTTAAAGTTGCTGAACGGGAATTCAGGTAAGGGAAATTATTTTTTTTACTAACACCTGGCAGCAGTATTCCTTTACAGGTACTGGGGGACTGGGCAAAAAAAAAAATTTCTCTTTAGGCGCGGGACAACCCCTTTAAGGCCCTTTTACATGGGACGATTGTCGGGTGCTTTGGCGCCTGACAGCCGTCTCAGCATTAATCGCTCCTGTGCTTTCACACAAACAATCATCGCTCAGTAAATAGCAGCTGAGCGGGACGGGGGATCGTTCCGGCCTGCCAGCCTCCATTCACAGTAAACAGGCAGTTATTTATAGATGAATGATTTCCTGTTTACACAGGCAGATGCAGTGTCACAGCAACAATGATTTTGTGGTCTGCTATTTATCATTGATTATTCTTTTACTGCGTGTATTAACACTGCACAATTATCGTGTGAACCACTGCAACAAGTTATCACAGTCATGTTAAACTTTGCTACATTTGTATATAAATCTTATAGACAAATGTCTGTCTATTAGGCCATTAAAAAATAACCCTTATTTAATATATTAAAACCAGGAACACTATTAAACCACAATAGACCTAATACACCAACATTAGAAACTCTAATAGAGCCTATATAGAAACCTCAGAAACTCTAATAGACCCTATACACTAACCTCAGAATGTTTACAATGCACCTGCCCCGAAAAAGGCGAACCTGTCTGGAACCTAACACGAACTTCCCCTATTATACCATATGTAGAAGGGGAGGAGGCAAGACTAAATACATGTATTGGATATCAACAATTTAATATGATACCCATTGAAGAGAAATATGTTTAAAATTGTAATCAAGGCTATAACACCAATGACTTTACTATTTATGGGTTATAGGTGAGCTCACCCCCAGACATGCTGCTGTGCTCCTGCTTATGCATGGAACCAGCACCTCCATAATGAAGGACATGGGTTTTTGAGGGATGCTTTATGATCACTAAGATTTGTTATGTATGGATTAGGGTTTCTTGTCTGTACGTCTGCAGTGACAGGGTTCTCATTCAGATGAGTTAGAATTAAAGCAGCAGCATGTACAAGTACCCTGCTTACACTCTGTTCAGATCTGTGTTTTGTATTTCTGTTGTTTGGGTCTGTCATGGAAGCCAAACGATAAAGTTCACAGAAGTGCCAGATCCAACACATTACTGATATGGATGGCACCCAACTGCCTCCATTGACTATAATGGGATCGGTTGGCTTTTCCATCATGCCCCAATGTGTTACCAAACAAAATAGCACATTGGGGCATTGTTTTGTTTAGGATCTCCGACCAGATATGCAATGAAGGCTCAGCTCATGTGAAAAGAGCCTAAACAACCAATTCACATTATAATAGGGGCAATTACTTCCTGGTCCTGGGCTGTGGGCAGTAGGCTAGATTGCCCTAATTTATAAACCACCCCGGATGGTAGTTTTTATTAATAATAGTGTTTTATGTCTCTGTGTGCCAGTGATAGATTACCAGTATTATTTTAGAAAAAGTTACAATAGAAAAGTTCAAACCTGCTTGTGGCCTGAATTCTTTCTTTTTTCCACTCAATTTCCAAGGCAACTCCTCATATATAATGCTGCTGAATACTGATGGGAACATTTTTTCTTTTGTTTGACAATACTAGTTTCAAGGTTAATAAAACACTTTCCTTTCTACAGAAATTCAATTTTATTCTTTTATCAACTTCTTATCTATTTAGAGTGGATATAAAAAGTCTGCACATCCCTGTTAGAATGCCAGGTTTTTGTCATGTTAAAAAATCCAACAAAGACGAATCATTTCAGATTGATTTCCACCATCAATGTGACCCATTATCTGTACAATTTCATTGAAAAATAAACTGAAATCATTTGCAGTGGAAAAATAAAAAATAACAAAACTGATACACACTTATCCAAAAAGACTGACTGCTGTCAGAAGTATTTTTGACACGATTTTCAGTTACATAAAAATAATCCATGACATGTACTATGTTTGCTGACATAGGGCCTTAAACTCAATGGACCTGCATAAATACGCAGTGAATACACAGGAAACCTGCATATTTACTGTATAAATAAACTAGTTATAATTGGCAGGATATTAAAAAAAATATTTTATTTTTATTTGTGTGTATATGAATGTTATCATGTACAGTAAACCCTTGAGTAGCATTACTCTTTAGTAACACTGTTTTTAACTTAAGTCGATGTGTCAGGGCAGCAGTGGTCCCTCAAATAAAGTTGCATTCCTCAGATAAGGGCGCCGACCGCTCCATGACCCCGGGCGCCGCTCAGTGAGCCGGCACGCAGCTGATGCCGGTCTCTTCCTTCTTCTCCTGCATCAATGCACGCCTACTCCTCCCGCTCCCCTCTCCACAGTGCACAGTGCCGGCTGAACGTTGCTGTGTCTGCCTGCCCCCTGACACAGTACAGCAGCTGAATCTCCAAAGTGCCGGCTGAGCGCTGCCTGCCTCCTGAATCTCCACTGTACTGCAAAATGTAAGTACTGTACAGATGAGTACAGTAAAGATATGCTTGCAAATAAATACTGCAGTCCTATGTCAAACCACAGATAACACAGTGATACGTACTGCTATAATGATGTCCCTGCAGTTCTATGTCAAAGCACTGTATGCTAAATGTCTAAAAACCTGTTAAATGTTAATTTATTCTTTACAGTTGTGTTTTATATTCATTCAGTATTGTTATTGTTTTTGGTATTAAAGACCAGAGTTATTCTCTATTAAATGGGGTTTGGTGTGTTTTTTGGAATGTCTAGAACCAATTAATTGGATTTACATTAATTCCTAAGGAAATAATGTCCTTAACTAACATTCATTTCTACTAAAGTCCATTGCTTCGGGACGGATTAATGATGTTAATTGAGGTTCTACTGTACTATTGTATATTCAAATAACAACTATACACTGGGTGTTGGGGTATACTGTGAGGGCCCCATAGTAACATAGTATGATAGGCTGAATGAAGACAATGTCCATCTAGTTCAGCCTGTTTCAACCCCCACCCTTGTTGGTCCAGAGGAAGGCCAAAAAAACCCAAGCAGCCATTCTGCTAATTTGGAGGAAAAATTTCCTCCTGACTCCATAATGGCAGCCAGAGTAATCCCTGAATCAACATTTGAGATCAACAACCCCACTGGTCACCTAATATCTATATCCTGTAATATCATAGCGTTCTAGAAAAACATCTAGTCCCCTCTTAAATTCCTCTATCGATTTTGCCATCACCACGTCCTCAGGCAGAGAGTTCCACAGTCTCACTGCTCTTACAGTAAAGAACCACCTTCTATGTTGGTAATAAAACCTGCTTTCTTCTAGATGCAGAGGATGCCCTTTTGTTACCATCGCAGTGCTGGGTATAAACAGATCATGGGAGAGATCCTTGTATTGTCCGTATAAATACAAAGTTATTTGATCGCCCCATGGCCGTCTTTTTTAAAGGGTGAATAATCTTAGTTTTGATAGCCTCTCTGGGTATTCTAGTCCTCCCATTCCATTTATTAATTTAGTTGCCCTTCTTTGGACCCCTCAAGCACTGTAACATCTTTCCTGAGCACCGGTGTCCAGAAGTGTTCACAGTATTCCATGTGGGGCCTGACAAGTGCCCTATATAGTGGAAGAATAATGTTCTCATCCCTTGCCCCTATACCTCTTTAATGCACCCCAAGACTTTATTAGCTTTTGCAGCAGCTGACTGGCATTGATTGCCCCAGTTACGTCTACAGTCCACTAGTACCCTCAGGTCTTTTTCCATATCACTTTTCCCTAGTAGTACCCAATTCAGTGTATGTTGGTGACATACATTTCTCCTGCCCATGTGCATAACCTTACATTTATCCACGTTGAACTTCACTTGCCATTTTTCTGCCCAAGCCACCAGCTTGTCCAGGTGCATTTGTAGCTGTACATTGTTCTCTGTTGCATTAATTACCTTATATAATTTTTTATCATCTGCAAATATGGATATTTTACTGTGAAGTCCCTCTATTAGGTGATTGATAAATATATCAAACAGAATGGGGCCATGGTGGTTATGACTCTAGTGTTAGTATTTTTTGGTATTTAATAAAATATTTTTTGGTATTAGTTTATATTGTTTTTTTTTTATTCAGCTGTATAGCTTTGGGGTTTGTTTTGAGAGACGTCATCTTTTACTATATTTATATTGCATGTGAGAATACAACATGGACATGCAGTTGTCAATTCTTAAAATTTTAGGTGGCAAGATTCTCTCAGTTTTTTGTGTTCTGTAAAAAATTATGCTAATGGCTAAAAGTGTGACCCAAGCAAAAAATTAATGCCAGTAAACAGATGCCAATTTGCTATGCCATGCCCATTTTGGCTGTTCAGCAGCTCACGCTACAAATAGACCAGGATGTAGTAAATTAGAGTGTGAGCAGAGGCAATGCAGTAGCTGAGGGTGTGAACACAGACATAACCAAGTCAAGGCATGGTATCTGATGGTGTGAACTGAGACCTATCTGTGAAACTAGCAGTGGTCAGGGCTGGCAGCACATCTTCAATAACGAAGTGAAAAGGTCAGGGTGGGCAGCAAGCAAGCTCCTTCCATTGCTGCTCCAATGCAGAAGGAGTGTGTCCTAACTCAGACCCATCTATACCCAATGCTTCCAAAGAACCCCTTAAGATAGCTAAAAACGGAAACCTCATCAGTTGATTGCTATCCCCATGAACAAAGCAAGACCCGTTGGAACTTGTAGCTTCCAAGGCCGATAATCATAGACTGAGTCCACCAAGCATAACTGTTTTCATCAATTGCTCTCAATACTATTCCCATACCCTTACCAAGCTGATCTGTTTTGGATTGCCGCAACCAAATGCCAATCATGTCTGCTGACAACACCACATTGGTGCGCTGCAGACCACCTGAACTTCTGCTGAAAGGACTCACTTTATCTCAGTAACCCTAAAAGCCCCAAAAAGTATTCACAAGAACAGCACTTAAAAAAGATTTCAGATGAGCACATATCTGGTAGCACAGTAATAAACTGCCTGAAAATGTCCACTGTTACAGGCCATTATAATATCAAAGCTCCTGGCCACCCTCTTTATGCTTTCAAGGCATCCCAGCCGATTTCAGCCATTAACTTCTGAGCTGCATTGGAGGCCATCAAACTCTTTTTAAGCTGCCATACCACAAATCTCTCCACCCAACACTCAACTTCAGCTGGGGACACCTCAGTTCCCCATGCCACAGGCAGTTCCTCAAACTCCTCCTACACTTGAAAATAGTAATGCCAAGTCTTTTCCGCCAAGGAAGACTACATCAGAAAGTTAATGAGAACTTGACAATCCTTCACAGTTATTCTGAACATGGGTACCTATTTTGGATAACCTAGGTGCTGCTTCCCACACCGTGGACTACTGTTAATAGGATAATGCTTCAGCCAAAACATTCAGTTTACCCGACACATGCTTACTTCTATAACGTGAGTTCAGTTTCAAGGATGACGACACCAAGTCCCTTAATAGTGCCAACATTGAATAAGACCATAGCTTGTTAATGGCCTCCACCACACCCATGTTATCTGTTAGAAATCTCACCCACAGATCCCAGAATTCTTCCACCCATATGTGCAGTGCTCCCACAATTGGGAATAATTCCAGTCAAGTCAAATTCCAGAGGATCAGAGTTCTCAGCTATAGAGATGACCAGAATTCAACACACCATTGGTTACCTAGGACTGCACTAAAACCCACTATTGCCGCTGTACTTGTCTACAGCTCTAACTCCAGGGAATCCACTTCTGCCTTCTAAAAAATGAACTGCCTCCAGACTCCCAAGTCTTCCTTTATCTCTTTTGTAACCTGAATGAAATGGTTGGACCTTAGGGACCACCCGACGCCATGGACCCGACTAGATACCAGGTCTAAACTAACCCCCCTATTCACACCACCCACTGGAGCCAACAATTGGCCATTCCCTGCAGATTGCTGAGCCAATCAATCCCTTAAATCCCCCAAAACATGAACTGTTGTTATATCATTCCAATAATTCAGTAGACCTTGTCTTTGTGATGCAGAGATTGGATAAATTTGGAATACTATTTGACCTTACAAGAAATTGGGCAAAATCTATTCTTATTCCAATTGATATCTATAAATCTAGGTCGCAATTAGTGCTCAGTGTAGTAGAAACTGGATTTTCATTAAGGCATTTAGGACTTGTACTCTCAACTAAACTTCAGGATTTTATTCAGTTAAACATTAAACCTCTGTTGAAGAATGTCCAAGTTTAGGATTAGAGATTGGATTTGTTTCCCAACATCTAGCACAGACAGACTCTGATTATTTAAGACATTTATCTTTCCACATGTCAGTGCCAGTGGCAATGGCCAGCAGCGTTTTTTACCTCATCCTGCCTTCGGTCATGGCCAATATTGTGTCATCTGTGGCAGATGCGTCCTTCCACCCTACACTCTGGCTGTCACTGCTGTTCGAAGGATGCACGCATACCTCTTAATCGGCCAGTGTATGCATTCAACTTTCCAGTCCCTGGCCAACCTGCAAAGGCTCCAGTCTATTTAAGGTACCCTCTGCCACTGAAGGGTGCTGAGCAACTGCTCTATTTGTATTCCTGGTTTTTGATCCGTGTCTGTCCTACTCGGCTTTCCAAGTATCTTTTGTCCTAATCATAGCTTGTTTGTTGACTATGATTTCTTTGCCTGCTGCCTGCCCTGACTCTCAGCCTGTTTCTCCTTCACTATGCAAAAATTCCACCTGTCTTGAAGTTAGCTCTGTTCCTCAGCTATGTCTGTCTACACCCTCTTTGTAACAGTAGACTGAACAAGTTGCATCACCAGTCTCTTAACCAAGACTATTTCTGGAGAAGTGGTCTGGGGTTTCCCGCAGTGAAGACCAGATCCTGATTGGTGGAGATAATGGGTGAAAAATGGGGATCCCCAGGTGCAGCCCTCAGATCTAACTCTAAGTCCCAAATCAGTTTAGAGGAACAGCGGATCCTTGTTTGCTGTTGTGATACCAAAGCTGCTACTTGTGTTTAATAATTACTCACTGTAGTTAAAGCATGTAACTCCCCTACTGGGGGTGAAGGACCTCTGATGACGTCACCATCTTGTGATTAGGGGCGGAGCAAGTAAGTAACTCACAAACCCACTCACGGACAGATGGACAGGTCTTCATTAGTATTTTGATACAGTAAAATAAATAAGATAATGTAAATATGGTATAGTTGTTCATCTGCCTAAATGTCATTTGCCTAGACTGTCCTTTTTTTAATGCTAAAGCTGAATGACTGAGCAAAGATGGCACCAGAGAAGAAGGTCAGCAAAATACCTTTGGCACATCTTAAGAAGATTCCATCATGGCTGACTAACTGAGCATGCAAAACTTGTTAAAACATTTCCTTACCAGTGAAAACTACGGAAGAGTAGCAAAGACAAAACCAACAAAACAAATGAGAAATGTGGGAGACTGACAAAACAACACTTTGAAAATCATTCTGAAACATTGGACTTTATCAGTGTCAGACTTTAATCTAAGGACCTTTTGCTTTACTTTTACAACAGACTGTGCATAGCAATTTAGATTTCAACTACATAACAGTACAATCATTTTACAGCCACTTCAATCTCTTACAAATTACATTTTGCCTACTTGAAAATTACAGTATTGGTACAGATTGACTTGGAACAGTACTGTAAATAATTTCCAAGCAAAGCATCCTTTCATGGTCACTGATTCTTTAGAAAAATTCCAAGAATTTAATGATGAATTATATTTGTCATTCTTTTGATTTGCTATTGTGCTGATAGTATTATGAGCACACCATATAATTACATTATAAAAAACTGTGATATTATTGCTGCAGGTATAGAACTGCTAGCTACCGAAATCTTGCAAGTCAGAAAATGTAAGTTTGAGCTTGTATTGTAATTAGAGATGAGCGAACGTGCTTGGCCACGCCCCTTTTTCGCCCGAATACCGCGATTTTCGAGTACTTCCGTACTCGGGCGAAAAAATTCGGGGGTCGCCGTGGCGGCACGGGGGGTTGCAGCGGGGAGTGGGGGGGAGAGGGAGAGAGAGAGGGCTCCCCCCTGTTTCCTGCTGCTACCCCCCGCGCCGCCACGCCTCTCCCCGGCCCCCGGCGCAGCCGAGTACTTTTCACCCGAGTAGTGAAGTACTCGAAAATCGCGGTGCTCGATTGCGAAATCGCCCTTACCGAGTACGTTCGCTCATCTCTAATTGTAATATATTTATTATGCTTTTATTGGTGGTTTTTTTTTTTGTAAATATTCATATTTTAAAGAAAATAAGTACATAGACCAACATGAAGTCTCTATATATTGGGCATCAAATTACAAATATTATATAATCATTAGAGATGAGCGAGCGTACTCGCTAAGGCAAACTACTCGAGTGAGTTGTGCCTTATGCGAGTACCTGCCCGCTCGTCTCTAAAGATTTGGGTGACGGCGGGGGAGAGCGGTGAGTTGCGGGAGTGAGCAGGGGGGAGCGGGGGGGGGGGGGGGAGTGAGAGAGAGATCTCCTTCCCCCCGTTCTCCCCCGCCGCTCCCCGCCCCCGGCCGGCACCCGAATCTTTGGGTTTGATTGATCAAGGTAAGTATTAGACTGGACTAGTAAGAGTCTTTGGGTTTTGTTTATCTTGATTATTCCAAAGCGTTTTATGCTGTGCCACTTAAAAGGTTAGTATATAAAATGAGAATGCTTGTCCAGTAAGTATTTTTTCTATTACTATTAGGGGCACTATTGTTATTAAGGAGACACTTGGAGCACTTTTACTGTTAAGGGGGCACTTTGAGACATTGTTACTATTAAGGGTATCTTTAAGGGGGTTTTTCTATTAATGAGGCACAATTACTACTATGGGGGCACTTAGGGCACTTTTACTATTTTGATGGCATTATTAACATTAAATGGACACTTGAGGGCACTATTTTTAAGGGAGCATTTGAGGGCAGTATTACTTTGTAAAGGGCACAAAATGGTTAATCAGATGCTGTAAAAATGAGGAGCCAAACTATGTTACAAACGTTGTTAAAATAAAAACAAATGTTTTATTCCAGTAGAACAAAATGTGATTTTTTTCTTATCAAGATAAACAGAGTAAACTTGTAAATATGATGCCTTGTATTGTATATACAAGATTACTTTGCTCCTTACTGAAAAAGAAAAAATCACACAAACTTTGCAGACACAGATGTAACTGGAAGAAATCTGGACAAAATCTTTATGGTGGTCTGGGCCAGATGAAAAAGGCAGAAAAAAATTAACAACTCCACATAAGCCATTACCTATGAGTCACTAAATGTAACTGTAGTGTGATCACTTGTATCAGGGGTGTCAAACTCATTTTCACCGAGGGCCACATCAGCCTTATGGTTGCCTTCAAAGGGCCGATTCTAATTGTAAGGCAGTAAAGTAAAAGTTAACCCCACAGTGGCCCGATTGGTAATAAGGTCCCCCATAGTGGCCAGTGACGCCCACCATTCTGCGCATACACACGCACAGACGCCCACCATTCTGCGCATACAGACGCCCACCCTTCTGCGCATACACGCGCCCGCCATTCTGCGCATACACGCGCCCGCCATTCTGCACATACACGCGCCCGACATTCTGCGCATACACGCGCACGCCATTCTGCGCATACAGACGCACGCTATTCTGCGCATACAGACACCCACCCTTCTGCGCATACACGCGCCCACCATTCTGCGCATACACACGCCCACCATTCTGCGCATACACGCGCCCACCATTCTGCGTATACACGCGCCCGCCATTCTGCGCATACACGCGCCCGACATTCTGCACATACACGCGCATGCCATTCTGCGCATACACACGCCCGCCATTCTGCGCATACACGCGCCTGCCATTCTGCGCATACACGTGCACGCCATTCTGCGCATACATGCGCCCGCCATTCTGCGCATACACGCGCACGCCATTCTGCGCATACAGACGAACGCCATTCTGCGCATACACGCGCCCACCATTCTGCGCATACAGACGAACGCCATTCTGCGCATACACGCGCCCGCCATTTTGCGCATAAAGACGCACAGGATTCTGCGCATATACGTACAGACACACACACATATATATATATACACAGACACACACACACACATATATATATATATACAGACACACACACACACATATATATATATATATATATACACACACACAGACACACACACACACATATATATATATATAACATTACACATACAGACACACACACAAGGATCCCACCCTGCAGCTGCTCCTCCTCAGCGTCGCTCTCATGTTCTCTGCAGTCTTCTTCCCTCCTCCGCGGCCGTTGTCAGCCTGCTATCGGCACTCCTCTATTACTGTCTGCACTAGACAGAACAAGCCGAGAGAAGATCGCCTACTGACAGCAGCACGGAGGAGTGAGGGAACTTGCTACACAGCCGGCGGGCCACAGAAAATGAGGCAGCGGCCGGATTCGGCCCGCGGGCCTTGTGTTTGACACCGTTGACTTATATGGTCTGTAGAGCATCTGTGTAGAACTGGTATCTACCACTATACGGTCACTGTGTAATGGGAATATCAGACTTTGTATAACCACTGGGATTTGAATGTGCATCTTTGATGCTGTGAATTTTGTCACTAGACCTGAGATTGGATTAGGACACTCATCTGAATGATGAGCACAAATATGTGTGCTTAAGGTACATGTTTGAAACTGCCTGCACAGAGAAAAAATATATTTATTGATTTTGGTGCCATGTTTATGTACTGAGCTTGGTTCTGGTGCTGTATTCATGTTAAGAATGTGGCTATGGTGCTGTATGATATGAGATTAATTCACGTGCTGTACAGTATTTGTGTTATGAAATTGGTTCTGGTTCTAGATTTATATTAGAAACTTTCTTGAGGTGCTGTATTTATTTTATGACTTAGCTCTGCTGCTTTATTTATTCACTGAGATTTACTGGTTCTGGTGCTGTATGGTATTAGGTTACTTTGGTTCAGTATTCATATTATAAGGCTGGTTCTCGTGCTGTTTCTATATTATGAGGTCAGTTCTGGTACTGCATTTATGATATTGGGGAGGTATTTATATTATGACCTTGATTCTGGGGCTGTATTTATGTTCTCAATTCGGTTCTGGAGCTATTTGTATATAGTGAGGGTAATTATAGTGTCATATTTAGGTTAGATAGATAAACAGTTTAAGGGTAGAAATACTGTGCGGCTGGCTGTATATTACCAAACTATACTCATCAACAATGGTTATTGGCTTCACAATTTTGGTAGTAATTGGCGCAGCCATTCCCTGAAGAGAGTGAACATAATTTGGCTGTGTGTGGCCATCTTCACCATGTGTTTTCAACTTTAGTGTGGACTTCTACTCATGGGCCAGTGGTGTATGCTTGCCCCTCAGGCTAAAATTTGTCCGTTAAGCTGTGAACACTAAAGTCTGGATTAGTCTTTTAAAAAGGCAGTACAGTTAAGTGTAAGGCCATTTATATCTGATGAGATATAACATTTAAGGTATCTACATTCATTTGGGCTTAAAAATAATACAAGTGTTTCTAAGCCCTTTTTCTCAATTACTTGTTGAGTCTATGCCATATTTTAATGGAGAGAGCTGATAAGTGGTTTAAGGTGTGTTTAAAATTAACTATTGTAATCTGTAGAGTTGAGCGAGCACACTCGTCCGAGCATTAGGGTACTCGAGATACTCGAGACGAACACCAAGCGGTACTCGAGTCAATTGCATTTCCTTCCCCGCATGTTTAGCGCCATTTTCTATACAATAAACATGTGGGGAAGGCATTACCACTTCCTGCTGTGATGTGCCAGCCCTCTCCCTCCCCACAGTAGTGAGTGGCTGGGCCGATCAGGTGACCGCTGAGTACTTAAACTGGTCCCGCCCGCGGCTCACCTCAGACGCAGGTTAGAGATAGTGCTGCTGCTGATATAGGGACAGTGTTAGAGTAGGATCCTGTCGTCAAGAACCCCAATGGTCCTTCTTAGGGCTTCTCCACATCGTATGCATTACTGTTTCTGGCTGGGAGCAGTAGTGCACCAATTTTTTTTTTTAAGCATCTGCAGTGTATTACGCAGAGTTTAGGGACAGAGCTGCCTATATAGGGAAAGTTTTACAGGACTCCTGATCCTCCGTACAAGAACCCCAAAGCTCCTTCTTAGGGCTACATCTGACCATGTGTATTATAGTTGTGGCTTGCTGGGAGTAGTAGTGCATCAATTTTTGTATTACACATCTAGGCCAGTTCCCAAGCCTTTCCGTAAAAGCATTCTCAGCCTGCAGTGCCGTAAAACGAGCTCTCACCGTGAAACTGCACTCTAACATTTCCTAGCCTACTGCAAACTAATTCAGTTATACCGTTCTGTGTGTGCTGTGCATAACGCAGAGTTTAGGGACACAGCGACTTCTATAGGGAAAGTTATACAGTCCTGATCCTCCCTACAAGAACCCCAACGGTCCTTCTTAGGGCTACATCTGACCGTGTGCTTTACAGTTGTGGCTGGCTGGGAGCAGTAGTGCACCAACTTTTGTATTACGCACCTAGGCCTGTTCCCAGCCTTTCCGTTATAGCGTTCTCAGCCTGCAGTGCCATACAACCAGCTCTCACCGTGAAACTGCACTCTAAAATTTCCTAGCTTACTGCAAACAACTTCAGTTATACCGTTCTGTGTGTGCAGTGCATTAGACAGAGGTCTCACCGCTAAACAGTACTGTAATATTTCCTGGGCCACTGCAATGTATTTCAGCTCGGCCGCTGTGCAGAGTGTCTCACAATATCCTTTCCTTGGTGGGGTTGAGATAGCCACAGTTACCAGCACTATCCACTGGCTTTAGTCTTCTCCCACTCCATACAACCTCTCTTATCTAAAAGTTTCTGTGAGCGGTAAATTACCCCTAGGTATCAGGTCAAGACAGCGGGTTAATTTTTTCAAGTCACAGCATAGATCCTCCGCTATCTACAAGTCTCTGTGTGCGGTGAATTAAGCCACAGTTGTCAGTGCTGTACAGTGGGGTAATTTATTTGGGCCCTGCTCTATTCTTAATCCGCCATGATGAGGAGTAGGGCTAAGGGTCGAGGATGCGGATGCCCAAGTGAGGGTGTGGGCACAGGCCGCGTTCCTGGGCGTGGTGAATCACAGCCGGCTGCTGCGGGATTAGGAGAGAGGCAAGTTTCTGCGCTCCCCAGCTTCATATCACAATTTGCGGGTCCGCGTGGTAGACCTTTATTACAAACAAAGCAGTGCGAGCAGGTCCTGTCGTGGATGGCAGAAAACGTGGCCAGCAATGTATCGACCACCCAGTCTTCTATGCAGTCCACTACTCCCGGCCTAGGGACTGCAACTCTGAATCCTCTGGCTGCTGCTCCCAGCCTCCTCACTCCATGAAAATGACATGTTCTGAACAGGCATACTCCCAGGAACTGTTCTCGGTTTCCTGCCATGAGTGGGAAAACGGTTCCTCTGTCACCTGTGGAGTTTGTCATGAGCGATGCCCAACCTTTGGAAAGTTCTCAGAGTCCGGGTGATGAGGCTACCTACCTCGGTGCTGGTATCTGCGGCATTTTATGCCACCTCCTCCAAACCCTCCCCCTCCTCCTCCTCCGCCACCTCTACCTCTCAATTAAGAAGTGTGAGCACGTCGCCAGCAGTTGGTAGCGCGCGACGGGACAGCACAGCGGGGGGCAAGTGTCAGCAAGCCGTGCTGAAACTAATCAGCTTAAGTGACAAGAGGCATACGGCCCCCGAGCTGTTGCAGGGTGTGACAGAGCAGACCTACCTCTGGCTTTCGCCGCTGAGCCTCCAACCGGGCATGGTCATGTGTGACAGCGGCCTAACCTGGTGGCGGCTCGGCAGCCTCACACACGTGCCATGCCTGGCCCACGTCTTCAATCTGGTGGTTCAGCGGTTTCTGAAAAACTACCCCCACTTGTCTGACCTGCCCGGCAAGGTGCGCTGCGTCTGCGCACATTTCCGCAAGTCCACCATGGACGCTGTCACCCTGAGGACCCTGCAACATCGGTTTCAGCTAACAGAGCACCGACTGCTGTGCAACGTGCCCACACACTGGAATTCTACGCTGCACATGTTGGCCAGGCTGTACGAGCAGCGTAGAGCAATAGTGGAATACCAGCTGCAACATGGGCGGCGGAGTGTTAGTCAGTCTCCACAATTCTTTACTGAGGAGTGGGCATGGATGGCAGATATCTGCCAGGTCCTCGGAAACTTTGAGGAGTCTACCCAGATGTTGAGCGGCGATGCGGCAATCATTAGCACTACCATCCCGCTGCTTTGCTTGCTGAGAAGTTTGCTGCTAAGCATAAAGGCCGACTCTTTGAGGTTGGAACAGGAGACGGGGGATGACACCCTCATGTCTTAATCTCAGCGTGTTTTGGAGGAAGAGGAGGAGGGGGGGTAGGAGGAGGAGTAGGAGGGGGAAGAGACAGCTGGCCACACTGCAGAGGGTACCCATGCTGCTTGCCTCTCATCTGTTCAGTGTATATGGGCTGAAGAGGAGGATCCTGAAAGTCATCCTCCTAGTGAGGACAGCGATGTGTTGCGTACTGGGACCCTGGCACACATGGCTGACTTCATGTTAGGCTGCCTTTCCTGTGACCCTCGCGTTAGACGTATTCTGGCCAACACGGATTACTGGGTGTACACCCTTCTCGACCCACGGTATAAGGAGAACCTTTCCACTCTCATTCCCGAAGAGGAAAGGGGTACGAGAGGGATGCAATACCACAGGGCCCTGGTGGAAAAAGTGATGCTAAAGTTCCCATCTGACAGCGCTAGTGGCATAAGACGCAGTTCAGAGGGCCAACTAGCAGGGGAGGCATAGGGATCAGGCAGCATGTCCAGTGCAGCCAGGGGAACACTCTCCAAGGTCTTTGCCAGCTTTGTGGCTCCCCAGCAAGGCTGTGTCACCACTCCCCAGTCAAGGCTGAGTCGGAGGGAGTACGTAGCCGATCGTACCACCGTCCTCCATGATGCCTCTGCTCCATACAACTATTGGGTGTCAAAGCTGGACACATGGCACCAACTTGCCTTGTACATCCCAGAGGTGCTGGCCTGCCCTGCCGCTAGCATCTTGTCAGAGAGGGTGTTTAGTGCAGCTGGGGGAATCATCACGGATAAGCGTACCCGCCTGTCAACTGACAGCGCCGACATGCTTACCCTCATAAAGATGAACAAAGGCTGGATTTCCCCAGACTGTTCTCCACCGGTGGAAAGCAGCGGATCCTAAAGAATCTTTTCGCTGCAACAGGAAAAAAATGCATCCTCTATCACCCCAAAAAAGGGGAGAATTAGCTTTGTGTATCCCTCTCTGATATTATTACTCCTCCTCCTCTTCCTAAAACAGCATGTCATCACGCTGAGCTGCCAATTTATATGCGGCCCAAAATGCTCTGTTTAAAACTTTAAAAAGTTTTATTAGTTTTTGAAGTTGGAAAAGTTAAACTTAAACCAATTTTTGCGGAGGGCTGCCTCCAGGCTCTGTTACAAATTAACCAATAACAAGCTGCATGTTCAAAAATGTTTGTGGGTTTCACCTGCCCTCGCGGTTGAACAATTTTTTTAGTAGTACACTTGTACTCTTGGTACACCAATTTTTCAGGCCATTGCCAATACTGTTAGTAAACTAATTTTTCCAGGCTTCGCCTATAATCTTGGTAATTAAATTTTTACAGGTGTTCGCCTATACTCTTGGTACACCAATGTTACTGGGGTTCGCCTATACTATTGCTACAGAAATGTTACAGGGGTTCACCTATACTCTTGCTACAGAAATGTTACTGGGGTCTGCCTATACTCTTGCTACAGAAATGTTACTGGGGTCTGTCTATACTTTTTCTACTGAATGGTTTGAGGGGTTAGCCTATACTTTTGCTACAGAAATGTTACTGGGGTCCGCCTATACTTCTGCTACTGAAATGTTACTGGGGTCCGCCTATACCTTTTCTACTGAATGGTTTGTGGGGTTCACCTATACTTTTGCTACAGAAATGTTACTGGGGTCCGCCTATACTTTGGCTACAGAAATGTTACTGGGGTCTGCCTATACCTTTTCTACTGAATGGTTTGAGAGGTTTGTCTATACTCTTGCTACAGAAATGTTACAGGGGTTCGCCTATACTTTTACTACAGAAATGTTACTGGGGTCTGCCTATACGTTGGCTACAGAAACGTTACTGGGGTCTGCCTATACCTTTTCTACTGAATGGTTTGAGGGGTTTGCCTATACTTTTGCTACAGAAATGTTACTTGGGTCCGCCCATACTCTTGCTACAGAAATGTTACTGGGGTCCGCCTATACTCTTGCTACAGAAATGTTACAGGGATCTGCCTATGCTGTGGGTGCACAAAGACTTCCTATGGCAGTGTTTCACCTGTCTGGCACAAATACACTGACTGACTAGGGCAGAAATGTGGGCCGAGGCCGAGGTCCTTGGCGGGGTGAAACTCTACCGTGCTTGGGAACTCTGATTTCTTCTTGTGTAATACCATCTTTGTGCACCGACAGCATAGGCGAGCCCAAGGAACTCAAAGCCTTCCCATTGCGGTGTTAAGCTATCTGACACCTACACAGAATGAATAGTGTAAGGACACATGGATTTCCCGTTGCTATGTAACTCGCGGCACCTTGGGTCACATAAAGTGGAGGCTGGGACCGAGCCTGACCTTGGGCCCACTCACGTGCTTCCCACACAGAGTATTGCTGCATTGTGGAAATGTGTAGAAGTGCTGGCACCTGAGTCCCCTTTATGCCCACGTTTGCGGCTCCTGACAGTTTTGTGACGCAGGTGGCACGGGATTGGAATGATGATCGTACGTCAATTTATCATCAATTCTCAACAGCATTGTGGGCTATCGCCCACACTTTCAAAGAGCGTCGCTGCCTAGCCCTGCCAACCCTCTGCAGTGTGTGCCTCCGGTTCCTCCTCATTCATTACGCACGTATAAATAGACATGAGGGTGGTGTAGCTATGAAGCGAGCGTGTGACATGAGGGCAGCTGAACGCTGCGCACGGAAAATTTTGGGTGCGCTGTGGACGCAGGGTCGTGCCGGGGGGTTGGACAGCAATGCCAGCATGTAACCCAGGAGAAGAGGCAGTGGTGTTACCCACAGGCAGTGACTGTCCTTGGTTGCAGGTAGTGTGGTGCTTAGCTAAGATGTGCCAGCGCGTGTGCCTTGCTAATGAGGGTTTGCCCAAGTAAATTGTTAGGGGGGTGACGCCAGGCTCTTGCCCCCATTTTGGCTTAATAGTGGGACCTGGGAGCCTCAGATGCAGCAATGCATGCTGACCCTGCCCTTCCCTATCCGTTTCTGTGGTGTTTCCATGACTTTCTAATGTTTTCTGGTGTTCGACAAGTCATCACCTATGCGGAGCATTGGTCCCATTCAAAAATGCTCGAGTCACCCATTGACTTTAATGGGGTTCATTACTGGAAACGAACCCTCGAGCATTACGAAAAGTTTGACTCGAGCAACGAGCACCTGAGCATTTTGGTGCTCGCTTATCTCTAGTTATATGCAATCCATATATATTTGTTAAGTTGTGTTTCAAGTAAGAATTGCTCTATTTGTACCCATAGGTTGCTCTACTCCAAAATGGACCACATCACTATTACTCTGAAAATTTAGAAGACCAATACCATCCAGACCTTTATCATTGTAATTTGAAGTCATATATGCATTATT
Organism: Eleutherodactylus coqui; assembly: GCF_035609145.1. NCBI lineage: Eukaryota > Metazoa > Chordata > Amphibia > Anura > Eleutherodactylidae > Eleutherodactylus > Eleutherodactylus coqui. The sequence goes on from NC_089837.1 coordinate 195,086,701, forward strand.
TGATATTAAAAAAGCTTAATTTTTGATAAGTGCTACATCTGAGAACAAAAAAAAGAAAAATGATGGTAACTCAGTTCATCAAATATACCGCACATTATAAATAAAACCTTAACCATACATTGTTTGGCTGATAACTGATCTATAACAGTTCTTTTTATCAAAGAGTTTAAACTTATTCTTTTTCTTTAAGAGGCTTTAATTTACCATAAAGAGGTGGAATGTACAAGACTGCAAACGAACAAGTTCCCAAAACATGACATTACTTTATCTGAAATTCGCCAACTATTTTCTTTCTACTAGAAGCGTCTAACCAGAAGATTGCTTAATGTGTATAAGAATTAGCTGTATTAACAAAAGCATTGTCACCTCTATTAACCTTTCCACAATTAGTCACGGGTGAGCTGCATATATCAGTTCACATGGCAGAAAGTTTAAAATGATTTCACAACTGAAGGTTTGCCTGGTGCTATATGTAGTGTAAATACATTAAACGTTAGTGTTCAGTCATCAGTGGCATTATGAGACTTATATACAGCAGTGTTAAAGCTGATTTAAACATTGATGTTGTTATACTGTAAAAAAGCCAACCTTACAAACAGGGGCGTAACTATAATGGGTGCAAAAGATATGATCATACCCAGCCCCTGGGGGCTCTTAGGGACTCTTTTCCCCGTATAAGGAGACGGTACTATAAATGAAGCACTATAGTTGGGGGCCCTGTAACAGATTTTGCATTGGAGCCCAGGAGCTTCAAGTTACGCCTCTGCTTACAAAATTACTAGACAATCTTATTCCCCAAGGTATGTTCCTTATAAAGACAGAATTGCAAGTAATGAAATAGATGTAATAGTACTTCTACTTTAGAATTTTTACTGTATGTCATAAAATTTATCTCACTGTAAGTTTTTGATAACTAGTAGAAACAATTTATAGAGTAAGTAAATGCACTGAATAACTGCATGGTCTACATATCCACTTTCATTGGTATGAGGATGAAAGCCTAAGGGTGCAGGCAGACGAGCGCATAAACGGCGCGTTTTTGCGACCAAACGTATATACGTGACCATCTGAGGCAATGGTTTCGAATGTATTCGTTCACATGGGCGATTTTACGGCGCGTAAAAACGGCAACCCGAAAAAAACCGGAACATATGCGACCGAAATACGCGCCAACGCATATTCGATGGCCGAAAAGACCGTTTGAAAAGTAGGAACAAACGAAAATATGCTTTCTAGCTCTGGTCGTGATCGGTGAAAAACATTCTCTCGGGCGATTATACGTTGCGCTCGTGCGAACGTAAATACGCCTACGCTCGTGTGAACGCACCCTTAAGGAAATGTCAAGTGATCACTGGGAGGCTGTACCAATGGAAAGATGGCAGAGACAGAGCAGAGGTAGGTAGGTGCCTGGTGTCTAATGAGGGAGCTATTTAGTAGTTGGTGTCCAGTGGAGAAAGATTAGGTTGGTAATCTGGTATCCAGTTAAAAACCTAAGCCTAATTTATAGGACAGATGTACATTTTCTGTATCTCTTAATTTAATAGCTGTAATGTGTTAAGATATAATAAGCATATAAAGGCTTACAATATTTTGAACTTTATTCGGTTGTTACAACAACTACTTTAATAGTGCGGTTTTCTAATTCTATTTAGAATTTTAAATAACTATGCATATTTTATTTGTTAGCATTAGAGATGAGCGAGCGTACTCGGATAAGCACTACTCGCTTGAGTAATTTGCTTTATCCGAGTATCGCTGTGTTCGTCCCTGAGGATTCGGGTGCCGGCACGGAGCGGGGAGCTGCAGGGGAGAACGGGGAGGAACGGAGGGGAGATCTTTCTCTCCCTCTCTCCCGCCCGCTCTCCCCTGCTCCCCGCTGCGACTCACCTGTCAGCCGCAGCGGCACCCGAATCTTCAGGGACGAGCACAGCGATACTCGGATAAAGCACATTACTCGAGCGAGTAGTGCTTTTCCGAGTACGCTCGCTCATCTCTAGTTAGCATGCATTGCCATATGTAAGAGATCTGCTATTGTATTAAGTGGTAGCAAAGGGTTATTAGATGAGGTCTTACCATACATTCTACATCATTTGGTTAAACGTAACAATCTAACTATATAACAAAGCTCATGTACATGGTATTTTTAGTAGCTATATAATTTGTAACCAGTAGTGATCTATTATTCTAGGCCATTAAAAGCATATTCTAACATATTAGAAGTGCAAATAATTGTACATAGTAATTGCATGTTTTAAACCATATTGTTTTTCACATTATGCTGTCTTCTATGTATAGACATGCATTCAATGGTTTCAGTAATTATTATACAAGAACAAAAGTATACACAAGTTTATTGAGAGTTATGTTCATCTTTGATGAAAATAGACACAAAGAGCAAAGACGGTCTGCACTAAAATGTGTTTTTCAGGGAAGACCGAAAACAATAACCCATTCAGTAGATGCCTCCATTTGGAGGCATCTGTCCTGTAGTAGAAAATGGTAATTTCACTTCTTTTTTTGTACTATCCTACAGAAGAGGTTGCTTGTTATCAGGTCTGTTACCTCAACACTGCCGGATAATGAAGGTGGTGGTAGTTGGGGAGGGCGAGTCATGTAATGTTCAATCAGAGGTGGAACTTGTAACCATTGGGGCTGTGGTCCAAGTTGTAACCCTGCAGAAGATTTCTTATGTTTGTAGCTGTGTGTTTGTGTCTTTATATTCTGTGTTCTATGTTTCTCATTATGTCCTCCATCTGTATCTCATTCTCAGTGACTTCTAGATTTTTATTTTCTTTTATTTACGTAGGTTAATTAAGGGGATTGTCCAAGTTATAGATCCTGTGTAATATGTAATCATCACCACCTAATAAATAGGTGTATAATTACGTCTCCCTTCTCCCACTATGTCCTGTGGTGCTGCTCCAGATCTCCCCTCTGATGTCATGTTTATAGGCTGGCCCAGCCTGTTTAGAGGATAACATGTGCTGCAGCCAGTATCAGAGCCCAGGGATTGATCGTTGAGATTTGTTATTGACTGCAGTGCATGTGACATCCCGTAAACTGGGCAAGATGGCAGACACTAAACAAACACTGGAGTGGAGGACCAAGAGGCACTGATAGACACAACGGGAGTGGGGAGAGGTGAATATAAGCCTATTTGTTATGTTACTGCATGGTGATTGCATTTTACACAGGATCTATAAATTGGACAATCTCTTTAAGCACTTTGTCTATCCCGATACATGAACTTGCTTTACTGATCCTGGATTCCTGGATCAATGCTTGGTCCTCTAGTCATGGCTCCATATTGCTAACCTGTGTTCCTAACCTCAAATAACTGGTTTTGATTTTCTGGTCTGCTCTAGTTCCTGGAATGATCTTCTTGTCTCAAGACTTTAGTCCAGAGATTATGTATCATGATGGTGTTTAGGATTCACTTTTTGATATTGTACCATGTTGCCCACAGTTTCTGTCCCAGTGGTTTACATAGAGGAGATGGGGTTCCCAAAACTTAAATAGGCCCTGATTTTAGTGTCCGATTTTGCCATTCAGAAGAGAAGCATCTGGTGTTGTCTCTCTTGGGGCTCCATAGAAGTTATATGGTCTGCCTTTATGGTTCATATGCTGTTGTCCTGTCCCTTCTGAATGTTGCCATATTTGACTGTTGTTTACTAACTGGCCTGATGACAGCATTCATCTTAAACCACCAGCATCACTTTTTGATCTGAACTGAATCACGGCTATTCATTTCTTTTGGGGAAAATCTGGCACTCATCAGTGTTACAGAAATACTGTTTACATTTTTATTTCATATATGTAATCCACAGTCAAGATTCATTTGGCATTTCGGTCAATTCAAAACCTTCATCAGATAATCTGTCAATTTTGTTTTTACATTAGATGCAAAAGTCATACACCCAGTCCAAAAAACCAACCAAGAGATTGGGTTAATCCAGTAACCAATATATAGAAAAATATATATAACATGCAATTTAATGCTACAATATACAGATGGATATATTCTTTAGAACTACATATAGTTAATAAATATACATTGAAAATCAGGCATGAGATAATTAACTGCACCAGTATAGTTGTTATCATATATCAGCAACAGTGTAACTCGTAATTAAACAAGTCCATGCATTCAAAAGGACAAAAAGGTAGCATGTATCTTACTGGGATTGCTTAAAGGGAGTTATTGTGCTTAAACTAAGTTATGGTGCTCATATTGCAGGTTCCCTGGAGTACAGTGAGGTATATACTTACCCAACTCTCTGATCCAGCGCTGTCACCACCGAAAATCAGCATGGCCCATGCAGCCAGACCATTGGCTACATGCCTTGCTCGGCACTCTCATTGATTGCTATGGTGTTCATACCTGGTGACAGGTTGATTTTAAGTAAACATCTGACTGATATGGAAGAGCAGCAAAGAAAAGCACTACTTAATGTGTGAACTGCTGAGCAAACATGTAAGGCACTTCCTGAGAAGTGACTGCCTACTCTGACAGCTGTCTAATCAGATCAACATGACTAACTACCTGTCCTACTCAGACTAGCTGAGGAGCAGTGAATACAAAAGACAGGACGGGCCAGCCCCCATCTCAGCATGGGTAGTCATGGGATTAGAACTTGCATGTCCCATAGACTATAATGTGAGCAAAGCATAGAAACAGGCAGCCGCACTAATAGAATGAAATCCAATTGCTAGTGAGCGGATACATGTTTAAGTACTGGAACATGTTTCAGAACCTGTAATTGTAATAATTAATCTATGACCTGCTTTATAAAAGTGATATGGGAGGGGCAAAAGGGAATTATTGCAACAAATGGTTGATTTATGTTTTGATATGCAGTCTCATATACGCTGGATCGTCTATCCAACATACACAGCACTGCAGGTACACTTGATGGTATAAACTACATATGAAGAATCAAAAGTAGAAAAACCCTGAATGAGGGTTGTATGTTATTACATTGAGTGCACTGCTCACATGGAAATGTGACTGAAAACTCTGGAAACAGAACCTTCATCTGCTTTCACAAGATTGTCTTTAAAATTAGGTGGACGCCAGTAGCAAGGTAAGAATGGTTTCTCAAATGCCAATATCCTTATGAATCTTACAAATAAATGGATGAAAGCTATACGATTCTGATTGGATCTACATGCTGTGGATTGAATTGTAATGCTCTAATAATATTTTAGGGAAATAACTTCGTTCCTGAAACTTTCTTCACACCTCCTCAAGTCTCTCCTGTAGTTGGTTGGTGTCTGTGACAATGTGACACACCCTCTGAAATTGAGAAATGAGTAAAGATTTTTTAACTGATACAGGATGACAACTGAAAAAAAGGCTAAAGGGATATTTCTATCAGTAGTTTTAACAAAAAGATCAATGAATAACATACAATCAATTTTCTTAATTACTAACCGGTCAAAAAAATGGATTTTCTCAAAATCTTAATGTAAAGTAAATTGTAACTCTGGACAAATAGAATTCAGATAGTTATGGAAATCATGCAGTGTGTCCAATGGGCCCCCAATATACAAAGGATATCATCTATGTATCTTTTCCAGACCATAGTATATTGTGAAGATACAGTATTGATGTAAACAAACTGTTTTTAAAATGACAACGTAGCAATTTGCATACAAGCAGATCACATAATAATAATAATCTTTATTTGTATAGTGCCAACTTATTCCGCAGCGCTTTCAAGCATGGGATAAATGCAAACAATACAACAATTACAATATGAGGTACAATCAGTTTGAAACAAATAGGGTGGGGGTGGTACAGGAGGTACAAAGTGGGGGGGCGAGGCATGGGGAACACAGGCAGTAGGGGATTTCATTTGGAAATCAGTTATTAGAAAGCAAAAGGGGTGGTCCAGTAAGGAGGTGCAGGGGTAGAGGTCGTATGTGATAGGCAGGGTGGAAGGTGGGAGGAGCCATAGGGAGGGATGGGGGACTAGGTCAGGGGATTTGGTATGCCTCCCTGAAGAGGTGCATTTTTAAGGCACATCTAAAATTTCGTGCATCGGGAATTGTCCGGATGCCTTGGGGTAGAGCATTCCAGAGGATGGGTGCTGCTCTGGTGAAGTCCCAGAGGTGAGCATGTGAGGTTCGTATTAGAGGGTTGTTTAGTCTGAGTGTGTTAGCAGATCGGAGTGAGCAGGCTTGGTGGTGTATGGGCAAGAGGGAGGCGATGTATGGTGGGGCAGCGCCATGAAGAGCTTTGTGGGTGACGTCGAGGAGTTTAAATTTAGTTCTGCAGTGGATGGGCAGCCAATGCAGCGACTGGCATAGTGCAGAGGCATCTGAGTAATGACTGGATAGAAAAATGAGCCTAGCTGCCGCAATTAGGATTGATTGTAGTGGAGCAAGTCTGGTGCGGGGGAGGCTGAGGAATAGCGAATTGCAGTAGTCAAGTCAGGAGTGGATGAGGGTGACCACGAGTGTCTTTAGCATGTCCGTGGTGACAAATGGCCATATTTTAGCAATATTTATGAGGTGCATGTGGCATGTTTGGGCCAGAGATTGGATGTGGGGGGTAAAAGAGACGTCAGAGCCCAGTGTGCCCCCAAGGCAGCGAGCATGCTGTCTGGGGGTTATGATGGTGCCAGACACTGTAATGGAGATGTTGAGGGGAGGTAGTCTAGGAACAGACGGTTGGGACCTGCAGGTCAGTGGGCAGAAGAGTTGCAGTCTGTGGACTTCAAATGACTGTAAGTTAATCGAAGGAGCTGAGGGAAGAACCTGGAAGCTACAGTTAGGCAAGAGAATGATGCCTACTCCTCTGCCGTGCCTGTCTGATCTGGGGGTGTGGGAGAACTGCAGGACAATGCAGTGGGGTAGAATCGGATCGCTGTATCCAGGTTTTGGTGAGGGCAAGCAGGTTAAAGTGTTTGGTGGTGAAGAGGTCATAGATAGTTTGTAATTTGTTGCATGCGGATTGGGAGTTCCATAGGGCATATTTGAATGGGACTGGGGGAGCATTTTGGTAAAGAGCAGTATGGCGTTGGCCTGGGTTGGGGGATATGTCCCCAGTGGCTAGGAGTAGCAGGGTAACGAGGGTGAGCACGTGGTTAGGGGATTTGTGCGAGTGTCTAAGGTGTTTCTTGGTGGTATGAGGGGGGTTGAAGGCATCTAAGAAAGTCGAAAAGTGCATGGGAGCCATGCATGGATGAGGAGAGGAGGGAGGGGCTAATGTGGATTGAGTGTGTTGGGGCTGGGCATTGAAAGAAAGTGTTAAGGCTTGAAAGGAGGATAGTGATAGAGATCAGTGCAAGGAGGAGAGTATTTTCCTTCAGGCTTTGGACGGTTGTGTTTTTTACCTGTCTCCTGCTTTGTCGAACTGCGCTGTAAAACTGCATCATTCGACTGCATAAGACACTTGTTTCTGGACACTTATGGCTGGACACGTCATGCGAGGCAATGTGGCTATAACTGGCTTCAAAGTTCTTACTATAGGGCTTCAGCTGGGAGTGGCTTGTTACATTTCACTAGTCAACCAGCTGGCCCACCTTTGCATGCCTAATGAACTAGATGAGGGGGGGGGGGGGGAGGGAGAGGTTTATTACCCTCTTAGATAAACAAAATGTGCCCAGCAACACTTAGATGAGACAGAGGGAGAAAGCTATTTGGGGGAGGTGATGAGGAAAATACATATGGTAACAATTCAGTTTATATGAAGCAATGGGACATACCATTGTGCACAAATTATGACATAAATGAAAGATTTCAAAGCAGATTCAAAAGAGGAAAGATGGAGCAATCACTCCATTGCAGTCTTTTACCATTGTAGATAAAATGTATCCTGAAAAAATATCCTTTTTAGTAAGAACCAGCTCTAAAAACTCCATCACAAAATGAATAACCTTGTTATCAAACATAGATTTCTATAAACAATTTACCCACTGCCTGCATACCCTTCTGATGTTCAATGGATATGTATAAAATATCTACATTCAAAGAAACCATGGCTGTACTTTCAACCTGTTTCAAATCTTTAATTACACTAAGAATCCAATAGAAAAGATTTTGAAGTCTTAATCAATGGTGTCAAAATTTTCTCAAGGGAAATAGAGAAGGGAGACAATAGAGAATCATTAGAAGCAACAATAGGTCTGCCAGGAGGTTTTAAAAGATTTTTGTGAATTTTTCAAAAACTTTAAAAAACAGGAATTATGGGATGTGGATGGATAAGAAATTCAAAAAGTTTCTGTTTAATAGTTTGTACTGACAGATGGAATAATAATATGTCTAATAGGAGAACCTATGAACAATGTAGGATTATGCGGTTCTGTTGTATCTTGTCTCCACCATAAGTATGAGTGGAGACAAGGGTTAAGCTGCTTGACAGCCAGGCGACACCCCCAGTTTCTGATTGGCTGCAGGAGGTTTTCACTTTAGAAGATAGCTTTTACATGCAGCTGCGCTGCCTACTCCTCACTCACCCCTCTGTCACTGTGCCTTGTGAGCTTTCCATGGCGACCCAGATGCAGTGATGCTGATTGCCCTCAAAGCATGTGCACTGCTACGTCTAGGCTCTCCTCCAGTCATGTTAGCCCTCTGGCCTCCTGCCTCTCCTGGCTCCTGTCAGTCAGGCCGTCACTCTCCCTTGTCATGCGGTCCTCCAGTCTGCCCTCAAGGCTCCTGACACTTTTGGCCTCCTGGGTCCTGCCACTCACCCCCCGGTGTCCCTTGTTCGCTCATGGCTCCTGCACTGTCAGTCTCCACGGGCGCAATGCTATTGGTGCAGTAATCTATGCTTCCATCGTCCTCCTGCACTGCTGAAGGCATCTGTGGTCCACTCATTCTCCAGGGCTGCTGAAGTCAGCTCCTCCTGCACTGCTGCTCTGGAAGCCATAGGTGCTCCTGTCCTCCTGCACTGCTGAAGTGGCAACCGCTCCCTCCATGGCTGGATGGACGGCTGTGGCCCCCGGTAACAGCTGGGATGGAGAGTTAGGGTTAGTTTCAGTGTTAGGCTTACATTATTAGCTGTAAATGCTTCCATGTTAATGCGGCCCCGCTCTCACATAGAACCATTTATAGCTAATATTGTAAGCCTAAGGCCGCCTGCAGACGAGCGGGTCGGATCCGGCAGCGAGAAATCTCGCCGCGCGATCCGACCCCAGAGCCTGCAGGGACGAGCGCGTACTCACCCGCGCCTGGCGGCCCCGGCTCTTTGATGTGCCGGCTGCCGCGCAGCCGGCGCATGCGCAGACCGGAGCCGGCGGCCAGGTGAGTGCTTGCCCCGCAGAAAATTAGAACATGCCGCGGTTTGTTTGCCGCGCGAGATTTCGCGCGGCCAAACCGCGGCCGTCTGCATAGGAGTGCGTATTGTAATGCACTCCTATGCAGACTTTCAGCGGCGGAAATCCCGCGGGAAATCCCGCGGCGGGATTTCCGCTCGTCTGCAGGCGGCCTTACACTTAAACTAACCCTAACCCTCTATACAAAGCAAATCTCACTCCCAACACTGCTAGGACCTTGCTCCAGGCAGCCAATCAGTAGCTTGTGGGCGTACACTGGGCAGATGCAGCCCATTACTAGGTCTCCGCCCATACTTGTAGTGGAGACAAGATGCAACAGTAGCGGATTATGCTCCAATCTTTGATAAACCCATCACCTCCTTCATTTCTGATCTTGGATATTCAACCCAGGATCATTATAGAATACTCCTTGCCTTGCACATACTACAAGAAACATACAGACAAAAATATAATGCTACATGCATTGCAAACATTAGCAAATGGCCAACATTAGCATCTTGTATATACATGTTTCTATCTCTTTGTCTGGTTTATAATTAAAATTAAGATTTCCTTTCCTATCCTCACAGCAGCACCAAAAGAAAAATTCACAAGTAACCAGAAGTGCTGGAAAGAAGTCATTGAATGTTCTAAGGAGTTGATAGAAAATTTCCTACACCAGATGTTATTTTTTTTCATTCAGGAGATTAACATTTCCCTTGTGGAATTGGCTCTAATTGCAATTAGTAGCTTCATCCCTTCACGGACTTAGTTTTCAGATGGTTTATTTAGTCCATCTTGCTAAAGTTGCCTTTTTATTTGGCATTCCATCCCACCCCCATTCAAGTCCATAGTGCAATGACATGAGCACCTCATCAGAGTGGCACACACTACACTCTAACACTGAAAGGCATACACTGCCCAGAAGGACACAAAGAGGAGTACCCCTATCATCCCTAAATCCCCCTGCACACTACATTAAGAGGAATGGAGGAACCAAGTCCCAAAAGAGCTGGTATTCCGTATATCAACAGGAGGAGGTCAGGCAGTGTTCCTAATGGACAAGCCTAGAGTACAGAGGTAAACAAGAAGGTAGTGCAGAGAAGGACATGTAGAGAATGAAAGAGAGGTGCAGGACTGTGCAGTGGACTGGCTGCAGTAGGAAGACCATAACAGTAGACAGACCTCAGAGTAGGGTAGAAATGAGGTCCTGTGGGCATCTGGTAGTGGTAATGGGCGGAGGGTGTGCAATTGCGTAGGAAGCCCCACAACCTCCCTCCCTCCTCAGCAGTGAAATAATTAAAGTTAGTATGTTAAACAAATATTAGCTGATGTTCACATCTACATTCAATCATTCCATTTTCTAGTTCCTCCACAGGACTAGAAAAAAAACTGAATATCAGCCAGTGATGGATCCATTGCATTACGGACATAAACGGTGCCTGATTGACCCCTTTAACCATAATGGGATCCATCGGGTTTTCCTCATACTACCCAGCACTTTACAAAACAAAATAGTACAGCATGCAGAAATATTTTGCTGAGAATTTTGCATTGGATCTACACCGGAGCTAACACAGATGTGAACAGAGCATAAGGCTCTGTTCACATCTGTGTTATGGTTATTATTTATAATGGCAACCACAATGCAGTTCTAGATGCATCACACAATGGATACTAATGACAGACCCATCTGACTTATAAGGGTGTCCACTGTTTTGCATGCAATACTATTTGTAACTAGAGATGAGCAAGCACCAAAATGCTCGGGTGCTCGTTGCTGGAGTCGAACTTTTCGCGATGCTCGAGGGTTCGTTTCGAGTAACGAACCCCATTGAAGTCAATCAGCGACTCGAGCATTTTTGTATATCAGCCATGCTCCGCTAAGTTTTTTATTGGTGAAAATCTGCAAAACCCAAAAGTGCTGGAAACAACACAGAAACGGATAGGGCAGGCGAGGGGCAACATGCTCGGCTGCATTTCAGGTTCCAAGGTCCCACTATTCAGCCACAATAGCGGCAAGAGTGGCCCCCCCTAACAATTTTTACTTCGGACAAACCCTCATTAGCAAGGCACACCTTAGCTAAGCACCACACTACCTCCAACTAAGCACAAGCACTGCCTGGGGGACACACCCCTGCCTCTTCTCCTGGGTTACATGCTGCCCAACCCCCCCCCGCACGACCCAGTGTCCACAGCGCACACAAAAGTGTCCCTGCGCAGCCTTCAGCTGCCCTCATGCCACACGCTGGCCTCACAGCCACACCACGCTCATGTCTATTTATAAGTGCATCAGCCATGAGGAGGAACCGGAGGCACACACTGCAGAGGGTTGGCAGGGTCAGGCAGCGACCCTCTTTAAAAGTGGCGGGGCGATAGCCCACAATGCTGTACAGAAGCAATGAGACATCCAATCCTGTGCCACCTTCATCAGGAGCTGCAAACGTGGGCATAGCAATGGGGAATCCATGTGCCACACAGTATTCATTCTGTCAAGGTGTCGCATAGCTCAATCCACACTGCAAGGGGAAAGCCGTCAGCGCTCTGCCCTCTACCCAAGTCAGTCAGTGTCTTTGTGCCAGACAGGTCAAACACCGCGATGGGAACTAAGTTTGCACCAACAGCATAGGGGGGTCCTAGGAAGCCCAAGACATGAACAAAAAATTGATCTGAGCGGCCAAACATGGCAGACTTGCACCACGCCCATGACATAGGCCTCGGCCCACAGCTTCAGCAATCCTAGGCAGGAAGCGGACTTTCACTGCACCAAGGACATAGGCCTCTGCACAAACCCTCAGCAATCGCGGGCCTACAGCGGACTCCTATGCTAGCGTAGCTGTGCACATCTCATTAGCGCTGTATTGCTCCTGTAGTTTGTCCCAATGCACTGCCCCGGATAGTAGAACTAATGTCAGATTAAATACAGGTGGGCTTCGGCCCACACTGCATGCCCCAGTCAGACCGGGGTATTTTATAAATAGTCACAGGCAGGTACAACTCTGCAATGGGAATTCCGTGTGCATCCACAGCATGGGTGGCTCCCTGGAACCCACCGGCGGTACATAAATATATCCCATTGCAGTGCCCTGGACAGCAGAGCTAACGTCAGATTAAATGCAGGTGGGCTTCGGCCCACACTGCATGCCCCAGTCAGACTGGGGTTTTTTATAAGTAGACACAGGAAGGTACAACTCCCTATTGTGAAGTCCGTGTGGACCGACAGCATGGGAGGGTCCCAGGAAGCCACCGGCGGTACATAAATATATCCCATTGCAGTGCCCAGCACAGCTGAGGTAACGTCAGATTTAATGCAGGTGGGCTTCGGCCCACACTGCATTCCCCAGTCAGACCGGGGTTTTTAATACATAGACACAGGCAGGTACAACTCACTAATGTGAAGTCCGTGTGGACCGACAGCATGGGTGGCTCCCTGGAACCCACCAGCGGTACATGAATAAATCCCATTGCAGTGCCCTGGACAGCAGAGCTAACGTCTGATTAAATACAGGTAGCCTTCGGCCCACACTGCATGCCCCAGTCAGACTGGGTTTTTTTATAAGTAGACACATGCAGTTACAACTCCGTGTGGACCGACAGCATGGGTGGGTCCCAGGAAGCCACCGGCGCTGCATAAATAAATCCCATTGCATTGCCCAGCACAGCTGAGGTAATGTCAGATTAAATGCAGGTGGGCTTCGGCCCACACTGCATGCCCCAACCTGACCGTGGTTTTTAATACATAGACACAGGCAGGTACAAATCCCCTATGTGAAGTCCCTGTGGACCCACGGCATGGGTGGCTCCCTGAAACCCACCGGCGGTACATAAATATATCCCATTGCAGTGCCCATTACAGCTGAGGTAACGTCAGATTTAATGCAGGTGGGCTTCGGCCCACACTGCATGCCCCAATCAGACTGGGGTTCTTTATAAGTAGACACATGCAGTTACAACTCCGTGTGGACCGGCAGCATGGGTGGGTCCCAGAAAGCCACCGGCGGTACATAAATACATCCCATTGCATTGCACAGCACAGCTGAGGTAATGTCAGATTAAATGCAGGTGGGCTTCGGCCCACACTGCATGCCCCAACCTGACCGTGCTTTTTAATACATAGACACAGGCAGGTACAAATCCCCTATGTGAAGTCCCTGTGGACCCACAGCATGGGTGGCTCCCTGGAACCCACCGGCGGTACATAAATATATCCTATTGCAGTGCCCATTACAGCTGAGGTAACGTCAGATTTAATGCAGGTGGGCTTCGGCCCACACTGCATGCCCCAGTCAGACTCGGGTTCTTTATAAGTAGACACATGCAGTTACAACTCCGTGTGGACCGACAGCATGAGTGGGTCCCAGGAAGCCACCGGCGGTACATAAATAAATCCCATTGCATTGCCCAGCACAGCTGAGGTAACGTCAGATTAAATGCAGGTGGGCTTCGGCCCACACTGCATGCCCCAACCTGACCGGGGTTTTTAATACATAGACACAGGCATGTACAAATCCCCTATGCGAAGTCCCTGTGGACCCACAGCATGGGTGGCTCCCTGGAACCCACCAGCGGTAAATAAATATATCCCATTGCAGTGCCCTGTGGAACCTAGTAGCGTGGCCTCGCCACCATCATGTCTTTGGGAAGCCTCCATTTCCACTACCCTGTAACATTGCAGTAGCAGCAATATAGGCAGAGCCGAGAATTAGTAACATTTCAGCGGTAAGAGTATGCACAAACCCCTGTAACATTTCATTGGCAGCAGTATACACAGACCCCAGTAACATTTCAGTAGTATCAGTATAGACAGACCCCAGTAACAGTAACATAGAAGCAGTATGCGCAAAGCAGCAGATTCACATTTCCCTGGCAGCAGTGTAGGGAGAGCATAGTATTGGTAAGGTTTCAGTAGTAGGAGTATAGTCAGGCCCCAGCAACCGTAACGTAGAAGCAGTATGGACAAAGCAGCAGATTCACATTTCCCTGGCAGCAGTGAAGGGAGAGCGTAGTATTGGTAAGATTTCAGTAGTAGGAGTATAGACAGGCCCCAGCAACAGTAACGTAGAAGCAGTAGAGACAAAGCAGCAGATTCACATTTCCCTGGCAGCAGTGTAGGGAGAGCGTAGTATTGGTACGATTTCAGTAGTAGGAGTATAGACAGGCCCCAGCAACAGCAACGTAGAAGCAGTAGAGACAAAGCAGCAGATTCACATTTCTCTGGCAGCAGTGTAGGGAGAGCATAGTATTGGTAAGATTTCAGTAGTAGGAGTATAGACAGGGCCCAGCAACAGTAACGTAGAAGCAGTAGAGACAAAGCAGCAGATTCACATTTCCCTGGCAGCAGTGTAGGGAGAGCGTATTATTGGTACGATTTCAGTAGTAGGAGTATAGACAGGCCCCAGCAACAGCAACATAGAAGCAGTAGAGACAAAGCAGCAGATTCACATTTCCCTGGCAGCAGTGTAGGGAGAGCGTTGTATTGGTACGATTTCAGTAGTAGGGGTATAGACAGGCGCCAGCAACAGTAACGTAGAAGCAGTATGGGCAAAGCCCACTATTAGTTACGTTTCTGTCATAGCAGTATAGACCTGCCCCAGTAACATTTCCGTTGAAGCATTATGGGCAGAGCCCAGTATTAGTAAAATTACAGTAGTAACAGTATACACAAACCAAGGTAACATTTCAGGAGCAGAAATATCGGCAGACCGAAGTAACATTTCTGTTGCTGAAGTATAGTCAGACCCCTGTAGCATTACTGTGGCAGAAGTATAGATAGGCAGAACAGAGTTACATTTCTGTAGCAAATGTGTAGGCCAACCCCAGACACATTGGTGTAACATGAGTGCAGGCGAAGCCCATAAAAATTACTTGGATTACATTGTAGTACCGACAGTACAAATGTACCCCAGAAAAATTGCCCATGCCCAACACAGAGGGCAGGTGAAACCCATTAATCGCTTAGCGTACTGTGGCTTAATTTTAAACTAGGCCTGGAGGCAGCCCAGTCTAAAAAACAATTGGTTCAGGTGGAAGTTTCAATGCTTTAATAAGAATTGAAACAGATAAATATTATTTAGAAAAGTTATATGAGCCTTTTGGCCCACAGAAAAATTGCCCATTCGCGATGATTACGAGAGGTTTTAGGAGGAGGAGCCGGAGGAGGACGAATATCATACACAGATTGACAAAGGTCTTTAGGTAGCGCTGCTGTCCGCTGGTGGAGAAGAGAAGTCTGGGGAAATCCAGGCTTTGTTCATCTTTATGAGTGTAAGCCTGTCGGCGCTGTCAGTTGACGGGCGGGTATGCTTGTCCGTGATTATTCCCCCAGCTGCACTAAACACCCTCTCTGACAAGACACTAGCCGTAGGGCACGCCAACACCTCCAGGGCATACAGCGCGAGTTGGGGCCATGTGTCCAGCTTTGACACCCAGTAGTTGTACGAAGCAGAGGCGTCACGGAGGACGGTGGTACGATCGGCTACGTACTCCCTCACCATCTTCTTACAGTGCTCCCACCGACTCAGCCTGGACTGGGGAGGTGAGAGACAGGCTTGCTGTGGAGCCATAAAGCTGGCAAAGGCCTTGGAGAGTGTTCCCCTGCCTGCGCTGAACATGCTGCCTGATCTCCGTGCCTCCCCTTCTACGTGGCCCTCGGAACTGCGCCTTCTACCACTAGCACTGTCAGATGGGAAGTTTACCATCAGTTTGTCCACCAGGGCCCTGTGGTATTGCATCACTCTCAAACCCCTTTCCTCTTCGGGAATGAGAGTGGAAAGGTTCTCCTTATACCGTGGGTCAAGCAGTGTGTACACCCAGTAATCCGTAGTGGCCAGAATGCGTCTAACACAAGGGTCACGAGAAAGGCATCCTAACATAAAGTCAGCCATGTGTGCCAGGGTACCTGGACGCAACATATGGCTGTCCTCACTAGTAAGATCACTTTGAGTATCCTCCTCCTCCTCCTCCTCAGGCCATACACGCTGAATGGATGACAGGCAAGCTGCATGGGCACCCTCTGCAGTGGGCCCAGCTGTCTCTTCCTCCTCAGGCTCCTCCCCCTCCTCCTCCTCCTCCACACGCTGAGATATAGACATGAGGGTGCTCTGACTATCCAGCTACATACTGTCTTCCCCCGCCTCCGTTTCCACCCGCAAAGCATCAGCCTTCATGCTTTGCAGGGAACTTCTTAACAGGCACAGCAGGGGAATGGTGACGCTAATGATTGCAGCATCGCCGCTCACCATCAGGGTGGACTCCTCAAAGTTTCCAAGGACCTGGCAGATATCTGCCATCCAGGCCCACTCCTCTGTAAAGAATTGAGGAGGCTGACTCCCACTTCGCCGCCCATGTTGGAGTTGGTATTCCACTATAGCTCTACGCTGCTCATACAGCCGGGACAGCATGTGAAGCGTAGAGTTCTACCGTGTAGGCACGTCGCAAAGCAGTCGGTGCACTGGCAGATTAAACTGATGTTGCGGGGTGCGCAGGGTGGCAGCGTCCGTGTTGGACTTGCGGAAATGTGCGCTGACCCGGCGCACCTTGCCGAGAATGTCTGACAAGTGTGGGTAGCCTTTCAGAAACCGCTGAACCACCAAATTAAAGACGTGGGCCAGGCATGGCACGTGCGTGAGGCTGCCGAGCTGCAGAGCCGCCACAGGGTTACGGCCGTTGTCACACATGACCATGCCCGGTTGGAGGCTCAGTGGCGAAAGCCAGCGGTCGGTCTGCTCTGTCAGACCGTGCAACAGTTCGTGGGCCGTGTGCCTCTTCTCTCCTAAGCTGAGTAGTTTCAGCACGGCCTGCTGACACTTGCCCACCGCTATGCTGCCGCGCCGCGCGACACCGACTGCTGGCGACATGCTGCTGGTGACAAGTCTTGATTGCGAGGTAGCGTTGGAGGAGGAGGAGGAGGAAGGTTTAGTGGAGGTGGCATACACCGCCGCAGATACCAGCACCGATCTGGGGCCCGCAATTCTGGGGGTGGGCAGTACATGAACAGTCCCAGGCTCTGACTCTGTCCCAGCATCCACTAAATTCACCCAATGTGCCGTCAGGGAGATATAGTGGCCCTGCCCACCTGTGCTTGTCCACGTGTCCGTTGTAAAGTGGACCTTGGCAGTAACCGAGTTGGTGAGGGCGTGTATGATGTTGCGTGAGACGTGGTTGTGCAGGGCTGGGACGGCACACCGTGAAAAATAGTGGCGACTGGTGACAGAGTAGCGCGGGGCTGCCGCCGCCATCTTGTTTTTGGACGCCTCAGTTTCCACCAGCCTGTAGGGGAGCATCTCCAGACTGATCAATTTGGCTATGTTGACATTTAAAGCTTGATAGACAACTGTGTCTCATCGTCATCATCCTCCTCACCCACTAAAAGCTCTTGAGACAGTTGCCGGAAGTCCCCAGCCTTATCCCCCGGACCCCGGGAACTTTCCAAAGGTTCGGCATCGGTCACGACAAACTCCTCCGGTGGGAGAGGAACCATTGTTGCCCAATCTGGGCAGGGGCCCGAAAACAGTTCCTGGGAGTCTGCCTGCTCCTCAGAATGTATCATTTTCATGGAGTGAGGAGGCTGGGAGGAAGGAGGAGCAGCAGCCAGAGGATTCAGAGTTGCAGCAGTGGACGGCGTAGAAGACTGGGTGGTCGATAGATTGCTGGATGCACTTTCTGCCATCCACGACAGGACCTGCTCACACTGCTCATTTTTTAATAAAGGTCTACGACGTGGACCCAAAAATTGTGATATGAAGCTGGGAACCCCAGAAACTGTCCTCTCTCCTACTCCCGCAGCAGCCGGTTGCGATTCACCTGGACCAGGAACTCGGCCTATGCCCACACCCTCACTTGGGACTCCGCGTCCTCGAGCGCGACCGCGTCTACGTCCTCTGCCCCTACCCCTACCCCTCAGCATGCTGGATTAAGAATCGAGCAGAGACAGAGCGGTGTAAAAATGTTTGTGAATTATTACCGCGCAGTTGCTGGCTGCCAGCGGTAATATAACGCTAAATGAAGCCAGAGATAAATTATAAGGAAGGCTGCACGCAGGCTAGGTTGTGAACTATGCAGTTTGGATGGACGTAAAGTTCCACAGGCCACGCAGGCACCGGCACTGGGTAACCGTTAGCCGTAAAAAGGAAATTTTTTTTTAATCTCCTTATTTTACTCTGCAACGCAGCCTGAGGCTAGGCAGTGTGTATTGCACTTTCAATCTATGGGCGTCGGGCAGACCGTGAACGTCTGAGACAGCACACGTATAACAGAGCGTTTCTTGGCGTACAGAGGCAGACTGCAGTGACGCTACGCGAAATGCGAACAGAAAAATATTTCTAAATGAAGGCTGCACGCAGGCTAGGCTGTGCAATGCAGAGGTACTACAACTCCCAGCAACCACGGAGTTCAATGCACACGGTCGCAGGTTGCCCTAAGAAGAACCGTTGGGGTACTTGTAGACAGGATTCTACGCTACCACTGTCCCTGCCTGACCAATAGTGACCCTATACTGAAGTACAGACTGCAGCCTGAGAACGCTACAGCCTGCACGCCCGATATACATAAAAAAAAAAATTGTGCAAAACTGCTCACAGCAGACACAACAGTAATGCACTAGGTGAGCTGTGGCCCTAAGAAGGGCCGTTGTGGTTCTTGAAGACGCTAACACTGTCCCTATAGCAGCAGAAGCATCAGCAGCACTTTCCCTGATCTCTCTTAGGCCGCCTGCAGATGAGTGGAAATCCCGCGGGATTTCCGCCGCTCAAAGCCTGCATAGGATTGCGTTAACAAACGCAATCCTATGCAGACGGCCGCGGTTTGGCCGCGCGAAATCTCGAGCGGCAAACAAACCGCGGCATGTCCTATTTTTGTGCGGGGCTCGCAGAGCCTCGCACAGAAACGTCACTTACGCAGCCGGCGGCTCTGGTCTGCGCATGCGCCGGCTGCCCGGCAGCCGGCACATGAAAGAGTCGGGGCCGTCGGGCGCGGGTGAGTACGCGCTCATCCCTGCAGGCGCTCGGGTCGGGTCCCGCGGCGAGAATTCTCGCCGCCGGATCCGACCCGCTCATCTGCAGGCGGCCTTAGTGTGTGACTGTGGGATAGCCAGCCACTCACTGCAGGGGGGTGGGATAGGGCTGGAACGTCACAGGAGGAAGTTGTAATGCCTTCCCTGTCTTTCTATTGGCCAGAAAAGGGTGCAAATTTCTCAGGGAAGGAAATGTAATGGAGTAGAGTGCCGCGTGGTGCTCGCCTCGAGTAACGAGCATCTCGAACACCCTAATACTCGAACAAGCATCAAGCGCGGACGAGTGCGCTCGCTCATCTCTATTTGTAACATAAAACGGGACCAAAGTTTCAAATGCAGATATGAACAAACCCTTAGGCCACTTTCAGAAAAGTATATTCCAGGTGTCCTGGCCCAATCCTATGACCTACGAGTGGCTCAGTGTGACCGCATGTATACTAACCTCAACTCACAGCATTATAAGAATTTATGATGCTCTGACTTCAGGTTAGTACACCTGTGGTTGGGCTGGGACACTCATCCATAATGTAGGTGGAAAAATGAGCTTGTAATAGACTTGTCTGAAAATGGCCATACCCTGTGCACTTGTAATTATTGACTGTGGTATTACTTTTACGGTAGTGGAGGTCCGCTGTGCTGCACTGTCATATTCATTTAGCGCTGTTGTGCCATAAAGGAAATGCAAAAATGGTAGAAAAAAAGTTTGATCAAAAAAAGTACAACCATAAAAAAAAAATAAAAAAATCAATAAAATACACCTTTTTTTCATTAAACATGGATTTGGTTTTAGTTTTCTTTATTGGGTAATGTTTCTTCATAGAGATTGTGAATGGTGTTGCTTTAGCCATTTTAAATCACAAAGAAGCAGGGCTGCCACTATCTCCACTATTATTTACTCCAGTGATGGCACCAAGAGACGCAGCTATGCATGATTGCCAGGATATACAAGGTTTTTTGGGTCAATCAAGTCCAAAATTATACTATATATTTATGACATGTTGCTGCTCTTAAGCAGAGCATATTATTCTTTTAGTAAGGCTTTGGAATTGCTAAAATTGTTTGGCAAATATTCTAGCATTAAAATCCACCCCTGGGGTATTTTTTGTGATCTGTGGGTCAGAGTTGCAGCAACTTGCAAGTTGCACCGTGACCCCATTGACGTCAATGAGAATAGCAGGTCGCAGGGCTACACAGCAAACTTTCATTGGGTATCCTCAAGGTGCTGTTTAGCCCTAGCCTACGGTACTTCTGAAACTGCAGAAATATTCTGATAAGCTTTTGTCCATATATACAGTATCTGGAGATGAAAGAAAGCCCTCTGTGCCTTAGGTGGGACAGGTGAGCCTTCCTGATTCTCCTGAATATTCCTAGAAATTCCAGGGATCTGAAGGAAAAGTTTCAAAAATGTGATGCTTGTAGGCATGCATTCTCCTAATGATGGTCCCCACAACCCTGCTGTCGTTGCCTTTACTCAAGTGGAGCACAGAAGAAACTCATCTAATCAAAGTGGGATACATCCACCCATTCATGGATTGTCTGATAGCTTGTTACTAAATAATACGTCCTTCATGGAATTTACTATTTCTTCTTCGAATAGCAATGAGAGGGATTTAAAGGTTTCAAAGCAAACAGAAACATATCTCTTTAGGCCCATTCGCAAGGCGGTATTTTCAGGTTGTGTGCTTCCTATGTATTCCACATGGAAGATAAGGCTATTCAGACAAAGGATTTTTAAAATGGACCCAGAAAATCGCTGCATGTCCTATTTTGCCTTGGATTTCTGCCATGGATTATGATGTGAAATGCGAATGCGAATTTTAGTCTATGTGAATGAGTTTATAGGTTTCAGGTTCCTTCAGATACAGGCTTTTTTTTAAGTTTGCAAAAAGGTATACAAATTTCAGTTTTTTTTATAGTATTCTTAGGATAGCATTTTTTGTACACTTGCTCTTATTCAGACTATTTTTATTTCCTACACAGAAGTCTATGTGAAAACATGAAAAAATTCTAACCCCAGAGCATGCTGTGGTGGAAAAGCCAAAACCCCATGGACTCAAAAATCACAAGAAAAGTGAAGTGAAATTCCACCACAATGTGTGTTATGCATTTCAGATTTTCTACAGACTCAGGCCGATTTTTACATGGGCCATAAAATCGCGCGACTTTCTCGTGATGCGAGAGAGCATGAAAGCACAGAATTATGAAACCATGCTTTTCAATTGTTCCTTCACATTCACGATATTTTCACTCATGCAATGTTGCAAGAGAAAAAAATCACGTCATGTTCTATCTTTCTGCGTTTTGCTCTTTTTTATTTCCTATGCTTCCTTAGGGAGCTTTTGTTTTATCGCATCTCAACGCATGAACATGCGATTTTCATATAATACATTTTTAACATTAGAAAGTCCTATTGTCTTTCTTGCGAGAAAATTGTGTGAAAAAAAATTGCACGAAAAAAAAAACGTGAGAAAATTGCAAACGGCAGCAATGCTCTCTCACACCGGGCATATTTCCCACACACAGCAGAACGCAGTGCATTGACACAAGGAAGTAAAAACTGGATACACAATGTATACAGATGCAACACTGACACACACACTGATTGAAATTGGTCCGTTTTCACAGGTTAAAATCGGACAGACTCGACTAAATAAGCCCTGAGAGTGGTGAGAAAATCTGGGAAAGCTAGAAAAACGTCTGT
Source organism: Eleutherodactylus coqui (assembly GCF_035609145.1). Taxonomy (NCBI): domain Eukaryota; kingdom Metazoa; phylum Chordata; class Amphibia; order Anura; family Eleutherodactylidae; genus Eleutherodactylus; species Eleutherodactylus coqui. The sequence continues at coordinate 195,108,671 of NC_089837.1, forward strand.
TTCAACTTACTGTGTCTTGCAGGTATCTCATGATGTCACACATAACAGTCTTGGATAAGTATTCTGACAAGCAGGAAGGCATTACCTTTACAAATGCAATCAACAGGTGCTCTGTTGGCATTAAGAATGTTGTGTTATCAGAGTGTACTAGCAAGGGCAGAAGTATTATTTCTCAAAGAGTGTTTCCAAATAGGAAATTCTTTATACCGCATTCTACATGCCCCACAGCAAATTTTCTATCAACATTAAGCCACGTGTCCAACACCACCTAATCCCCTTTCTACCCCCATATAGTAATAGTGTCCCTTTTCAACAGCTCAGCCTGCCATAATATAAAGACGGCATCAGAGCCAAGTATATATATATATATATATATATATATATATACAGTATATACAATCCCAGAGCCAAGATCAATACATGGGTAAATTGCAAAATTAGACTATACCCTACTATGTTTGTATTATGTGAAACAGCAGCTAGTATGACAGTAACAATAATAAGTAAATGCTGGGTGTTGCAGCATTTATTTTACAAACAAGAATGCTACCACCCATAATCACTCTGCAAACTATAAAGTGACTACAGGACCAATCAGACACAGTTAGTGGCAGAATAAATAATGACATTTACTGACATACAGGTGATGTCATCTTTAGTTTCCTTTTCTTGTCCATGTGGTTCAGACTGCCATGACAACTTTTCCTGGCAATGATTCATCTTTAAAAAGTTTTTAACACAGATGTCTTTGGCTCTTTTTCAAATCCTTAATCATCCATATTATGGCAACCTCTTAATAGCCCCCTGAATATATAATTAACCATAATCTGTCCCCACAGAAAATATTTAGCCATACTGGCCACCCAAATAAATAATTAGACATACTGTGCCCTTTTTATTTAAAAGAAAAAAAGAATCAAAATCCCCCCCCTCCCAATTTAAATGAATATTGTGCAACCGTGCTCCTAAAAATAAATATTGTGCTAATACACCCCTGAATAAAAAAATTAAATGCCAACATGCCATCTCAATTAAAAGGGTACTGGTGTATCTTGACGCAACCCAGGAAGTCCTCGTGGAGTCAAGATTGACAGGGGGTGATGCCCCCTGTACGTGACTGGCTGGACAGCGGGGTCGGCTTCTGGTCCTGTGTTGCTCTGCTAAGCGCTGAGCAGGGTCGCCATAATGAAAGCCACAGCGGCGTGAGGTGCCATTACCGGTGGCGGGCGGCCCCTCCACATATGTCACCTTCACCTCTCAGCCAGCAGTGAGGAGCCGACAGCACCAGCGACGCACATTGTGAGAGTCGGTGGCAGCTGATAGCTGCAGCACAGCACGGAATGTGAGACCCAGCTGGCTAAAACACATGAGCACTGGCCCGGGTAAGACTGAGGGAGCGCATGCAGTGTGGCAGCAGCGCCGGGACTGTCACCCACATGTCAGATCCAGTGGCCTTACAACGCATGAGCAGTACAGAGGGAGCTCATGCAGAGAGGCAACAGCGCCGGGACTGTGACAGACAATCAGCTTGCCGGAGTGCAGCAGAGCGGCATTGCAGCACCTTGTAGGACCTTGGGCTATTCCGACAATCAGGAGCTAGGGCTGTGACAGGGGTGTTCCTCCATGGTAGCCGTGTCAAACCCCTAGCTTCCGGTGGCGTCAAGATACACCAGTATCAATTAAAAGTATAATGCCACCGTACCTCCTCAAGCAGTGGTCGATCTGTAAAGAATGTGTCTGGGCCCCACTCCTCGACAAAAATCTATTTTATATGTATATACTGTATTTAACCTTACAGCTTTAGGAATAGTGATGTATTACCCGATGTTACCCCAGACTAGACACCTAAATTATATTGTATACTGAGTGTAGATATTATTGTCACATCCAATTTACGACGTGCTGGATCCAAAAACCTGAAAGACTCATGAGCTGTGAACAAACAGACCACAAGTGCACACAAAACAGTCGTAAAGAATAAACAAAACAGAGACCAGGGAAACACTGTAAACGTATTGCCCAGGTAAGGGGCCTGCCTATACACAGATATTTGCCCTAACAAGGGGGAACCTGACCACATACCTAGGCCATTAGCAGACCCTACAAGGTAGACAAGAGAACCACAAACAACAACATATCAACATATATAGTAACTTCAGTGCTTAGCTTTGTGAAGAATCAGGAAAACAGGAGATCCAGCACCAACCTCTAACTTCCACCACTGTTATGGGGAGACTCAATGAAACAGCAATAAAATAAGCACAAAGCCAGGTTCAATAATCCTCCCAAATTTCCCACAGGTGAAACCAAGCAAGTCTCACCTAAAACCACTCCCACCAGATCAGAAGATAAAGAGTACTAAATACCTGATCTGAACGAGCTTACTAGAAAGGAACAGATCCCAGAACCACTGCAACAATTATCATCATTTACTCGGTAATAACTCAGTCTTTTGCCCTCTTATATGCCGCCAGTTATAATTCCCCATTATTGTCCCTACAGTTATAATGCCCGGTTTATGCCCAGACTCAGTTATAATACCCACTTACACCCCCATTGAGTAATAATTCCCTTTATTATGCCTCTTATTTATAATGTCCCCTTATGCATCCTTATATGAATTAAAACCGAAAACAGCTCATACTCACCCCCGCTGCATTCCGCGCTGCTCTGGTCGTCCTGTTGACTTCTGAAGAGGGTGATCACATGACAAGCACACATAACTAATGTGGCCTATCCCTTGCCTTAGTGTTGGTGACTCCAGGGATTGTCCACAGAGATCACATGTGTTTGTCACATGACTACCATCCCCAGAAGTCAACAGGAAGACAAGAAGGGTGCAGATGGCAGCAAAGGTGAGTATGAGCTGTTTTGTTTTATTTTATTACACCAGGTCTCTCACGTAAAAAATTGACCTCATGTGGGCCGGGCTGTTGTGCCGGACCTGGCAGTCTGGGCTCCCACCCACCAGCAGTAAGCCAAAATGCACCATTGCCTTAATCAATTGTAGTGGATACAATTTTTATATCAGGGACCAGTAGAGATGTTTCTGGGCAATCACATACCTTCTCCTTGGGTGCACCTCCAAGTAGTTGACTCCCCATAGTCTACAGAATAGATGAGATGCACAGAAAGTAGAATGACTGAAATGTGAATATTAAAAATGTTGTTTGTACCAGAAAGAGTAACAATGTCTTGGCTGCCTTCCATTATCTGTTTTTTCATTTTAACAGGACACGGTTGTGGATGAAAGAGCTCTGTCTACTATCTATTCAAGCTGAATTGATAAATTTCATCTGAGCTCTTCAAGTCATAAACAGACCATGTAAAATATAAACTGTCAGATTGTCTTTTAACCAAAATGCAACGTATTCATAATAAAATTATTGTTAATCGTGAAGCATAAATATTTCATGAAGATGGAGTTAAATTGTAAGTGTGATCAGCGTTATTTTATGTAATTCTGAGTTAATTGAGGAAAAAATAAATTCATTGTCTAGTTATATGAATAAAGCTGGAAACACAGTTTGTCATTTTAATTACACCACAGATGCAAGGATCAGATAAGACCATCTGACTGCCAGATGGTAGGAAATCTATAAGTGGATGGATTCTGAATCCATTTCTCTGTTATTTTTAATTAATGTGTTTAAGATTAAAACCTTCGTGTTAATGGTATTTATATTCAATTTAACAAGTATGCTGACTTCCAAATTAAGTGCATGTGTTTATTAAGTCATCCATTTGGAATTCTAAAAATAAGAAAAGATTAGGATAGTGTTTTGTAGTTCAGGTCAGGAATATTGAAGCAGATTTTCTCATAGTCAGTAATAGACATTAAGTAAAAAAAATGGAGCAAAGAATGTTTTGGAGTGTAAGTTGTACAGAAAACATGTATGAGTGCCATATTGCTTCAGCATATCCAATTTTTTTGGACAAAGATATTTATTAATATGGACCAAGCACAGTAAATTTATGGTGATTGGTCCTGGACGTTGATACCAGATAATAGTAAAAAGATGACATGGGATTAAAGCTCCTGCAATTCTGCAGTTGGGTTAACCACAGCCGAAGACCACTTTTGCCTTCTTTACAGGCTACAATGAAAAAGTAAAAAAATTTAAAAAAAAAGACCCCCAGAGGTCTTATCTGATGTCATGTACATAGTTACCAATAGAAGTTGAAAAAAAATTACAGAACAAAATAAAAAAATATATACGAGAAAGAAAATGACCTATCACTGACGCCAACCAAAACCGTTGCCATATGCTCCCTGGTATCCAAGACCAAACAAATTATATATCAAACCGTCTGAAACAAAATGAGGAGCCCCCTCCTATACTTTATTGTAGTGTATGTATAGTAATTTAAAAAATAAACAATTATATATAAATAAAATATTTTTTTTTTACTTTTCACCCCTAATAAAACTAAAAGAACAGAAGAAAGAAAGAAAAAAAAGCAGCAAAAATAATTTTAGTAGCTGAAGAAAAGAAAGTTGGGCTGTAAAACCACCACATGGGTAAAATCCCTAAAAAGTGTCTGGTCCTTAAGGCTGTAAAATGCAGCCATTCTTTTATCTGACATAATTGCATTGAAAAACGGTTACATTGCATAAACAGGGTTGTACATCTGGTTGCTGCACAGCAATATAACTAAAACAACAATACACTACAGCAGATTGATTAAGGCCTCATGTCCACAGGTGGGTCGGATTTTGCAGCAGTTTGTGCCAAACTTTTGGCATACAGTAGCATTTAAGCCATGCGTCCTTTCCCATCAAACCAAACCTCTTTTCTGCTAAGCTACACCACTTGTCGAGCATTGCTCAATACACTATTATGTGGGGTGCATTTACTTCATTAATTGGTATAAAGCTTGATGCAACATCAAATGCAATAAATTTGATAAAATTTTACACCAAGATATAGGTACAATCACATTAATAAATTTACCCTATTATTTTGTATACATGGAGCAAATTTTGTGGCTTCCTTAAAGGGGTTGTCCTGCGCCAAAACGTTTTTTTTTTTTTTCAATAGCCCCCCCGTTCGGCGCGAGACAAACCCGATGCAGGGGTTTAAAAAAACAACGGATAGTACTTACCCGAATCCCCGCGCTCCGGTGACTTCTTACTTACCCTGCGAAGATGGCCGCCGGGATCTTCACCCTCGGTGGACCGCAGGTCTTCTGTGCAGTCCATTGCCGATTCCAGCCTCCTGATTGGCTGGAATCGGCACACGTGACGGGGCGGAGCTACGAGGAGCCGCTCTCCGGCACGAGCGGCCCCATTCAGAAGAAAGAAGACCAGACTGCGCAAGCGCGTCTAATCGGGCGATTAGACGCTGAAAATTAGACGGCACCATGGAGACGAGGACGCTAGCAACGGAACAGGTAAGTGAATAACTTCTGTATGGCTCATAATTAATGCACAATGTACATTACAAAGTGCATTAATATGGCCATACAGAAGTGTATACCCCAACTTTGTTTTGCGGGACAACCCCTTTAACTCCTTCAGGACTGCACCTATTTCGTCTTTCAGCAGAAAAGTTTACATTTTTGTATCACCACCACCTTTTGAGAGTCATAATTGTTTTAACTTTTTTTCCTTGATGTAGCCCTATAAGGCCTTGCTGTTTTGCAGGAAGAGTTGTATTTTTTAACAGTGGCCATTTTGGGGTACAATCACCATATTGATTAACTTTTATTAACTTTTCCTGGGGAGATTTTAAAAAACCCAGCAATCTCTCCATTGTTTTAATTTTGCACTATTAGACCTCGGCCAGATGAGCGTGTTTTTTTACGTGCCTATGTGCGCAAAAAAAAAAATGCGCTGCTCGCATATCCAGAAAACGCGTGAACAGGCAAAGTTTCATATGTGCAGCGCATGAAACTTTTCTGTTCACTGGAGCAGCTGCGCTTGGAGAAGCGCAGCTGCTCCAGGAAGAGAGAGAAGCGTGAAGAGACGGAGTGAGGCTGTGGGTTTCCCCATAGTGCGGATAGACGGAGTGGGGCTATGGAGAAACTGTCCGCTCACTGTCCCTGCTATGGCGAAGCTCCCCATAGCTCCACTCACTGTCCCCTGGGCAAACCCCCCATAGCAGCAGTCTCTTTCTGCTATGAGGAAATCCCGAGGGATATCCTCATAGCGCAGAGAGAGGTGGAGGGGCTTGATAGAGGGGGTGGGGCTAGAGGGACCTCCTCCTAGCTTCGGCCATAGCCACACCGGCTCCATGGTTTGTTATGGGGACTCTCACAGAGAAGCCGCATGGCAAACCATGAAGGGGCATGGCTAGACCTGCCCCTCCTCCCATGCTCACAGGGGAAGCGCTGGGGAAAGCCCTAAAACCCCGCCCCCTCTTTCTCCCTGCTGTAGGGAATTCCCTCGGGGAGAGAAGTGGGGGGAGTCCACTACTGCCCCCCGCTGCTGTGGAATTGGAACGTATCTTGAGGAAAGACCATTAATATTTTATAACTGTATTTTACATTAGAGATAATAGCCAAGGGGGTAATGTGACATGATTCCTGATATTGTTGTAATTCAGGGCCCTCCATGTATAGCAGTTAAAATTTCAATTAAGTATCTTTATTGTATATATAAAACATCATCCATCTGGGACTGTCCTTCCCCCTCACAGTCTGTACACTCAATACATAATATACAATAGCATTGCCTACTCTTAACCAGTCCGTATAACGCATGATCAGTCTCTTCATCCTCATATATATCACTTCCTTTGCTGACATTCCTTGATTCCTTCTGATCCATCTTGTCTATACAGTACTTCTGCTTTATGTATAAATTTACACATTTTGCATATTTTCTATCATAGTAAGACATGCTTGTTTTTTTTCACTTTAGCTTGAAGATTTTATTTAATGTTTCAGCAGGAATTGTCCTTCCATATCAGATGTCCTTACATGTGTCCGAGCCCAAATGTGTTTTCAGCTATTTTCGCTGATTGCACACATTATTTAGTGCCCTTCTCCATGTCTGTAAGCCTCTGTCTGTGTCTCTTTGTACTTTTTGTCCTCTCTGACATTTCATCACATCATGTAATGTATTAATTTTCTGAAGGATTGTTTCATGGAAGTGTTTAAATGATTGAATTTATTTTCAGCCAAGAAAACAGTATAATGCATTATGGTAAAGGGAGAACTTTTTTCTTTTATCACACAAAAGCACTTGGGTGTTAGTTTTTACTCTTTGTAATGTCCTCACAGGATTCAATTGATGTTCATGATGCAGCTATTAAAGAGCATTTCCCATAAGACGAACAAAGTGACCTGGAACCATAACTCCTTGATTTGTCTTCTGTTATGTTGTCAAATATTATGATATATCTGTTTGGTGAATTCTGGGTGGCAACTAATATTATGTTGTCAAATATTTTATCATGCTATGCATTTTTTAGTGAAACCGTTTTCGCAGCAACACAACTTTTACTATTAAATACACATGTAATCATTCCTGAGGAGGACATAAAGCCTTGAACATTGCAAACAAAATAGTCGTAGCCAGCCCTCATGGCCGCATGAGCTAACAGTCTCCCATAAGTCCATATTTAGGTCTTGTGGCGTCAAGGGATAGACTATATACAATACCATAATGGCAATCTCTACTTGGTGCTCAGTGCCCAATATTGAGGGAGGACCTCTATGAAACAGGGGCAATGACAAGGGTGGATGCATTTTCTTGGGCTCTACTCTTCTGCAGCGATGTCCACTCACCTGGGGCATTAAAGGGGTTGTCCCGCGCCGAAACGGGTTTTTTTTTTTTTCAATAGCCCCCCCCCCCGTTCGGCGCGAGACAAACCCGATGCAGGGGTTAAAAAAGAAAACCGGATAGTGCTTACCTGAATCCCCGCGCTCCGGTGACTTCTTACTTACCTGGTGAAGATGGCCGCCGGGATCTTCACCCTCGGTGGACCGCAGGTCTTCTGTGCGGTCCATTGCCGATTCCAGCCTCCTGATTGGCTGGAATCGGCACGTGACGGGGCGGAGCTACGAGGAGCCGCTCTCCGGCACGAGCGGCCCCATTCAGAAAAGAAGAAGACCGGACTGCGCAAGCGCGTCTAATCGGGCGATTAGACGCTGAAAATTAGACGGCACCATGGAGACGAGGACGCTAGCAACGGAACAGGTAAGTGAATAACTTCTGTATGGCTCATAATTAATGCACAATGTACATTACAAAGTGCATTAATATGGCCATACAGAAGTGTATACCCCCACTTTGTTTCGCGGGACAACCCCTTTTTTTTTTTTTAAACTGTTTTTATTGGTTGAATCAGGACAAACTTTGACATTGCAGTTGAATTTGCTGTTTTAACTTCTCAAGTATAAATGTCATCCTAATTCACTTTTACATAACATTTTTATATAACTGGGGGAGTTAGGGAGGGGCATGTGGGGTCGGGGAGTCGAGACGAAAGGAGGGGAAGGAGAAACATACACATTAAAGAAAAGATAAAAAAAAAAAAGGGAAGGGGGGGGGGAGAGAGGGGGGGGGTCGGTCTGACCAGAAGGGACGAGGGGGGGTGGGGGGGAGGGGCGAAAACATTTGCATTAAACCAAACTTTTGACCCAATTGGTATTTATACACCTAGTCCTTTGAACTACATGCTGGAGATCTTTGAGAGGTATAGATGCCCCGCGCGGCCACGGCACGACCAGTGATTCACCCTATATTGGTGTGTCCCCCACTGCCGCTTGCTCCTGGAACCAATAGGTGTGGTGAAAGCAATTTTTTAGTTTTTCTTTTACTCTCTGTGGCATTAATTGGATGAAACTTCCCCATGTTTCAAAGAAAGTTTGTACCATTTTCTCCTTAAATAATGAAGTTTCCGCCCAGTCCATTTGAAATAAGAATGCAAGTTTTTCCAGGAACAATCTGAATGGGGGGCCTGTTGGTTGCACCCAGGTCTGTAGGATGGCTTTTAGGCCTGCTGCTGCTATAAAGTGTAGCAGCTTTCTTACTCCTCTGGCACAATGATATGTCTTGGGATCTAGATACCCAAATATTGCCCATGCTGGTTCTTGTGGGCAGAAGTTTGTCAGGTGTGTTGTAGTGTATTCGCGTATTCGGGACCAGAAGTTTTTTATCAGAGGGCATGTCCACAGGCTGTGGTATAGATTAGTGTTTGGTTCCTGGCATTTGAAGCAGTTTGGGGTGTCGTAAATTCCCATATAAAATCCCTTGATTGGGGTGAGGTATGATCTGTGGACTATCTGTAGTCTCATCTCCAGAAACCTGGACGATGGCAGGCATTTGTGAGCTGACACTAGGGACTCCTTAATTAATGTGGGTGTGAGGTCTGGGTTGTCCAGAGACCATTTCCCAACCCCTGGATCGATATCCTCTTCTTCCCTCATATTCCTTATTGCTCTGTATAGTTTAGATATCATTCCCCGTGCTCCCGTTTTCTTGGAGATCCAAGTGTCTCCTGTCTGTGTCCAGTCATAGTCTTGGAACTGCGGTGTAAGACCTGCGATATAGTGTCTGGCCTGTAGGTATGAGAACAGTGGAATAGGGATTTCGGGGTATTTTTGTTTTGCTTCTGCATGTGTTAGGATTCTTCTTTCCCTTTTGTGCAGTAATTTATCTATTGAGTCCAACCCGTGTGCCCTCCATTCAAAGAAGATGTTGTGGGGTTTTCCGTCCTGAAAATTGGGGTTGTTTATGAATGACAGGTGTGGGGATATGTGTGGTGACGTTTGACTGTCTCTACGTAGTTTGTTCCATGCTTTCCATGCCGCTAGTATCAGGGGGTTGTGTTTGATTTGTTTTGGCAATTCTGAGTATGGTTGGTGGAGTATGTTTTGTAATTGTGTTGGCTTGGCCATTATTTGTTCGAGTGGCGTGTTTGTAAAGTGTGACTTGGAATAAATCCAGTCATGGATAATTCTCGCTTGTGCTGCTAGGTTATAGTCCCGTATATTTGGTAGATTGGCGCCGCCGTTGTCCTTATGCTTATGTAGGGTTTTAAGGGCAATGCGTGGTCGTCCCCCTCCCCAGATAAATTTTCTATATAGATAGTTGATCTTCTTTATGTCTTTCAATTTTAGAAATATGGGGAGTGAGTGCAGGATATATAGTAATCGTGGGAATTCTACCATTTTTAAGAGGTTGATTCTCCCCAAAAAGGAGACCGTAAAATTCTTCCATACATTTAGGGTCGTTTCTAGTTTTTTGACATATGGTTCGATGTTTGTGTTGTAGAGTGCGGAAGGGTTTTTTGTAAGTTGGATCCCCAAGTATTGTATGGAATGTTTTTCCCATTTGAATGGGTGTTGGTTTGCCCATGTGGGTTTCGCTGGCCCTCTAAGTAGCAGTGCTTCTGTTTTGTCCAAATTCAGGGTGTAGCCTGAGAGTTTGCCTATTCTTTCTATTTCCCGTAATAGGGGTGATAGTGTTTCCCTGGGGTTGTTGACTATCAGTAAGAGATCGTCAGCAAATGCTTCTACCTTTATCCTTGTTTCTCCATAACACGCCCCTGTAAAGAGCGTGGTGTGCGTTAGGAATCTGAGTAGCGGGTCAATTGATATGTTAAAGAGTAATGGCGAAAGGGGGCAGCCCTGTCGAGCTCCTCTGAAAAGGTCGATGTGGGGGGTGTTGTGGCCATTGACTGTGAGGATTGTGGTGGCGTTTGTTTGTGTTGTGTTAATATAGTTTGTAAAGGTCTGTCCAAACCCTCTTTTTTTCAGCAGTACGTTTAGGAATGGCCAAGCCATTTTATCGAAAGCTTTCTCAGCGTCTAGGCTGAGGAGCATTGTTATGGGATTCTCAGGGTTTTGTGCTGCCACGGTCGCCGCTATGGCGGCTCTGATGTTTTTTAGGGCACTACGTCCTTGCGTGAAGCCTTTTTGCGATATATCTAGTATAGACGGTAGAATGGTTTGAAGTCTGTCGGCTAGTATTTTGGATAGGAATTTATAGTCGCAATTTAGTAGTGCGATCGGTCTGTATGATCGCGGGTCAGTCGGGTCTTTATTTTGTTTGGGGAGTAGAATTGTTCTAGAAGTGCCGAAGTCCTCTATTTGGGTATCTTCCATGTATATTGCATTATATAGTTGAGTCAGCACTGGTACTAAGTCCGTTGTTAGTATTTTGTAATATTCTGTCGTGAAACCGTCCGGTCCCGGTGTCTTCCGCCCTGCTGCCGCCGCGATTACTTCCCGAACCTCCTCTTCTCGTATGTCTGCATTCAGTACTGTTTTTTGTTCCTCTGTGAGTCTCGGCAAGCTCATTGTTTCTAAAAAATTGTGGATGTCTTGTATGTTGGCTGGTTCTGCCCGGTATAGGTTTTCAAAATATTCGTATAGTGTTTGGGTTATCTCTTCCTGTTTTGTCGTCAGGGTATTATCGTTGGTGTGCCTTAGGGTTAATATTGGTTTGTGTGGCTGTCTTTGTTTAGTTAGGTTTGCTAACAGTCGCCCCGTCTTGTTGCCCCACCTATAAAATTTATTTTTTGTTAGTTGTGTTTGCCAATGTGCATGTGTGTGTACGAATTCGTTTAACAGGTGTTTTGCTGTGAGGAATATTTGGTATGAGTTATCGTCTTGGGCGTCTATGTGTTCTTTTTGTGTTGCCAAGAGGGAGCTGTGTAAGGCCTCGAATTCTGTTTGAAATTTTTTCCTTTTGTGGGACACATAGCTTATGATGTGACCTCTCATCACTGCCTTCGAGGCCTGCCAGAAGAGTGCTATGTTGTCTATGTGTTCACTGTTATCGTCTGCGTAGTTATTCCAGTGTAGTTTTATGTACTCTCTGAATTCTTCCGATTCCCGTAAATAGGAAGGGAAGCGCCATAGCCATGACAGCCTCCGAGAGGGGACCAATTGTAGTGTTGTTGCGATCGGTGCGTGATCGCTTAGAGATATCGGATGAATTATAGATTGCTGATGGCAATCAAATATTTTGTTCGATATTAGGAAAAAGTCTATCCGAGAAAACGAGTGATGGGCGTTGGAGCAGCATGTATATTCTCTGCTGGTTGGGTTTGAAAGTCGCCACGGGTCGCACACGTGGAGTTGGTCTATTAATGTGATTAACGCGTGTGTGGTTAGGGTTGGTTGGGTGGAAGGTCCTGTTCTGTCTAGGGTGTCGTCTTGTATACCATTAAAGTCTCCCCCCAGGATTATGTGGTCGTTTAAATAAGGTTGTAGTTGTTCTGTTAATGTTGCATAGAATTTCGGTTGGCCTGTGTTGGGGGCGTATATATTCACCAAGCAGTACGTTTGTGTGTCTATGCTGACCCTCAGCACCAGGTATCTCCCTTGCGGGTCTGCTATGGTTTGTCTCAACGTGTGTGGTATGTTTTTCCTTATTAGGATGGCTACTCCTCGTGATGCTGAAGTATGTGAGGCTGTGTAACATGCTTCTATCCACGGTGCTCTCAGCTCACCCTTCCCCCCTTTTTTCCAATGTGTTTCCTGCAGGAATACAATGTCTGGTTTGTGTCGCTTCAAGTGTGTTAGTACTTTTTTTCGTTTAATGGGTGTGTTAAGACCATCTACGTTCCAAGATAGGATTTGTAGTGTTTTGGGTGTGTGGTATTCTGTTGTCTCTGAGTCTATAGGCATGTTGATGTATATGTTTTGGTCATATTTACCGTTATGAGTGCCTTTCTGTTGTCGCATCCCCCGGTCCCAGCGAGCCGTGGGTGCAACTGAATGGTGGTCGTGCCGTGTCGGCGGGGCCCTTCGATCTCCCTGTTAGATTCCCTCCTAGAATTCAAATGGGTCATAGTGAAAAACATAGAAAAACTTATATAAACATAAACATAAAACATGAATGTAGTCTTTTCTTTTGCATTAGTGCTGCCACATCCGCGTTGTCTGGATCAGGGTCATGTTGGGGGGTCAGGAACCCAGTTCCCTCTTTCTTTCTGCCTCATCCTTGTCCGTCTTCTTCTTCCAGTTGTAGGTGTCTCCTTGCGTCTTCCGGATTGTTAAATATCATGGTTCTGTTGCCTTCTTGGACCCGAAGTTTTGCGGGATACAGCAGTTGGAAACGTGTGTTTTGTTCGTGTAGGGCTTGACAGATTGGAGTAAATAATTTGCGTTTTTGAGAGACTGCAGCTGAGAAGTCCTGAAATATGAGGATTTTTGTTCCTTGAATTATCAGTTCTTTTCGTCGTCTGTAGGCCTGTATAACTTCCTCTTTCGTTGCCCAATGCATGTATTTGGCTATTACTGGTCGTGGTCGGGTTCTGTTGTTGCGTCCGTCTCCTGGCGGGCCAACTCTGTGGGCCCTTTCGATTATTAAGGGGTCATTTGGCATGTTGAGTTGAAGGGCTTGTGGTAGGTCTGTGGTTAGATATGTTGAGAGTTGGGCGTTGGTTACCGATTCCGGGATTCCCACAAAACGCAGATTATTGCGTCGGTGTCTGTTCTCTAGGTCATCTATTTTTTCCCGTAGTGTTTCGGTCTCCAGTCGACTTCTTTGTAAAGAGGCTTCTAGGGTGGCTATGGATTGGTCAGTGTTTTGGGACTTTGCTTCCAGCTCTGTCAGTCTTTGGGTGTTGCCTGTAATTTGCGATAGAGCTGAATTTATAGATTTGTGCAATGTCTCTAGTCTGTTGTCAAATAATGGTAGTAATATTTTTGAGACCTCTTGCGCCACCATTGTGGCCTGTGTCATTTCTGCACTGTTGTCCATCGGTGGTGCAGCGGTTTGTGGAGATGGAGTTTCAGGGTTTTGGTCCGATGTTGTTGTAGCTCGGGGTGAGGCGTTTCTTGGGGAGGGTATGGGTTGTTGAGTGTTCTTGCTCTCTTTTTCTTTTGCGTTTTTGGTCGGTCTGTTTTTCTGCTTTCCCCCTGAGTTTGTTTTGTCTATATCTATCTGGCGTGTTGCTCGCGTTGAAGTGTTTGAATTACGTTCGTTTAGATATTTGTCCATATTTCGGTTTTCGGTTCTGGTGAGTATGCAGACTTTGTGTACAAGGAGCTGCTTTTTCCCTGTATCCAAGTTCGCTTTTGTTTTGTTGCTGGTTTTTTGGTGCGGACGTGGCTTCTCGTTTAGTTATTATTCTTGCATTTTTGCTTGTGTGGTTCTATTGGGTTTTTCAGGTGGATTTTGTTCTTATTATGTTTACTTCTGTCTCCTTTCTCGCCTCCACTCCATTCCACAGGGTTGGGGGGTCACTGTTTTGCCGGTGTCTTTCTTCTCCTGTTCGTTTTCTTCCCCTTTTCTACCTCCCCTCCCCTCTTGGGGAATTCTCCTTTTCTTTAGGTGTGCTACCCCTCTGTGTTCCTCCTTGCTTTTTCTCCCCCTCCTCTCAGGGCTTGTTTATGCCTTTGTTGTTTTGTTGGGGCACTGCCCAGGGCCACGGCCGGGTGGGGTTTGTTTACTGTTCGTGTGGGGGCTTATGTATGGTGCGGCTTTTGTTTTCCCCTTGCTGCTTTCTCTGTGGCCTTTTTCTAGGGTGATGTGTGGATGGGGGCTACCCAGTCTTCTGTGGGGGGGTTCTATGTCCTTCCCCTTACTTACTTTTGTTCGCTGGTACCACCACCAGGGCCCCGTGCTGCAGCCCCTAGGTCTCGTCGGGACACGGCCCACCGACAGCCCCCTCCCCGTCGGGCCGGTGATTCGGGCGCTGCCGGGCCGCGGCGCGCCCCAGACAGAAAGGCCGATCTCCCAAGCGCCGCTCCTGCGGCCACCGTAGTGGGCGGGGTTTGTCGCGGGCGTCGCGGCCAGGAATCTAGGCCGCGGCTTCTGGCACTGCTAGGCCGCGGCGTTCCGGTCGCTCCGCGGGTGGCGGCAACGCTCTGGAGGGGTTCCCCGGGTCGTCCGGATACCTTGGGGGGTTCCTCCCCTCGCGCTGCTCTGTGTGCCGGCTGTCGCGGCCGGGTGTCTGGATCGCGGCTCCCGCCGCCGTTTTGCCTCCGCTTCTCCGCCTTCTCCCCGTAGGCTTATGGCTCTCAGCGGGTCCTCCGGGCTCCCCCTGGGGTTTCTCGGGGTCCTCTCCGACTGGGGGATTTCGCGGCCTTCGCGACCGGAAGTCCAGGTCGCGGTCTCAGGTGTCTCCCAGGCCGCGGCACCTTGGGGGATCCTCGGCGTGTCTCCGGCAGCGGTCGGCGGTCCGGCAGGTCCCTCCGCAGGGTAAGTCTCGGTGTGCCACGGGCCCCGTGTCTTCTCTCTCCTCCCGCCCGTGTCCCGGTTTGGCGGTTCCGTGTGCCGCGTTGCGGGTTCTCCCGGGGACTTCCCGGGTGTCTTTGGGGTGTGGGGGGCTTCTGCCTCGCAAGCAGGGGAGGTGTTCGTCCCCGGCAGCTGCTTTTGTAAGGCACCAGAGGGTCCCGGTGGCTCTGGGAAGCTGTGTTTGCAGGAGCTCTGTAGGACACGTCCTGCTCCCTCTGTGTCTTGGGCGGAAGTCCGGGACAACCCCTTTAAGATGATGCCTGCGGTGATGACCAGGTAGAGAATCAAAGAGGGTGCCTGAAAAAGTTGAGGCTTCTGAGAAAAAGATGGGGTTCTGAAAGAGTTAATGCCATTGGGTCATAGCAGTTCGCACCTAAGTAGGCACAAAAACACGCTTGTGTGAACCCACCCTAAAAAATATATATATTATTTTTATCGCTGCATTTAAAGACCCCTAGCATTTTTTTTTTTTTTTATCAACGGAGCTGTGTAAGGGTTTTTATTTTGCGGGTTGAGTTGTACTTTTTAGTAGCACCATTTATTGATCTGTGCAGAATTTTGATTACTTTCTATTCCGTTTTTTGCATGGTGAGATAGGCTAAATTAGCTATTTTTGCCATGTTTCAATTTTTTTTTTCCATGCTGTGCACCCTGCAGATTAACTTCTTCCTGCTCCGGGACATACATTTGCGTCCTGCAGCGTCGGGGTATGTATACAGAGAGATCGCTGTGCGACCTATTTTTCAATGGTGCTCAAATAGCACCATTGAAAAATACAACTAGTCCCGCAAAAAGCAAGCCCTCATGCTGCTACATCGATGAATAAATAAAGGAGTTATGATTTTTTAAAAGGGGGGAGGAAGAAACGAAAAGGGGGAAAAAACAAGGGTGCCACGTCATTAAGGGGTTAAATAATGTACTAACTTCCTTCTCTTGGTCATTATAAATGCAGAGATACAACATATGTAATTTTGTTTTTAATTTTTTTACAAAGTAAGGGGAGAAAGGTGTTTTTATTGCAATTTTTTAAATAATTTTTGTAATATTTTTTTTTACTTTTTAAAATTTTTTGGCCCTTTAGGCCTTAGTCAGACGGGCGTTTTTAGCCGCGATTTGCGCATGCGCATGCGTCCGGCGATTTTTTAAAACCATTGCTTTGCAATGGTATCGGACACATGAGCGCTTTTTATGCGCTCGTCCGATAAATTATAGAACAAAAAATCGCAGATTGCACCTATCTGCGATCTGCGATTCCTGTTCTCTTCTGTATATGCGCTCAATGGGGCCGGCGGCAGCAGCGCCGACCCCATTGAGAACATATAGAAGACAAATCATTCTTCTCTGCCACAGCTGTAACAGCTGTGGCAGAGAAGAACGATGTTTGCCCATTGAATTCAATGGAGCGGCAATACAGCCGCTCCATTGAAAGCAATGGGCTGCCGGCGTGCGCGGGGTGAATTGTCAGGAAGGGGTTAAATATATAAGCCCTTCCCTCCAATTCATCCTAAAATGTGTTAAAATTAAAAAAAATTGTATGCTCACCTTTCCGCTGCAGCCGGAGTCCAGCCGCGGCCGCTGTCAGTTCTCCTGAACTGCTTCTTGGCACTATTCAGCCGGCGGGGCTTTAAAATCCCCGCCTGCTGAATGATCTGCCTCTGATTGGTCACAGCCCTGACCAATCAGAGGCTGAAAACACTCACACACCCATTCATGAATTCGTGAATGGGTGAGTGACTGCTGCCTCTCAGCGCTGAGCCAATCAGGGGTAGGTCTGACTCACATCCATTCATGAATTCATGAATGGGTGTGAGTGAGGCATGCCTCTGATTGGCTCAGCCCTGAGCCAATCAGGGGGCAGGTCTGACTCACACCCCCTTCACACCCACTGCAGGACGGCCGCGCGGAGCTCCGGCTGCCGGCAGAAGGTGAGTATACAATTTTTTTTAATTTTTACACATTTTAGGATGAATTGCAGGTAAGGGCTTATATATTTAAGCCCTTACCGACAATTCATCCCGGGCTCGCCCGCAGCGCATTGCTTTCAATGGAGACGGCTGTATTGCCGTCTCCATTGAATGCAATGCGCTGGACAGCTCCGGCCCGTTTCTAATGAAACGCGGCTAGGAGCAGATTTTCGGGCGATTTGCGGGCGACTTGCGCGCACCGGTCACGCGATTTGCGGATGCGCATCCGTCATGCGATCCGCAAATCGCACGAAAAAACGCCCGTCTGACTAAGGCCTTAGGGGACTTTCACAGAAACTCATCAAGACCCCCTGATTACATTGTGGGTTTCCTATGGTGTCAGCCCTTTATATGCTGCGGTCCCACAGACCACGGCATGTAAAGGGTTAAACAGCAAAGATAAGAGGTTTTCTTCATTCTCTGTTGTGTAAGAGCTGGTGCCCAGCTATCCTCTAAAAGAGGGAGCCCCCTCCCTCTGTCAGCCCTTTACATGCTGCGGTCGCATAGACTGTGGCATGGAAAGGGTTAATACAGCAGAGATCAGATGTTTTCTCCATTCTCTGCTGTGTAAAAGCTGGTGTCTGGCTATCCTTAGACACCCAATCACCAGCTCTCCTTGCCACAGACCATCGGCCAGATTCTGACAAGCCGATGGTCTCCGTGGCAACCTGTAAACAAAGCAGTACAGGAGTTTAAAAAAAAGGTGCGGGAAGTTGCTGGCAGATCGGTAATATCTTCCTGCTTCTTTTTTTTAAAGTCCTACACTGTTCTCTGTGTGACTGTGCAGTGGAGTTCCTCCCGGAAAATTTCTGGGTGTGCCACTCAAGGGGTTAAACCAGTGCCAGAAATCGGGAGATGAAAAAAAGAATCTGGATATGCTATGCACTGAGCTGTGCTGGGTTCTGCAGCAGTGTAAGAAAGTTTGTCTCTTCGCCTTGTGTATGCACCTGACCGCAGAACACAAATACAGTTGAAATAGGGTCAGCATGCTAACCTACCATGAAGACAGGACAGCGCCAAAACATTGTAACTGTCCATCTGAGTTACGAGACGCGTAGTTAAAATGAGCAGCTGACTTCTGTGAGGATTCTAAATCACCTGAATGCAGTAACCTCCTACTAAATGATGTCCTCTTTGAACTACTCTACCCAGTATGTCGAACTGCCGGTTAGCTCACATGGCAGTTATGAATGCTTGTAAATATATTAGCGTCACTTTTTGTGATTTATTGACCAATTGCATAGCTTACATCCTTTGTATACATTTAAATGTTTATGCAGTGATGTAATAAATTCATAATAGGGGTGTCAGGATGTGCTGCTGGGATCTGTTGTACTATGTACTCCTAGCAGCACAGCTACAGGTGGTTGAGGGTTAACCCTTTTCAGTCCAATTTGTATCATGGTTTTCCTAGGGGGCTTACTCTTTTTCTGTCATTATAAAACGGCGCTATCTGCTGCCTAAAGCCAGTACTGCATGAGGTGACATGTTGGATAGGCTCTGACAGCAGAGAGGCTGGCAATATATAGTAAGAGAACCACGACGGATGTCTTCCAACATCGGAGCTGTACAGACTTAAATCATAATGTCTTCAGAGGTCAGACAGTGGATTGGAAAGGGTTAATTGAGCTGGCTGGGTGTGGTACTTCCTGCTAGCCAATCTCCTGGGTCTGTGCTCACATATAAACCCAGCTTCTGGTAAGTCTCTGGCTGGGTCCCAAGGTGAGCAGTCATGTTACTGCTGTGTTCTGTAATTTGTTATCAGTCATGTTCAGCTTGTTCCCACTCTGATCTGTGTTTGCAAGTAGGTCTGTGTCTCTCTGCTTCCAGTGTGTCAGTTGGTGGATCCCTGACATAGCCCCCTATGTCAACTCTGTGGCTGACTGTCTATCCCCCTGGTATGAGGACACATAGACTTGCTGTGAGTTTCATCTGTGTTCATGTGAGTTCCGGTAGAGTCGTGCCCTGGTTGTCTGTCCTATTGCAAGCTTGCTGTGTCATCTGTGACCTGCTGGTTCATGTCCGTTTATTTCGTGTCAGTTTTCTGTCAGCTTGCTGTGTGCCCTGTGCTCTGTCCTGTTCCTTATGCAAGCTTGCTGTGTGATTTGTGTCTTGCTGGTTCATGTCCGTGTAAATTCTGTCAGCTTGGTGTTAGCTTGCTGTATGACCTCCGATCTGTGTCCTGTTGGAGCGTTCTGTGTGAACTGTGTCCAGTTCTGCTGGACTTCTGCTTAGTGTAAGGACTAGTGGTATAACCAGGAGCCGTGAAGTGGCCTGCTAGCTTTCATGTTTTGTACAAAATGTCAACTAATACTTGGTATTTATATTCAGCTTATCATCTGTTACTAGTGTTTGCATTGTGGCTGCTGTATGTTGTGTATTCTGGCTCTGTGTGTCCTGTTCAGTCCTTGTCATTTGGCATGTGAATGCGTCCTGTTCTAAGACGTGGCTCCCAGGATTAACTAGGGTCCAGATCCGAAGATCACTGGGTTGCCTTTATTGGGGCAATGTCACCGCTTAGGTAGGGCCACGTCATCCTCCCGTGTAGCACAGGGTCAGTTGCCTGAAACCCGTGTGAATACCGTGTGCAACCTGTGTGCGTCCATCCCATCCTCTCCCCTTTTGGGTGCGATTGTGTGGGCCCTGTTCTTAAATTTACCCACACGATCATAACAAGTGGTATACAATCAGTTGAAAAGAGTACCAGGCAGAGTTTACTAGAAAAGCCGGTGATCAGGAGTGATTATATTCAAAGACTTGTAGGCTTTGTTTCTGAGTAACAGGTAAAGGAGCAAAGATGGCTGAAAGGAAGTAATGTCACGTCCGTGTAGCACACGAGCACTAAGCTCAGTATGGACGCAGGGTGATGATAACCACGACTGTAAAAATTATCTATTGCACTGATGAACAGTGCGCACCACACTATGCAGGACGATAGCACCCCTCCAGGGAGAGGGAAGGAAGCCTGGCCCTAACCTAGCAGGGAGGGTGATGGGTCCCTGCCTAAAGCGGGGACATCGCCTCTATAAAAAGCGGCCCAGCAGTCTTCTTTCTGGGCCTTGATTGTCCCTGTAGGAATCCCAGGAGAAATGCAACGACACGCAAAAGAAAACAGAAAAAAACGCAACAAAACAAACTGAAAAGGAAACAGCAGCTACTTATCTGCAGGTTGTAAAACACCCAGCACAGCACAGCTTCAAACACCAAGTTCTCCACTGTGGAATGGGATAAGCAGCACTGGTCACCAGAAGGGGTGAAAATATATAGCCACTCTGCACCTGAACACTGGCAGAATGAATAGCAAGCCACACCTTCAGCCTAGTCCCAGGCATGGCTAATCCAGCATGCTTCCATGCAGCAAAGGCAGACAGTACAAACAGAACTCTGCACATGGTGCATTAACCCTTAACCTGCTTAACAAGAAAACAGGTCTTTGGCTTGTGTTGAGGCCATCATGCCACAATGTTGTCGTGACCGACAGGCCGCGACAAGTAACTTGTTCTCGCGTCAGAAACTGAAGACACAAAGTCTTGACCACAAATTATTGAACACATAGACGTTTTACTATAATTATATAGAATCGCAGCCAAATTAAGGTTTTTGGCGTAAAAAATTATATATATGAGATGTATTCTTCGCCAGCATGACTGGTGCAGTACGCTTCTCTGTTATCCTAGTGGCCCTATGCTAGTTGTGTTGCCCAGTAGTAATAGACTGCAATGCACTACACAAATACCTTAAGGTGTCAAACTTATGTTCGGTGTGCCAAGCAAACAAATTGGCGCACTGAACATTTATTTTAGAAAGCATACCTGTGTGTATTTTGCATGGGAAAAAAAGTCAATTTTGGATGTCATGCTCCAGCATCAGAGCACTATGAATATCTACAGTTTTTAAAGTTTCTTGGAAAAAAAAAGTTTAGTTTTTATTAATTCCTGCAGGGCTGGAGCAAACCCTTGTTTTTCTACTGCAATTTTTGTTATCCAACTCAAAGTTTCCTTCTGTGTCAACCATTTACATGGGAAGCGCCATAATCTGTACTTTTCTATCCAGTGTAAAAGACTGACAGGCAATGTAACTATGTGAGCTGGAGACCAAAGAGGTCTCCCTATCATATATTTTCCGCTATTGTCCCTTCAATGTCCTGTTCTTCTTTCTTTCCCTGTGCAGTTTTCTGTGTCCAGGATGGAACCAGCGCTGGATTTAAAAAACAATGTGTGAAAATAGCGTTAGCTGTATGCTCCTCAGTTCTCATGTCTTACATGACTCATATATTCTGGCTACAAAATCACTGATCAAGCACTTGTATATTTCCATGTGACAGAAATGGCATATAGCTTCTTATGCCAAAAATGGTTGTTTAAACAGCAAGTTGTCATATCAGTTGGATTTATTACCCATCATGAAATATAAATGTCAAGCTTGTTCTGCAGCTCAGCCTTTCCCCACTTCTGAATATCAGGAAAAATCCTCTTTAAACCCTCATTATTAGTTTGTTTATAAGTCATACTGGGTGCATCTCAAATTTCCACTAGTAAAAGTCCAGAACAAGGTTATTGTGGCATGATCTGACAAGATTCAAGCACTGGCAAACATCATAGCATACATAACTGGCATATAAAAACCAAGTCTTAATAAACTCCATCTAATGATTGTTGTGAAGGAGTCATAAAACATAGCTGTTAAAATCTAAACAGGCAGAGAGTTGTAAATAGGTGTGGAGCTGATAACCCCTTGCCAACCACCCACCTTATTGCTACGACAGATGCTGGGTGTCAACAGCCAGGATCGAAGATAAACTTGATCTTGACTGTTTAGCTCTTTAGATGTTGCTGTCTATACTTACAGCCACATTTAAATGGCCTAACAGAGGGAGGGGGCTCCCTCTGTCTCCCAAGCGGACCCTTGAAAAGATCATTGGGTGCCATCTGGTTAACAAGGCAACCTGGGGTCTTATGAAAGCCTCCATGCCTGCCATGGATTTCCTCCTATTAAGCCCTGCCTATAGCAGTGCTTACTAGGATACCTGTAGAAGTACAATATACTGTAGGACTATATATGCAAAGAGATGATTGCCAGTTTACATGGGGACTGAAAAAAGTAAAAATAAGATTAATAACATTTTTTCTAATTATTAGTAAATAAAAAAATATTAGTTTTTAACAAACTCTATTTCCCAGTTGTCGCATTAACAATAAAAACATAATTGGTATTTTACGTAAAATTTCATTTTTTTAAAGAATATCACGCTATTTATCCCTCATAGTTGGTACACAATGGCAGAATTGAACCACCAAACAAAAAGCTGCAAGCATTTTACTATAAAAGTGCGCACAACTTGGATGTGCAAAAAGTGCAGTAAAAAAAACTCGGCGCAAATACATGCACATATATGCATACACTCGTGTGAATCCGGCATTAGGGCTGTGGATA
The DNA here is from genome assembly GCF_035609145.1 of Eleutherodactylus coqui. Taxonomy (NCBI): domain Eukaryota; kingdom Metazoa; phylum Chordata; class Amphibia; order Anura; family Eleutherodactylidae; genus Eleutherodactylus; species Eleutherodactylus coqui. Next base: position 195,131,213 of record NC_089837.1, read on the forward strand.
ATTTAAGCAGATGAAAGCACAGCAGGTTTCATTCATTCCCCTCTTCCTGTACAACCTTGTAATAAGTTGATTAATTTGATTCATTCTAAGCCTCAATGTACCGTGTCATTCACACAGCAGTACACTTCCTGAAAACATAAAACAGCAAATTGTTAGCATTCATTATGCATTGCAAGTATTCAGCGAACAATACCTATACAATCTAATGAAAGCATCGCAAACATTATCCAAAATGTAATTTTTTTCTTACTCCAAATTAAATGTTACTTGTTAATAAAGGCAGCAATCAACTCAGAAACCGAAATTCATGTAAAAAGTAAGTTCATTTAAATTGGCAGATATTGCCATGGATTCATCTTGGATATTGCCATAAAAGTCACATAAAACTGGCAGCTTATAAGACCTCCATATTTCATGAAATTGAATTAAAGGGACTGTCCCATGAAATTAAGTTTTACACAGGCAAGCATGATGTCAGCCCAATGAGCTCAAACCAATAACAATCCTGCGAAAAATGCATCACATCACTGTACATGCGATTTTCATGCTCATTCTTCATCTACGTGAAAAAAATTGTATGCTGCTCCAGTACTTATAATGGTAAAAATAGCATAGCATTCGCACATGGTATGCAAGTGTAATGCGAGTGTGATAGGATTTTTGCCACCTGTAGGAAATAATGGGGGATTTACCCCAAAATAGGACCTGCTGCAATTTTTCCATTAACATTACATTACATTAACATTGTAACATTGCTCATATAAGTACATCCATTGCAAAAAATGGGTTTTATTTCCGTGCAAGTTTTGTGCCTTTTGCAATGCGCAAAACTCGCACTGTAAAATGGCCCATGTAAACACAACCTCATCTACAACCAGAGATAACCAAGTACAAGTGCTCAGCTATCTCCAGCTATCAGACTGAAATGAATGGAATGGTATTGTGAATGCATGACCATTAATGCCTTAATTCAGCGATACTCTGGACCTTAGGCTGCATTCCCACGAACGTATATCGGCTTGGTTTTCACGCCGAGCCGATATACGTCGTCCTCGTCTGCAGGGGGGGGGAAGGATGGAAGAGCCAGGAGCAGGAACTGAGCTCCCGCCCCCTCTCTGCCTCCTCTCCGCCCCTCTGCACTATTTGCAATGAAAGGCGGTGGGGCGGGGGCGGGGCTAAGTTCTTGCAAATAGTGCAAAGGGGTGGAGAGGAGGCAGAGAGGGGGGGGGAGCGCAGTTCCTGCTCCTGGCTCTTCCATCCTCCCCCCCCCCCGCGCGCGCAGATGAGGGCGATGTATATCGGCTGGGCGTGAAAACCGAGCCGATATACGTTTGTGGGAATGCAGCCCACATTCTCCAAAATCAGTGGCTATACCAACCCACAACAATCAACTAGTTGTCCTCTAATATGTAGATAAGGGATAACTTAAAGGGGTACTTTGGAGATTGGGTAAAATTTACAAAATTTTCCTAACATTCACACTTACTGCCATTATTCCAAATGTCCATCTAAATCATCAAACTGAACTCCAGTACTCTTTTTTTTTACCTGCACCTCTGCATTACTGAATGTGAAGGCACAGTAAAATAGCAAGGTCATAACAATTAGATACCAATGGAGAACTGAGCAGGAGGGTGTGGACCACAGGTAAATAAATATATCTACAGCCTTTGAAATCAAGTTATAACATTATATTGCAAAATTACATCACCTTATGAAGGATATAACTTTCACTTTGAATTGCCAGAATACCCCTTTAATTTTGTGGGATAACCCCTTTAAAGCCTGTTACAGTTAAGGCTTTTTTCACATTATGTGTTTGGTCTCTGTATAATTGTATAGGCTGGGAAAAGCTCCCCGTATTCATATTAAATGGAAGCTCTGATGGATAATTAACACTGGCTTTCTTCATTCATAGGCTAATATGTCATGCATTTAAAGGGGTTTTGTCATTAAAAAAAAATTATCTAAACTTACATATGCCTTCCCTGTCAGTCTCCTTATCACATCTTCTCCTGGTTCAGCTTCTCCAGTGCCCCAGATCAGCTCACTGCAGGCTGGGCCCAGCTTGTTATGAGGGCTGCTTTATCACAAACTCCTTCCTGTTGGGTCAGTGAAGGTCACATCCCTGTGCTGTAGCTTCACTGCCTAGGAAGGAATTGTAATCTATTTCAGAGACAGCTCGCATGAGCAATCTCTGAAGAAGATAGGCAGTCCCCCTGCTGAAAAGCCATTCACGGCTGCCGGGGCTCAGCAGCGACTTTTGCGGCTGTCCCCGGCTCTGTAGCGCTGCTGAGCTAACAGCAGCTGGGGATTTAAAATCCCCACCTGCTGGTAGCTCTGATTGCGATTGGCTGATCTGCTCAGCCAATCACAATCAGAGCTACCAACTGGCGGGGTTTTTAAATCGCCGGCTGCTGATAGCTCAGTACTACAGAGCCGGAGACAGCTGCAGAAGCCCTGGCTGAGCCTCGGCAGGTGAGTATTTTTTTTCCCACTATTTTAACAGGCTTTTCAGAAAAGGGCCATTGATGACTTCCGGGGCTCAGCGGCGACTTCTGCCGCTGTCCTTGGCACTGTAGATCTCAGCAGCTGAAGGGAGGTGAGTATGTTATTTTTTTTTTTTTTTACACTACTTTTCTTGGATTTTCAGGGAAGGGCTTATGTTTAAAGCCCTTCCCTGAAATCCAATGACGGGGATGCCGGCAGCAGGATTCTCTACCGCAGCTGTAGCAGCTGGGAATTCTTTTAACTAGCGGGGGTCATGGCAGCGGCGGAGGTGTAATTATTTTTTTTTTACACTAAAATGTTTCTTTTTCAGGGAAGCCCTTCCCTGAAAAAGAATGCAGGGGTGCCGACAGAGCATTGTTTTCAATGGAGCCACCGGCAGCAGCCGCGGCTCCATTGAAAACAATACGTGCATTCCCAATGGTGCGTGCATGTCCTATCTTTGCAGGCATGCACCTGCAAAGTACGGACATGTGAACTCACCCTAAGTATATATCACCCTCATTAGGAACTCCCCTCCTCTCCAAATCAATGAAACTCTAATTGATACTTAAGGTTGTTATATTATCCTCATTGGCTTGCTGTTAGACAGCATCATTTGTCTAATATTTATGCCCCTACTGATGATTCACTTAGCTTTATGCAATTTATAATAGCCTTTTGTGACATATTGTCATGTAATTTGATGTGAAGATTTCAATGTTGTTATCAACGCTAGTTTGGAAACATCCTCATGCCCCTCTCAAAGATGTCCTTTGAAAGAAAATCTATCCAAAAAGTACTTAATACACATTGATAGCTGATAACTGGACCTGAATGGTTCTCAGGAAAACTATACATACTACTCACCTACTCATTAAAAATATACAAGCATAGGCATGATATTGGCATCTGAAGCTTCTCTCCCACACATGGCCAGACTCCAGACATATTGGGGGATATTTACTTAGACCAGTATTTCATATGCTGAGAGCTAAGAATGTGGAAGAAGAAACAAACACCAGGATCTTATTTTTTTAGTTTCTGCGAATTTTAACTCAGCACCCTAATGAGGACTCATTTAGATTTTTAATATGACACCCCATCACCATACAGAGAAATTGTCTTTTGTGGCATTTCTTTTTAAAATTGTATATGCATAGCCAAAATAAGAAATACTATAATATTGTCAACGTATTTACTGTTTGTCTTAGATTACTTTTTGTAAGCATCTTATGTAACAAAACCTAATAGGAAATAGTAATAATGATGTACATATGCATTGCCAAATACTAGCGATAGAAGATTCTATATTTCTGAACTTGTATGTCTACTTAGAGTCATAATGACAACTTATTGATGATGGTCTACTAAATTGTGTATCAAAGTTTTATATCCAATTCCAAATAGATAGATTTTTGCAAAAACAGATAATTTAAGTCAAGCAAAGTTTAAGTAGGTACATTTATGCAAAAGCAAAACTGGTGATTTATTTGATGGTAAACCAGATTTTATTACTGAAACCCTGATTGATTGTAACAACATTTATCTAGTATGAATGTAGAAAAAGATCATTGACTAATGATAAAACTATTTTTTTCCTTTGACCTTTATTTTAAAAGTCATTCTTATTATCAGCACAATAACAACCTTTACATTTACAATACTTAACCCCTTCGTGTAGAAGTCTGTTTGCGCCTTAGTGACAGAGCCAAATTTTGGAAATATGACATGTCAATTTAACATAGCATAACCCTGTAAAGGTTTTGCATATCTAAGTGATTCTGACTTTGTTGTTTTTTGCCACATATTGTAAAAATAGACGGATAGAATTTGTGTATAATTATTAAAAGTGCCAAAATTGGGAAAATTTGGAAATAATTGTTATTTTTTTCACAATTTCAACTGTAATATCTTAAATATGTGAAAACATACTGCACAAATTTTTGCTAAGATATATATATTTCCATCTGTTTACTTTATTCTGGAAGCACATTGGAAAAACTTTAGTTTTTTTAATCATTTAGGAGACGTGCAAATTTAACATTGGTTATTAACATTTTGAGAAACATTTTGTTTTCCTACACTAAGGGTGCATTCAGACGAGCGTGTTTTGCTGCGTACTTAGGTGCGTACATAAGTCCGCACCTAGGTACGAGCAAAAGATGCGTGAACACAGCTGCGTGCTTGTTGTCAATGGAGCCGCGGTTGCTGCCGGCGGCTCCATTGAAAAAAATGCTCTGCCGGTCCCCTGCATTCTTTTCCAGGGAAGGGTTTTACATATAAGCCCTTCCCTGAAAAAGAAACATTTTAGTGCAAAACAAAAAAGAATAAAAAAAAACTTACCTGTCCGCCGCTGCTGTGACCCCCGCGGGCATGAAGAACACATCTGCCGCATGCGGCCGATGTATCCTTCACCCCTGCTAGTTAAGAGAATTCCCTGCTGCTACATCTGCCACAGACCGCAGCTGTCACACATGACAGCTGCGGTAGAGAATCCTGCTGCCGGCATCCTGTCAATGGCTTTTCAGGGAAGGGCTTCATAAGCCCTTCCCTGAAAAGCCATTTAAAATAGTGCAAAAAAAAACCAAAAAACTAATTCTCACCTCCCTTCAGCTGCCGCCGCGACTTCTAGCTCTGTCCCCGGCTCTGTAGTTCTGAGCTATCAGCAGCCGGGGACTTAAAATCCCCGCCTGCTGGTAGCTCTCATTGTGGTTTGCTGAATTGCTTCAGCCAATCACAATCAGAGCTACCAGCAGGAGCGGATTTTAAATCCCCGGCTGCTGATAGCTCAGCAGCGCTACAGAGCCGGGGACAGCGGCAGAAGTCCCCGCTGAGCCCCGGCAGCTGTCAGTGGCTTTGCAGGAAAGGGCTTCATAAGCCCTTCCCTGAAAAGCCTTTTAAAATAGTAAAAAAAAATTTAAAAAAAGGTACTCACCTCCCTTCAGCTGCTGGAGCACAGCCGCGTCTTCTCCTGCTGTCCCCTGCACTGTGGTGCTGAACTGCTGATCTATCAGCAGTCGGGGATTTAAAATCCCCGCCTGCTGAAAGAGTTGTATGTAATTGGCTGAGGTCAGCCAATCACAGGCAACTCTCACCTGTCATTCATTCGGGGAGAGTTGCCTATGATTGGCTGAGCACTAGATCAGCACCACAGTGCAGGGGACAGCAGGAGAAGACGCGGCTGTGCCCCGGCAGCTAAAGGGAGGTGAGTATCTATTTTTTTTGTTTTTTAAATCACTTTTAATTGATTTCCAGGGAAGGGCTTATATGTAAAGCCCTTGCCTGAAAAACAATTCAGGTGTGCCACAGACCATTGTCTTCAATGGAGCCGCCGGCAGCAGAGGCGGCTCTATTGAAGAGAATGCCAGCATTTTTTTTTTACACTAAAACCTTTCTTTTTCAGGGAAGGGCTTATATGTATAGTCCTTCCCTGAAAAGGAATGCAGGGAGCCAGCAGGTCATTGTTTTCAATGGAGCCGCCGGCAGCAGCCGCGGTTCCATTGAAAACCATGCGTGCATTCCCTATGGTGCACGCATGTCCTATCTTTGCAGGCACGCACCTGCAAAGTACGGACATGTGCACACACCATAGGGAATGCAGTGTTGTAAATACAAGTGTGTTTTTGTGCGTGCGTATGCACGCACCAAAACACGCTCGTCTGAACGCACCCTAAGCCAAGATTGCAAAGGCTCATAGGTAATAGAATGATAGATTCACCCACAAATTACCCCATTTTTAAAAATACACATCTTAATGTATTCACTTAGGAGTGTTATGACTATTTTGACCTCACTCTTTCCAGGAGTTAATGTAATTTAGAGGAGAAAAAATAAAATTTCATATTTTTACAAATATGTCATTTTAAAAAGATGTTTTTTCTATAGTGCACATGAAATTGAGGATTTACACCCCTAAATGGATACCCCTGTTTGTTCTGTGTTCAGAAACATACCAATGGGTGCCCTAATATTATGTCCGTATGCACAACAAGGCCCAAAACTAAAGGAGCAGCAAGTGACTTTCAGAACAAGAATTTTACTTGAAGGCTTTTTAGGTCACACAGCACATTTGTTGAACCCTTGAGCTGCCAAAACCATAGAGAACCCCCACAAATGACCCCATTTTGAAAATTAGACCCCTTAATGAATTTATATAGGTGTGTACTGCCTATTTTGACTCCACAGTTTTCGAATGAATTTAAGCAACGCAAAAGGAAAAAATTACAATTTTCATTTTTTTGCCAATTGTGACATTTAAAATAAAGGTTTTGTTGTACAGCACACATAATAAAGAAGACTTGCACCCCAAAATGGATACCCCTGTTTGTCTTGTGTTCAGAAACATACCCATTGTAGCCGTAATCTGCTTACTGGACACATGGCTAGGCCTGGAATAGAGGGAAACCCCATTGGATTTAAGGGCACAACTAAATAAATTCCAAGTTTCATTGCTCACTTGTAGAACCATTAAACTACCAAAACAATAGAGAACCCCCACAAATAATCCTATTATGAAAATTGTACCCCTTAGCGAATTTATCTAGCGATGTACTAAACATTCTAACTCCACATTTTTTTGCAAAAATTATTATAAAGCAAGTAAAAATTAAATAAAATTTCATTTTTTTCACAAATTTTTCACTTTTATGACAGTTTTCTTTGTTTCAAGCAGGGAAAACTGGGGGACGCACCCCAAATTTTAAAGCACTAGTTCTTCTGTGTTCATCAATACGCCCATTATAGCCCTAATCTGCTTACAGTACACATGGCTAGGCCTATAATGGAGGAAACACCCATTGGATTTCAGAGCACAATTGAATAAATTCCAGGCCCCATTGCTCACTTGTGCAGAAAAAAAATTGGCTCCCTAAAAAGAATTTCCCTCCCTTTTTGGCATTCTCTACATATTAAATTAATAATGTAAGACTGCGTGGTAGGTTTCAAAACAGGGGTAATTACAGAGGCCCGGTTTGGATGGGCACATGGGGCAATAAAATCTGGTATCCCTCCTCCTCCCTTGCTTGTTGCAAATCCAGTTTTTTGGGGGGATATTTTTTGCCCACAGTTTCAGAGATGTGGTGCAGAAAGTGGCGCTCTGTGAGCCTTCACACCTCCTCAGATTGTAATGCATCCTGAGGTGTGGTGGTCTCAAGCCAAAGGTGCTCTACAAGCTGCTCCTGGAACTGCAGGAAGCTCAGCGTTCCCCAGGAAGTCTTATAAATTATGTAGGCATTATATGTAGCAATCTGTATCAGGTAGATTGCTACCTTTTTATACCAGGCCCTGGTTTTATGCTTTACCAGATACGGCTGAAGCGCCTGGTTAGAGAGGTCTACACCCCCATAAATTTATTATAATCCATGAGACAGACAGGTTTTTTTCCTGTGTTTCGGCCCCCACTCCCTTACTGCAACGCAGGTGCCTGCATGCACAGTCAATAGCATGTAGGCATCTTTCCTGTCATGCCACTTTACGCAAGCAGGGGGTCACTTGCCAATGTGTATGGCACCCCCCTTTAATAGCGCCTGGACACCATGGGTTGTAGGAATACTGTGTTTCCCCGAAAATACGACAGTGCCTTATATTAATTTTTGTTCAAAAAGGTTTAACTTTTTTACATGTATAGCTGCCTGGACACTATTTAAATTGACTTTTTTAATTAACTGTTAGCAGGGCTTAATTTTGGAGTAGAGCTTATATTTCAAGCATCCTCAAAAAGCCTGAAAAATCATTTTGCATCCTCAAAAATTCTGGAAAATCTGTCTTATTTTCAAGGCATGTCTTATTTTCAGGGAAACAGGGTACCATCCTATTTTTGTGTACTGTCCCGCAGGCCCCTGTATTTGCATCAAATAGGGCTTTATAAAGTGGGTGACTGGTATAATAATTATCGGTCTACATAGGGTATCCTTTATGTAAAAATGGGCCCATGAGCTCCCAAACGATCTTGCCATTTGTGCCAATATTTTCGGGGCAGTTAGGGGGATTTAGTTGGCTGTCCCTGCCTTCATAAATAAAAACATCACATGTATAGCCAGTAGCGCTCTCACAAACTTTGTATAGCTTAACGCCATACTGGCGCGTTTTGAGGGTATGAATTGTGGAATGATAGATGGCTCTTAAGACTCTCTTAAGAAACTCATTCACGGACAGGGGTGTATATATTTTTAAAGGAATCTTTTAATAGGGTAATTAGGGGCCTCAATTTACATAATCTGTCATACTCCGGGTCATTTCTTGGGGGGGATTTGGGTATTATCGGCAAAATTGAAAAACCGCATTGTAGTTTCAAATTGCTGTTGGAGCAGTACTGACGCAAATACAGGGGTTGCGTGAACAGCACTAGAGGACCAGTAAGACCGTAGAGATTTTTCTTTACTAGTACTATTAATAGGACAATTCCCAATAATTTTTTTAGCTATTAGACATTTATGACAGTCCATGTCCTAGAATATAGAGAGGTAGGGTGCTCTGCAATAAATTGTCCAGCGTAAATAGTCATTTGCCGGACAATTAGGGTGGGTTCACACGAGTGTGCTTTTGTGCGTTCATACACAAGCACAAAAACACGCTTCTATTTGCAACAATGCATTCCCTGTGGTGTGTGCACATGTCTGTGTTTTACAGGTGTGTGCCTGCAAAGATAGGACATGCGTGCACCATAGGGAATGCAGGCATTGTTTTCAATGGAGCCACGGCTGCTGCCGGCGGCTCCATTGAAAACAATGGTCTGCCGGCTCCCTGCATTCTTTTTCAAGGAAGGGCTTTACATATAAGCCCTTCCCTGAAAAAGAAAGATTTTAGTGTTAAAAAAAAATGCAGGCATCCTCTTCAATGGAGCCACTGCTGCTGCCGGCGGCTCCATTGAAGACAATGGTCTGCTGACACACCTGAATTTGTTTTTCAGGGAAGAGCTTTACATATAAGCCCTTCCCTGAAAATCAAGTAAAAGTGATTTAAAAAATAAAAAAAATAGATACCCACCTCCCTTCAGCTGCCGGGGCTCAGCCGTGTCTTCTCCTGCTGTCCCCTGCACTGTGGTGCTGATCTATCAGCAGCCAGGGATTTAAAATCCCCGCGTGCTGAAAGAGCTGAATGTGATTGGCTGAGGTGCTCAGCCAATCACAGGCAGCTCTCCCTGAATGAATGACAGGTGAGAGCTGCCTGTGATTGGCTGAGCACCTTAGCCAATCACATTCAGCTCTTTCAGCAGGTGGGGATTTTAAATCCCCTGCTGCTGATAGATCAGCACCACAGTGCATGTGACAGCAGGAGAAGACGTGGCTGTGCCCCAGCAGCTGAAGGGAGGTGAGTATCTATTTTTTTGTTTTTTTAAACTACTTTTACTTAATTTTCAGGGAAGGGCTTATATTCAAAGCCCTTCCCTGAAATCAATTGTTGGCAGCAGAATCCTCTCCCGCAGCTGACTTGTGTGACAGCTGCGGTAGAGAATTAAAGAATTCCTCTGCGGGGGACACAGCAGCGGCAGACAGGTAAGTAATTTTTTTAAAACTACTTTTAATTGGCTTTTCAGGAAGGGCTTATGAAGCCCTTCCCTGAAAAGCCATTGCCAGCTGCTGGGGTTTAGCGTTGACTTCTGCCGCTGTCCCCGACTCTGTAGCGCTGCTGACCTATCAGCAGCCGGGGATTTAAAATCCCCGCCCGCTGGTAGCTCTGATTGTGATTGGCTGAAGCACTTCAGCCAACCACAATCAAGGCTACCAGCAGGCGGGGATTTTAAATCCCCGGCTGCTGATAGCTCAGAACTACAGAGCCGGGGACAGTGCCAGAAGTCGCGGCTGAGCTCCGGCAGCTGAAGGGAAGTGAGTATTGTTTTTTTTTTTAATTTTTGGCACTATTTTAAATGGCTTTTCAGGGAAGGGCTTATGAAGCCCTTCCCTGAAAAGCCATAGATGGGATGCCGGCAGCAGGATTCTCTACCGCAGCTGTCATGTGTGACAGCTGCAGTGGAGAATTGAAGAATTCCCTTTGCTGCATCTGCCACAGATGTGGCAGATGTAGCAGCAGGGAATTCTTTTAACTAGCGGGGGTGAAGGAAACATCTGCCGCATGCAGTAGATGTGTTCTTCATGCCCGCAGGGGTCACGGCAGCGGCGGAGAGGTACGTTTTTTGGGAGTTTTTTTGCACTAAAATGTTTCTTTTTCAGGGAAGGGCTTATATGTAAAGCCCTTCACTGAAAAAGAATGCAGGGGGCCGGCAGAGCATTGTTTTAATGGAGCCGCCGGAAGCAGCCGCGGCTCCATTGACAACAAGCACGCAGCTGCGTTCACGCATCTTTTTGCTCGTACCTAGGTGTGGACGTATGTACGCACCTAAGTACGCACCAAAACACGTTCGTGTGAACCCACCCTTAGGCCTTAGTCAGACGGGCGTCTTTTCGCGCGATTTGTGCATGCGCATGCATCCGGCGATTTTTAAAAACCATTGCTTTGCAATGGTATCTGTTACCATACAGCGCGGCGCGGCGCTCCGGCGTCGGCTCCGGCGGCCTGGAGCCCTGTGTCGAGGTTATCCCAGCAGCTGTGGGCGGCGGCATGGGCGTGTCCGCCCGTAGGGTGCCGCCCGCCCTCCTCCGTTCTTCTTATACAGCAGTGGGCGGAGTTGCCTCCTCCCACTCTCCGCCCCTGGGCGGAACCTTGTGGTTAAAAGACTGGCAGTGAAGTGAGCTCATTGCCAGTTATTGGTTCTGTTTGCCTCTAATCTAGTCTGGCCCGGCCAGCACTAGTTGCTATCCAGCACCCTGCCAGTTTGCCTGTGAGTCCCATCTCCAGCCTTGCAAGTTTTGTTGGTCTGATTCATCTGCCTCCTCTGTCGGCACTCTGTTCCCCCCATTAGGTAGTTTCCTGCTTGTCAGTCGCCAGGTCCCTAGCCAGGGCAGGGACCGCCGTCCAGTTGTCCGCCTGGGGTTAGCCAGGGCCGAGGCAAGTAGGCAGGGACAGTGGGGGTGCGGGAGATCAGGGCACCCCAACTGGCGCTCGGGGGGCAGAGTGCCGTAACATAATAACTGGCCCTTAAAATTTTGTTTTTTTCATGGCGGCGATCAGCGCCCTTGCAAACCAGCTGCAAGACCTGGTGCCGGTGATCCGGGATTTGTCAGCTCGCATGGTGGCCCAGGAGCAGTGGGCGTTGTCGCAGGGGCAGAACGCCTTTACCTGTCCCGAACCCAAGTGCCCTCTTCCTGAGGGGTTCTCTGGGGAGAGGAACAAGTTTTTTGTTTTTCAACAGGCGTGTCGCCTGTTTTTTCGGATGCGTCCCCATTCTTCCGGCTCGGAGGTCCAGAGGGTCGGGCTTATAATGTCCCTGCTGCGGGGCTCTGCCCAGACCTGGGCCTTTTCCATTCCCGAGGGTTCCCCCTCCCTGCAGTCGGTGGACTCCTTTTTTCAGGAACTCGGGGGTATCTTCGATGAAACGGACCGAGTAGGGTTGGCGGTTTCGCGGTTGCTGGCGCTGCACCAGGGGTCGCTTTGTGTGGAGGATTATTGCTCCAATTTCAGACGCTATGCGGGCGATACTGCATGGAACGATAGCGCCCTGAAAGACGTTTTTATGCAAGGTCTCTCGGACGCGGTCAAAGAACTGTTGATCTCCCATCCCGTTCCCGGGTCCTTAAAGGAGGCTATGGAGTTAGCAGTGAAGGCAGATAGGAGGCTCAGGGCTGGGAAGCAAGATAGACCGACCCATAGAGTCAGGGAGGTCATTTGTCCTGTCCCCTCCCCGTCCGTACCAGTCTCTGTTCCCGAACCTATGGAACTGGACCTGCTGGACCCCGAGGAGCGACGCCGGATTCGGTTATTACATCATCTCTGTCTCTACTGCGGGAAAGCTGGACATCGGGTGATAACCTGCCCCCGGAGGCCTCAGCGTCCACAGTCTGAATCGGCAGAAAGACTTCCAGTCCTAGGCGATTGCAGGGAGGGTCGCCTAGGACCTCAGGTACGTCCTAGACTTCTGATACCCTGTCAGGTTAGATTCCGAACTTCTCCCGCCTAGGGCAGGCGTTTATTGATTCCGGAGCAGCTGCTAACCTGATAAGCATGCGTCTCGTTGAGCCCCTGAGGGCTGAATTTGTGGCGCTAAAGACGCCAATTCGTTTTGCTAGCATTGATGCTACTCCTCTTGCTTCGGGCTTGGTACGATGGAGGACCCCAGTGTTACAACTCACGGTGGGGGGTCGCCATTCGGAAGGTCTATCGTTCCTGGTAATGGAGAAAATGTCGGTAGACATGATACTAGGGATGCCGTGGCTGGCGTTGCACAACCCCCAATTCGATTGGGCCACTGGGGAGCTAACCCAGTGGGGGCCATCCTGCCATAGCCATCACGCTTCCCTTCCTCCCTGCCCAGTCGATACCGCACTCAGTCCCCGAGGTCTCACTTACCTTCAAACCCCGTCCGCCCGCCCTGCTGCTGATGTCGCCACCGATGCCCTGCATAGGGGACGGAAGAAAGGGGTGGGGTCTCGTATGCAGTTGCGTTGTGAGGAGAGTCTGTCGGTATTTGAGCCGTACAGGGTGGGACAGAAGGGGTACCGGTCCTCTGGAAATCGCAAAAGGAGGGGTCGCAGGGGGTTCCATAAGTCGTTGTCGAAACCTGTTGTCTCTTCGGTGATGCCCACCTCCGGTCCCCCGCCGCCCACCCTGGTCTGTGATGAAGTCGAACACGAGGCTCAGGAGATCCCGGATTCTCGCCGGGGTACAGGAACCTTACAATATTTGGGGCCCCGGAAGAGTTTTTTGGAGTATGATAGCTCAGATGACAGTGATTTTAAAATTGGAGTTGCCTCATATTTTGAAGACAGCGACATTGGGAGCGAGGATGGGACAAGAGATAGTGGTGAACGTTCGGGCATTGACTCGGAAGACGACCTGAAACACGACGATATGTCAACGGTTGGTCCTTAAGAAGATGTAGAAAGGAGAGCCCCTGAAGGAAATGGGGCAGCCACAGGCTACCGAAGTCATGGACCTGAGGATCAGTCCATGGTGACCGCTCGGGAGGGTCACATTCTCGGGTTGGTACAGCGTTTTCACAGCCATTTTTTGGATAAGCCTGGTCGAGTTTCCGGGGGCCCGGAGGTCCCCCGTCAGAGGGGGGGTAATGTTACCATACAGCGCGGCGCGTCGCTCCGGCGTCGGCTCCGGCGGCCTGGAGCCCTGTGTCGAGGTTATCCCAGCAGCTGTGGGCGGCGGCATGGGCGTGTCCGCCCGTAGGGTGCCGCCCGCCCTCCTCCGTTCTTCTTATACAGCAGTGGGCGGAGTTGCCTCCTCCCACTCTCCGCCCCTGGGCGGAACCTTGTGGTTAAAAGACTGGCAGTGAAGTGAGCTCATTGCCAGTTATTGGTTCTGTTTGCCTCTAATCTAGTCTGGCCCGGCCAGCACTAGTTGCTATCCAGCACCCTGCCAGTTTGCCTGTGAGTCCCATCTCCAGCCTTGCAAGTTTTGTTGGTCTGATTCATCTGCCTCCTCTGTCGGCACTCTGTTCCCCCCATTAGGTAGTTTCCTGCTTGTCAGTCGCCAGGTCCCTAGCCAGGGCAGGGACCGCCGTCCAGTTGTCCGCCTGGGGTTAGCCAGGGCCGAGGCAAGTAGGCAGGGACAGTGGGGGTGCGGGAGATCAGGGCACCCCAACTGGCGCTCGGGGGGCAGAGTGCCGTAACAGTATCGGACACATGAGCGCTTTTTATGCGCTCGTCCGATAAGTTATAGAACAGAAATCGCAGATCGCACCTATCTGCGATCTGCGATTCCTGTTCTCTTCTCTATATGTGCTCAATGGGGCCGGCGGCAGCAGCGCCAACCCCATTGAGAACATATAGAAGACAAATCATTCTTCTCTGCCACAGCTGTAACAGCTGTGGCAGAGAAGAACGATGTTTGCCCATTGAATTCAATGGAGCCGGCAATACAGCCGGCTCCATTGAAAGCAATGGGCTGCCGGCGATCGCGGGATGAATTGTCGGGAAGGGCTTAAATATATAAGCCCTTCCCTGCAATTCATCCAGAAATGTGTAAAAATAAAAAATATATATATACTCACCTTGTCCCGGCAGACGGAGTTCAGCGCGCCCGGCCAGCAGTGGGTGTGAGTGGGTGTGAGTGAGAGCTGCCCCTGATTGGGCACAAAATTCTAAGTGGAGAAAAATGAAAAAAAAAATGTCATTCCGCCATCTTTCAGTGCGTCTTGTTTCTACAGCACACAAACTGCAACAAAAATTACATGATAACTTTATTCTATGGGTCAGTACAATTACTACGATACCAAACTTGTATAGTTTTTTTTTGCTGTGGTACTTGTATTTTTTTCAAAGACATTTATTTTTTTTAAATTATTTTCTGCTGCATCTTCTGCGCACAATAACTTTTTTATTTTTCTGTCGATGAACTTGAACAAGGGCTCATTTTTTGTGAGATGTCCTGTAGTTTACATTAGTACTAATTCGGAATACATATGACTTGTTGATCGCTTTTTATTGCATTGTTTTCTGGAAGGCAGGGTGACTGAAAAAGTTGATTTGTGGCGTTCTTTATTTTTTTTCGGACTATATTCACCGTGTGGGGTAAATAATGCACTACTTTGATAGATGGGACTTTTACGTACGCGGCGATACGAAATATGTATTATTATAGACATGTCAAAAGGAGGGCGATTTAAACTTCTATTACTTTTTTTTTAACTGTGAAAAAGTTGCGAAAAAGAAAAAATCCATTACAATTTGGTATTGGCATAATCGTACTGGCCTGTAGAATGACTTTAGTATATTATTTATATTGCTCAGAGAATGCAGTGAAAAATAAAAATAAAAAACATGCCAGAATTACAGATTTTGTTAATCTTGCCACTAGAAAAAATGGAATAAAAAGCGATCAAAATTTTACATGTTTCAAAAAATTAGATAACTGAAGACTGGAGTGCATCCTGCAAAAAACAAGGTCTTCTGTGGCTCTGGCAATGGAAAATAAAATTAATACGGCTCTTGGAATGTGGCGACACAGAAGCAAACCTTTAAGAAAAAAAAATGTTTTAAATGTACAAAAATAGCAAAACATAAAAACTATATAAACTCGGTATCGCCGGAATCGTGTGACTCAGAGAATAATGGTATCACATTATGTATTCTGCGCGCTGAACGCCGTAAAAATGAAATCCAAAAAACAAATGGCAGAATCTCATTTTTTTCCCCCAATCTCCCTACAAATTATTTTACAAAAGTTATGCAATACATTATATATACCCCAAAATGATGCCATCAAAAAGTACAACTTGTCCCGCAAAAAACAAGCCCTCATATGGCTGTGTCAATGAAAAAAGGAAAAAGTTATGGCTCTTGAAACGCGACTGCAAAATTAGTTAAAATTAAATTATTGGCCCATTTAAAAAACCTGCCCTGGTGGGCACGACAGGGGGGTAAGAGACCTGCCACTTAAGGGGTTAACATGTACTTTGGGGGTTTTACTGGCATGCAAGATAAATGTAGAGTAAAAATGCAATGTGAGCCAAGCCTAAATTTCCCCGTACACTTTCCATGGCTGTTGGGCAAATGAGCCATCTCTCCCAACTCCTTCAAACACATGAACTCTTGTTTTAGTGTTTTACACTAGAACAGTGAAGAAAGCCACTGTTAGGTAGCTCTGGGAAATCTTATATCTGGGGGGCAAAATGATTGAAAAATGTAATATACTGAACCTTCTTCTCCCCAAATCATCTGTCAGATGAAAGCCAGGAGGCCTCTCATACACAAGCAACAGTTGCACAGTCCCATTGTAAGGAGCAAGTTCAGATGACAGTTGTCTAATGCGATGGGGGTCTTTAGACTATATTAATAGCATCATTAAATATAATGCTCTTGATTAAAGAGGACTTCTAGTTTTTAGAACAAAACCACATGCTAAATGTTACCAAATAAAAAATTAAAGTGCTATCTTTGTTTAAAGAAAATGATTGTCTCTTACCTATATTTTAAGAGCTTTTCTTTCAGGCTAGGTGTTCTACTGATTTCTGCAAATATTTTAACAGGAACAATCTAGATACTGCCTTGCTGCGACCTTCCTCCTTGGTGATATCACAATAGAACTACAATATACAATACGCTTAAGTACAGGGGTTGTGTCCATTCCTGTACATTGTGAGCTATGCATGTCTCATGTATGTGTATCCAAATCATAGCGACCATTCTTAGCTCACTGTTAATCATCCATATCTATTTTACCACTGATATTTACTTACACCCAATTAAATAATAATAAATGGTTCATAAACCAGCATTACATGTAGGAAGGCCAGTCAAGTATGATATTAAGTTCATTTTGAAATCAATGCCACAAACGTCAAGATTAAATTAGCACACTTTGACATTTGGAAGCTGACATGGCATACTGTATATCTGATAAAATAGGTCTGTTCATCTGCCATCTGGTAGGAATATGAATTCTGGCAGCTAACAGTATATATTAAGACAATTTAAAATTAGCATAGGAAAACCCAGCAGGTTTCTTTTCCAATATAATAAATGTTTATGAGGACAATCAGTTAAAAGGGGTTTCCAAGTAAAAAAAAAACATTGCTGGAAGTGGAGGTGGTAATGAAATCTAAAAAAGTAAAACTCATCTCTCTATTAACTCCACTGCCATACAGCAAGTATCCCAGTACTGAGGCACCTCAGCAACAGGACTGTCAGAAACAACTGCTCTATTTCCTCTACAGGGCACGGAATGTTAATGAACTGCATGGCAGAGGGGTATTCTGGTTGTGAAGAGAATTTTCAATAATTCTAGATATAAAAGGTGTTTTTGCCATGTTGATACACAGCTGGTTATGGGTATAAATCGAGCAACCATTACCTAGTTACCCTGCCCTCCATTTCTGATGTTTACCCGAACCACTATTTTCATGATTGTTCACACATCCCTGCTGATATGCAGCTTGAAACTATATTTCTCACAATTCCCTGTTCTGTACTTTCTTCATGTCTGTGTCCCCACTAAGTGCTGCCCTTCTATTAGTTAGCAATCTGATCCCGAGAATTGAATAGAAAAAAAACCCATCCCTGGTCATTCTTAATTGAAAAGCCCAACCTGTAGCTTAGGCAGTGTGAGTGGCTGACTCATCGGTGTCCCTCACTGGTGCAATTAGCTCCCTCATTTGGTAGTCTGCTGCCTGCATGGTGAGAGGATACAGCTATATGCACTCCTTAGGGTGGGGTCACACGAGCGTGCTTTTGTGCATGCATACGCACGCACAAAAACACGCTTGTATTTACAACAATGCATTCCCTATGGTGTGTGCACATGTTCGTACTTTGCAGGTGCCTGGATTGAAAACAATGGTCTGCCGGCACCCCTGCATTCTTTTCAGGGAAGGGCTTTACATATAAGCTCTTCCCTGAAGAAGATATATTTTGGTGTAAAAAAAAAAAATGCATGCATTCTCTTTAATGGAGCCGCTGCTGCTGCCGGCGGCTCCATTGAAGACAACGGTCTGCTGGCACACCTGAATTGTTTTTCAGGGAAGGGCTTTACATATAAGCTCTTCCCTAAAAAAGAAAAATTTTGGTGTAAAAAAAAAACTTACCTCTCTGCCGCAGCCATGTCACGCGGGGATGCAGAACACATCTCTGACAGATGCAGCAGAGGAATTCTGGATAAAGGATTCCCTACCGCAGCTGTCACACATGACAGCTGCGGGGGAGGATCCTACCGCCGACACCTGTGAAATGTTTTTCAGGGAAGGGCTTTAAATATAAGCCCTTCCCCGAAAAACAAAGAAATACATACTCACCTCCCTTCGGCTGCCGGGCTAGGCTGCGTCTTCTCCTGGCTATCCCTGACCCTGTAGATCTCAGCTATCAGCAGGGGGGATTTTAAAATTAAAAAAATAAATACTCATCTGCCGGGGCTCAGCCGCGACTTCTGCCACTCTGTAGTTCTGAGCTATCAGCAGCCAGGGATTTAAAATCCCCACCTGCTGGTAGCTCTGGTTGGGATTGGCTGAAGCAGCGGCTCCATTGAAGAGAATGCCTGCGTTTTTTTTTGTAACACTAAAATTTTTCTTTTTCAGAGAAAAGCTTATATGTAAAGCCCTTCCCTGAAAAAGAATGCAGGGGTGCCATCAGACCATTGTTTTCAATGGAGCCGTTGGCACCTGCAAAGTATGGACATGTGCACACACCATTGTTGCAAATAGAAGCGTGTTTTTGTGCGTGCGTATGTACATAAAAACACGCTTGTCTGAACGCACCCTCAGGCCTTAGTCACACGGGCGTTTTTTCACGTGATTTGCGCATCGCATGACGGCTGCGCATGCGCAAATCGCGTGACCGGCGCAGAAAAATCGGCCGAAAATCTGCTCCTAGCCGCGTTTCATTAGAAACGGGCCGGAGCTGTCCAGCGCATTGCATTCAATGGAGCCGGCAATACAGCCGGCTCCATTGAAAGCAATGCGCTGCGGGCGAGCCCGGGATGAATTGTCGGGAAGGACTTAAATATATAAGCCCTTCTCTGCAATTCATCCTAAAATGTGTTAAAATAAAAAAAAATTGTATACTCACCTTTCCGCTGCAGCCGGAGTTCTGCCGCGGCCGCTGTCAGTTCTCCTGAACTGCTTTTCGGCACTATTCAGCCGGCGGGGCTTTAAAATCCCCGCCTGCTGAATGAGTTGCCTCTGATTGGTCACAGCCTGACCAATCAGAGGCAGGTTTCACTCACACACCCATTCATGAATTCATGAATGGGTGAGTGACTGCTGCCTCTCATTGGCTCAGCGGGACCAATCAGGGGCAGCTCCCGCTGAGCCAATGAGAGGCAGCAGTCACTCACCCATTCATGAATGGGTGTGTGAGTGAAACCTGCCTCTGATTGGTCAGGCTGTGACCAATCAGAGGCAGATCATTCAGCAGGCGGGGATTTTAAAGCCCCGCCGGCTGAATAGTGCCGAGAAGCAGCAGTTCAGGAGAACTGACAGTGGCCGCGGCAGAACTCCGGCTGCAGCGGACAGGTGAGTATACAATTTTTTTTAATTTTAACACATTTTAGGATGAATTGCAGGGAAGGGCTTATATATTTAAGCCCTTCCCGACAATTCATCCAGCGCTCGCCGGCAGCCCATTGCTTTCAATGGAGACGGTTGTATTGCCGTCTCCATTGAATTCAATGGGCAAACATCGTTCTTCTCTGCCACAGCTGTTACAGCTGTGGCAGAGAAGAATGATTTGTCTACTATATGTTCTCAATGGGGTCGGCGCTGCTGCCACCGGCCCCATTGAGCGCAAATAGAGAAGAGAACATAGGTGCAATCTGCGATTTCTGTTCTATAATTTATTGGACGAGCGCATAAAAAGCGCTCATGTGTCCGATACCATTGCAAAGCAATGGTTTTATAAAATCGCTGGACGCATGCGCATGTGCAAATCGCGGCTAAAAATGCCCGTCTGACTAAGGCCTCAGTGCGCACAAAAACACGCTCGCGTGAACCCACCCTGAGTCAGTAAGTATATGGCCGTTTTCTGTGATTGTCTTTATGTTTTTATATTTCTCCTTCTGTGATGTTTTTATAGTAGTATAGGGACTCACTACAAGCAAGGAACCTTGACGCAGTTAGTAAGCTGATGTATCTTGGCCAAAATCCAAGTAATGCCTTGCATTTATTATCTATTATTCACATGCAGTGTGGATTTAAAACTCCAGGGGGAGCCCAGGATGCCAGTACCAATGTACCAATGTGGTTCACTGTTTGAAGTGCAGGGCAACCCGCCACACTATTATGGCGTCATTAATAGGTTGCTGGTCTGCATGGTGGACTACATGTATCAGAAGGTTTGACACTTTGTATCTACCCTGTGTGGGAGTATACACCAAGCAGCTACCCCCCTCTATATTAAGAGGCTGTATGAGTGGCTGTCTCATTGGTGTCCCTTACAGGTGCAATTAGCTCCCTCATTTGGTAGTCTGCTACCTGCATGGTGAGAGGATGCAGCTATATGCACTCCTAAGGCCTCGGTCAGACGACCGTTTTTTGCCGCGATTTGCGGATCGCATGTCGGATGCGCATCCGCAAATCGCGTGACCGGGGCCAAAAAATCGCCCAAAAAATCTGCTGCTAGCAGCGTTTTCAGGGAAAAGGCCCCGATCACAGGAGCACTGTCCAATTCATCCCGCACTCGCCCGCAGCCCATTGCTTTCAATGGAGCCGGCTGTATTGCCGGCTCCATTGAATTCAATGGGCGAACCTCTTTCTTCTCTGCCACAGCTGTTACAGCTGTGGCAGAGGAGAATAATTTCTGTAGTATATGTTCTCAATGGGGTCGGCGCTGCTGCCACCGGCCCATTGAGCGCATATAATAGAACACAAGGAATCGCAGATCGCAGATTTCTTGTGTCCTATAATTTATCGGACAAGCGCATAAAAAGCGCCCATGTGTCCGATACCATTGTAAAGCAATGGTTCTAAAAGATCGTAGATCGCATGCGCAAATCGCGCAAAAAATCGCCCGTCTGACAGAGGCCTTAGTCAGTAAGTATATGGCCATTTTCTGTGATTGCACTTATCAAATGACATGCTGTCAAAACACATAAATAGCGTTTGGGGCCACTTTGTATATTAATAAATAACAGTTTGGGTTGGAGGCTTAATTGTTAAAAGATTATATAACTTGGAAAATCCCTTTAATACCAGTTTTATTATAAATTATTTTAATATTTGCTACAAAACAGTTGTATTCATTGAAGTAAATAATCAAGATTGTACAAGAAAACATATTTAGTAGAGATGAGCGAACGTACTCGTCCGAGCTTGATATTCGTGCGAATATTAGGGTGTTCGGGATGCTCGTTACTCGTAACGAGTACCACGCGGTGTTCTGGTTACTTTCAGTTTCCTCTCTGAGACGTTAGCGCGCTTTTCTGGCCAATTGAAAGACATGGAAGGCATTACAACTTCCCCCTGTGACGTTCAAGCCCTATACCACCCCCCTGCTGTGAGTGGCTGGGGCGATCAGATGTCACCCGAGTATAAAAGTCGGCCCCTCCCGCGGCTCGGCTCAGATGCCGTGTGAGTTAGTGAGGGAAAGTGCTGTTCTATTGGAGTTGCTGTAGGGAGAGTGTTTGTAGTGAGTGTAGGCTTCAAGAACCCCAACGGTCCTTCTTAGGGCCACATCTACGTGTGTGCAGGCTGCTGTTAGCAGTGGAAATTTTTTATTTTTTTTTCTCAAAATCGGCAGTGCAGAGCATTGCACCCGGTATTAGGGACAGAAGTGGTGCTTAGGCAGGGAGAGTGTTAGGAGTGAGTGTAGCCTTCAAGAACCTCAACGGTCCTTTCTAGGGCCAAATTTAACCGTGTGCAGTACTGTGCTGGCTGCTGTTAGCAGTGTTGCATATTTTTTTTTTTCAAAAAATCGTCTGTGCAGAGCATTGCACCCTCCATTGATACTACAGGGACAGAATTGTGTAGGCAGGGCCACAACACAGTTATTGTTCATTGAATATCCGCAGTGGGGCCCTCCCTTTGCAAATTTGCGAAAAAATTATATTTGGCCTGCCTGTGTCAGTCCTAAGGTCTCCGTGTACGTGTGTGCTGCGTGGAGAACGTACAAAAATCAAACGCAACCAGCTACGGTTTACTGCAGGCTTGCGCCATTGTCTTTCCTGACTGGCAAATACCTGCTCTGCCAGAGTTAATAACTCTGCTACACTAAAGTTGTGTGACACTTTTTCAGGGCCACACCACAGTTATTAAACGTATTGTTCATTGAATATCCGCAGTGGGGCCCTCCCTTTGCAAATTTGCGAAAAAATTATATTTGGCCTGCCTGTGTCAGTCCTAAGGGCTCTGGGTACGTGTGTGCTGCGTGGAGAACTTAAAAAAATCAGACGCAACCAGCTACGGTTGAGTGCAGCCTTGCGCCAATTTCTTTCCTGCCTGGGAAATACCTGCTCTGCCACAGTTAGTAACTCTGCAACAGTAAAGTTCTGTGACAGTTTTGCAGGGCCGCAACACAGTTATTAAACTTATTATTCAGTGAATAGACGCAGTGGGCCTATCCTTTTAAACAAAAGGGAAGAAAGTATATTTGCCCTGCCTGTGTCAGTCCTAAGGGCTCTGGGTACGTGTGTGCTGCGTGGAGAACATAAAAAAATCAGACGCAACCAGCTACGGTTGAGTGCAGCCTTGCGCCAATTTCTTTCCTGCCTGGGAAATCAAATCACTGGTAATACAGCAGGCTAAGGGGTAGGGGTAGGCCTAGAGGATGTGGACGCGGCCGAGGACGCGGAGGGCCAAGTGAGGGTGTGGGCACAGGCCGAGCCAGTGCGGTGGCCAGGGGTAGAGGCAGGGCCAGACCGAATAATCCACCAACTGTTTCCCAAAGCGCCCCCTCGCGCCATGCCACCCTGCACAGGTCAAGGTGCTCTACGGTGTGGCAGTTTTTCACAGAGACGCCTGACGACCGACGAACAGTGGTGTGCAACCTTTGTCGCGCCAAGATCAGCTGGGGAGGCACCACCAACAGCATGCGCAGGCATATGATGGCCAAGCACCCCACAAGGTGGGACGATGCCCGTTCACCGCCTCCGGTTTGCACCACTGCCTCTCCCCCTGTGCCCCAACCTGCCACTGAGATCCAACCCCCCTCTGAGGACACAGGCACTACCGTCTCCTGGCCTGCACCCACACCATCACCTCCGCTGTCCTCGGCCCCATCCAGCAATGTCTCTCAGCGCAGCGTCCAGACGTCGCTAGTGCCACAGTTTGAGCGCAAGCGCAAGTACGACGCCACGCACCCGCACGCTCAAGCGTTAAACGTGCACATTGCAAAATTGATCAGCCTACAGATGCTGCCGTATAGGCTTGTGGAAATGGAGGCTTTCAAAAGCATGATGGAGGCGGCTGCCCCGCGCTACTTGGTTCCCAGTCGCCACTACTTTTCCCGATGTGCCGTCCCAGCCCTGCACGACCACGTCTCCCGCAACATTGTACGCGCCCTCACCAACGCGGTTACTGCCAAGGTCCACTTAACAACGGACACGTGGACAAGCACAGGCGGGCAGGGCCACTATATCTCCCTGACGGCACATTGGGTGAATTTAGTGGAGGCTGGGACAGAGTCAGAGCCTGGGACCGCTCACGTCCTACCCACCCCCAGAATTGCGGGCCACAGCTCGGTGGTGGTATCTGCGGCGGTGTATGCTTCCTCCACTAAAGCACCTTCCTCCTCCTCCTCCTCCAACGCAACCTCTGTCTCGCAATCAAGATGTGTCAGCAGCACGTCGCCAGCAGTCGGTGTCACGCTATAGTGGAATACCAACTCCAACTTGCGCGGCGCAGTGGGAGTCAGCCTCCTCAATTATTTACAGAAGAGTGGCCCTGGTTGGCAGCCATCTGCCAGGTCCTTGGAAAATTTGAGGAGTCTACCCAGGTGGTGAGCGGCGATGCTGCAATCATTAGCGTCACCATTCCTCTGCTATGCATCTTGAGAAGTTCCCTGCAAAGCATAAAGGCAGACGCTTTGCGCTCGGAAACAGAGCCGGGGGAAGACAGTATGTCGCTGGATAGTCAGAGCACCCGCCTGTCTATATCTCAGCGCGGTGAGGAGGAGGAGGAGG
Organism: Eleutherodactylus coqui; assembly: GCF_035609145.1. Lineage (NCBI taxonomy): Eukaryota > Metazoa > Chordata > Amphibia > Anura > Eleutherodactylidae > Eleutherodactylus > Eleutherodactylus coqui. The sequence continues at coordinate 195,155,312 of NC_089837.1, forward strand.
AGCATGAGGAGGAAGAAGATGAGGAGGAGGGGGAAGAGACATCTTGGCCCACTGCTGACGGGGTGTCGAAGCTGGACACGTGGCCTGAACTCGCGCTGTATGCCCTGGAGGTGCTTGCTTGTCCTGCGGCTAGCGTCTTGTCAGAGAGTGTGTTTAGTGTGGCTGGGGGAATCATCACGGATAAGCGTACCCACCTGTCAACCGATAGTGCCGACAGGCTTACACTCATCAAGATGAACAAAGCCTGGATTTCCCCAGACTTCTCTTCTCCACCAGCGGACAGCAGCGATACGTAAGCAATACGTAGGCTGCACCCGCGGATGGAAGCTACGTTCTCTCTCACCATCCAAAACGGGGACATTTCTGCTTCATCAATCTGTGTCTAATATTCCTCCTCCTCCTCCTGCTCCTCCTCCTGAAACCTCACGTAATCACGCTGAACGGGCAATTTTTCTTAGGGCCACAAGGCTCACTCATACAATTTTTCTAAACAATTTTTATACGTTTCAATGCTCTTAAAAGCGTTGAAACTTTAACTTGAACCAATTTTTCATTAAACTGGGCTGCCTCCAGGCCTAGTTACCACTTAAGCCACATTAACCAAAGCGATTAATGGGTTTCACCTGCCCTCTTGGTTGGCCATGGCCAATTTTTTTGATGTACATTAGTACTGTTGATACAGCAATTTTTGTGAGCCCTCGCCTACAGTGTAATCAAATGAATTTTTAGCCCACCTGCATTACAGCTGACGTTACATCAGCTGTGATGGGCAATGCAATGGGATATTTTTGTGTATCGCCGGTGGGTTCCAGGGAGCCACCCATGCTGTAGGTGCACACGGAGTTTAACCTACATCTGTCCACTTGTAAAGAACCCCAGTCTGACTGGGGCATGCAGTGTGGGCCGAAGCCCACCTGTATTAAGCACGACATTACTACCTCAGCTGTGTTGAGCAATGCAATGGGATATATTTATGTACCGCCGGTGGCTTCCTGGCACCCACCCATGCTGTGGGTCCACAGGGAATTATAAATGCATCTGTTTCCACTTGTAAAGAACCCCAGTCTGACTGGGGCATGCAGTGTGGGCCGAAGCCCACCTGCATTAAACATGACATTACTACCTCAGCTGTGATGGGCACTGCAATGGGATATTTTTATGTACCGCCGGTGGGTTCCAGGGAGCCACCCATGCTGTCGGTCCACAGGGACTTCACAATAGGGAGTTGTACCTGCCTGTGTCTATGAATTAAAAACCGCGGTCTGACTGGGGCATGCAGACACCTTGACAGAATGAATAGTGTGTGGCACATAGGTTCGCCATTGCTATGCCCACGTGTGCAGCTCCTGATGGCGGTGGCACAGGATTATATTTCTCATTGCTTCTGTACAGCATTGTGGGCTATCGCCCCGCCCCTTTTAAAGAGGGTCGCTGCCTAGCCGTGCCAACCCTCTGCAGTGTGTGCCTGCGGTTCCTCCTCATGGCAGACGCACTTCTAAATAGACATGAGTGTGGCGTGGCATGAGGGCAGCTGAAGGCTGCGCAGGGACACTTTGGTTATGCGCTGTGGGGGGGAGGGGGGGCGGTTGGGCAGCATGTAAGCCAGGAGAAGTGGCAGTGGAGTGTCATGCAGGCAGTGATTGTGCTTTGTTGGAGGTAGTGTGGTGCTTAGCTAAGGTATGCATTGCTAATGAGGGCTTTTCAGAAGTAAAAGTTTTTGGGAGGGGGGGGCCCACTCTTGCCGCTATTGTGGCTTAATAGTGGGACCTGTGAACTTGAGATGCAGCCCAACATGTAGCCCCTCGCCTGCCCTATCCGTTGCTGTGTCGTTCCCATCACTTTCTTGAATTGCCCAGATTTTCACACATGAAAACCTTAGCGAGCATCGGCGAAATACAAAAATGCTCGGGTCGCCCATTGACTTCAATGGGGTTCGTTACTCGAAACGAACCCTCGAGCATAGCGATAATTTCGTCCCGAGTAACGAGCACCCGAGCATTTTGGTGCTCGCTCAGCTCTAATATTTAGCCTAATTTCCTTTACTCACGCAACAAAGCTGAAACGTACCAACAGTTTCAAGAAAAAGTGAACTCTTTAAAACTTCCTGAATTTTCACATGAATTACTAATAAAATAGGGACTAATTATTTTGTAAGCCACAATTATAGACAAACACAATCTAATTGAACTAATAATGTATAAGAGTTGTATGTTTGTGTGTCTTTAAGCACATTTAGTAAGCATTCACAATATAGTAAATCCTTGTACTTAATAATTGTTGGATCCCCATTTCCTTATCATTGCATAGGTGATGAAATTATTGTCAGTGTCACACAATATGTCACTCACTGCCGGATAGGTAAATATTTGCCAAATACTAGTGAGAGATGGATCTATATTTCTAAACGTGTATGTCTACTTAGAGTCATGATGACGACTCACTAATGATGGTCTACTAAAGTATTTTTCAAAGTTTTGTAGCCATTTCCAAATGGATAGACTTTTGCAAAACTAGATAATGTAAGTTAAACAAAATTTAAGTACGGTAAGTTTATGTAAAGCAAAACTACTCACATTCTAAACTGGTGTTTTATTTGATGGTAAACCATGCCAAATTATTCCACAGATTTTATTATTGAAACTCTGATTAATTGTAACAACATTTATCTAGTATGAATGCAGAAAAAGATCATTGACTAATGATAAAACTAATTTTTTCCTTTGACCTTTATTTTAAAAGTCATTCTTATTATCAGCACAGTAACAACTTTTACATTTACAATACTTAAGATATTGCTGCCTAACAAATGGCCATTATGAGAATGGTAGGAAATTCCCTTACATGGATAACAATGGTCATCTTGATGGAAATTCCAGTTTTTCAATTTTTTAGAAAATCATTCTGAATATAAAATTATTTTAGGGATTTTTCTGTTTAAAGAATACCTGCACTTTCGCTTTCGGAGCCCCTCTGCTCCATCGTCTGTTTTCGTCTCTTTCCGGCAGCTGATGACAGCCCCATAGAGCATTGTATAAGGGCTCCAAAGGTGAAAGTGCAGGTACTTTTTATTCACTGTCATATGTATTTCCTGGTAAATTTGATTTTAATGGCTCTATAAATGGTGATTGTCCACATTATATTTCCCATTATGCCATATGTTGAAATAATGTGTCTGACCTACATGAATATTGGTGAATAGATATGTTACTGCTTGTGATGATTGTGAAGCTATAGTCAAAAACTTCTCTGACCTTCAATTTTAATCAAAATAAACTGATGTTTTTGACTGATGCTAACCTTTTGTATGCATTAAATCCTTTTGATTTTATTGATTTCATGCTGAGGGATGCATAAAGCGTCTCAGTTTGTCTGAAGGTGTTAGTGCATTTTTTAGAGGACACAAAATCCCTTGTTGAACCATGATCTTCAATTAGGCTAATAAAAAAGAATAATATTCAAAATGGTATTAGGCGGATGGCTGAACTCTTCTAAGGGATATTTATAGGCAAGTTTGTAGGACACCTGTTGACAGTTGTAATCTTAAAGTTACCTTATTGTTTCAGGACAAAATTCTGTCATGGAACGGGAGAGTGAGGTAGTAATATTACCTGCAATTCTTCCCTGCCATCCTCTGATCCGCCAGTTTAAGGGCTCTGTTTTCAGCTGTCCAAGATGGCTGCAGAAAGTTTCTAAAAACCTAAATCATGTTGTTCACTGCTCTTTGACTGGCCAATCAGAGAGCAGGTATAGTGCATTGGTAGTCTAACATCATCAATGCACTGTTGCGTAGTCTGATGATTGTGTTGGCCATCTTGGATTGGCAAAAACAGGACCTGGAACCAGCAGATCAGAGGGATATCAGAGAAGAACAAGTGTAATATCTCACTTTCCAGCACCTAGACAGAATTTTGTCCCAAAATGAGAGGGTCACTTTAAATAAATCATCGACAAGCTTTTGGTTTAAATCTTCTGAGAGAAACTATCTATTGCTTACTTAATGGAGGAAGTACCCAGAAAGTTATTGGTTACCTAATCATTAGTTAAGATATTTCTGAATTTAGTACTTAAAATATAAACACATTTTTCACCGTCTAGCTGATAATAGCAATGGCAAGTTTGTCCCACTTTCTACACATATAGTAGCAGTGAGTAGCAGGGGGCAGCGGGGGGGGGGGGGATAGAGGGCGAGAGAGATCTCCCCTCCGTTCCTCCCCGCTCTCCCCCGCCGCTCCCTGCCCGCCGCCGGCACCCAAACCTTTTGTCTCCAGCGGGCAGGTACTCGCTAACGGCAATGCTCGCTCAAACATTTGCCCTTAGCGAGTATGCTCGCTCATCACTACATATAACTATTATCTGTCCTATCACAGTAACAAGTAATTCTGAAGACTTGTAGTGTTAATACTTTGTAGACATAATATAAGGTTAACCTCCATTACAAAATGGTGTCAAAAAATGTATGTTAAAGAGGTTGTTAAGGATAAAAAAAAACACAGCAGTGTTTTTTGTCCACATGTGTGATTGCTAATACAGCTGTAATGTGAGGCACAATGCATAGACACTTGCAGTACTGTTTCTACAAGAAAACAGCCATGTTTTTCTAATGCTATATAACTAGAGATGAGCGAGCACCAAAATGCTCGGGTGCTCGTTACTCGGGACGAAAATTTCGCGATGCTCGAGGGTTCGTTTCGAGTAACGAACCCCATTGAAGTCAATGGGCGACCCGAGCATTTTTGTATTTCGCCGATGCTCGCTAAGGTTTCCATTTGTGAAAATCTGGGCAATTCAAGAAAGTGATGGGAACGACACAGCAGCGGATAGGGCAGGCGAGGGGCTACATGTTGGGCTGCATTTCAAGTTCCCAGGTCCCACTATTAAGCCACAATAGCGGCAAGAGTGGGCCCCCCCCCTCCCAACAATTTTGACTTCTAAAAAGCCCTCATTAGCAATGCATACCTTAGCTAAGCACTACACTACCTCCAACAAAGCACAATCACTGCCTGCATGACACTCTGCTGCCACTTCTCCTGGGTTACATGCTGCCCGCATTTTTTTATAAATAGTCACAGGCAGGTTCAACTCCGCAATGGGAATTCCATGTGCACCCACAGCATGGGTGGTTCCCTGAAACCCACTGGCTGTACATAAATTTATCCCATTGCAGTGCCCTGGACAGCAGAGCTAACGTCAGATTAAATGCAGGTGGGCTTCGGCCCACACTGCATGCCCCAACCTGACCGGGGTTTTTAATTCATAGACACAGGCAGGTACAACTCCCTATTGTGAAGTCCCTGTGCACCCACAGCATGGGTGGCTCCCTGGAACCCACCGGCGGTACATAAATATATCCCATTGCAGTGCCCATCACAGCTGAGGTAATGTCATGTTTAATGCAGGTGGGCTTCGGCCCACACTGCATGCCCCAGTCAGACTGGGGTTCTTTAGAAGTGGACACATGCAGTTACAACTCCGTGTGGACCGACAGCATGGGTGGGTGCCAGGAAGCCACCGGCGGTACATAAATATATCCCATTGCAGTGCCCAGCACAGCTGAGGTAATGTCATGTTTAATACAGGTGGGCTTCGGCCCTCACTGCATGCCCCAGTCAGACTGGGGTTCTTTAGAAGTGGACACATGCAGTTACAACTCCGTGTGGACCGACAGCATGGGTGGGTGCCAGGAAGCCACCGGCGGTACATAAATATATCTCATTGCATTGCCCATCACAGCTGAGGTAATGTCATGTTTAATGCAGGTGGGCTTCGGCCCACACTGCATGCCCCAGTCAGACTGGGGTTCCTTAGAAGTGGACACATGCAGTTACAACTCCGTGTTGACCGACAGCATGGGTGGCTCCCTGGAACCCACCGGCGGTACATAAATATATCCCATTGCAGTGCCCAGCACAGCTGATGTAACGTCAGCTTTAATGCAGGTGGGCAAAAAATTAATTGGATTACACTGTAGGCGAGGGCCCCAAAAATTGCTGTACCAACAGTACTAATGTACCTCAGAAAAATTGCCCATGCCCAACCAAGAGGGCAGGTGAAACCCATTAATCGCTTTGGTTAATGTGGCTTAATTTGTAACTAGGCCTAGAGGCAGCCCAGTTGAAATAAAAATTGGTTCAGGTGCAAGTTTCAACGCTTTAATGAGCATTGAAACGTATAAAAATTGTTTACAAAAATTATATGACTGAGCCTTGTGGGCCTAAGAAAAATTGCCCGTTCGGCGTGATTACGTCAGGTTTCAGGAGGAGGAGCAGGAGGAGGAGGATGAATATAATACACAGATTGATGAAGCTAAAAGGTCCCCGTTTTTTATGGTGATAGAGAACGATGCTTCCATCCGCGGGTGCAGCCTACATATTGTTTAGGTACCGCTGCTGTCCGCTGGTGGAGAAGAGAAGTCTGGGGAAATCCAGGCTTTGTTCATCTTTATGAGTGTAAGCCTGTCGGCACTGTCGGTTGACAGGCGAGTATGCTTATCCATCTTGATTCCCCCAGCCGCACTAAACACCCTCTCTGACAAGACGCTAGCCGCAGGACAAGCAAGCACCTCCAGGGCATACAGCGCGAGTTCAGGCCACGTATCCAGCTTCGACACCCAGTAGTTGTAGGGGGCAGAGGCGTCACGGAGGACGGTCGTGCGATCGGCTACGTACACCCTCACCATCCTTTTACAGTGCTCCCGCCGACTCAGCCTTGACTGGGGAGCGGTGACACAGTCTTGCTGGGGAGCCAGAAAGCTGTCAAAGGCCTTAGAGAGTGTTCCCCTGCCTGTGCTGTACATGCTGCCTGATCTCCGTGCCTCCCCTGCTACCTGGCCCTCAGAACTGCGCCTTCTGCCACTAGCGCTGTCGGATGGGAATTTTACCATCAACTTGTCCGCCAGGGTCCTGTGGTATAGCATCACTCTCGAACCCCTTTCCTCTTCGGGTATGAGAGTGGAAAGGTTCTCCTTATACCGTGGGTCGAGCAGTGTGTACACCCAGTAATCCGTAGTGGCCAGAATGCGTGTAACGCGAGGGTCATGAGAAAGGCATCCTAACATGAAGTCTGCCATGTGTGCCAGGGTACCTGTACGCAACACATGGCTGTCCTCACTAGGAAGATCACTTTCAGGATCCTCCTCCTCCTCCTCCTCCTCAGGCCATACACGCTGAAAGGATGACAGACAAACAGCATGGGTACCCTCAGCTGTGGGCTAAGCTGTCTCTTCCCCCTCCTCCTCATGCTCCTCCACCTCCTCCTCCTCAACGCGCTGAGATATAGACAGGAGGGTGCTCTGACTATCCAGCGACATATTGTCTTCCCCCGCCTCCGTTTCCGAGCGCAAAGCGTCTGCCTTTATGCTTTGCAGGGAACTTCTCAAGAGGCATAGCAGAGGAATGGTGACGCTAATGATTGCAGCATCGCCGCTCACCATCTGGGTAGACTCCTCAAAGTTTCCAAGGACCTGGCAGATGTCTGCCAACCAGGCCCACTCTTCTGTAAAGAATTGAGGAGGCTGACTCCCACTACGCCGCCCATGTTGGAGTTGATATTCCACTATAGCTCTACGCTGCTCATAGAGCCTGGCCAACATGTGGAGCGTAGAGTTCCACCGTGTGGGCACGTCGCACAGCAGTCGGTGCACTGGCAGATTAAACCGATGTTGCAGGGTGCGCAGGGTGGCAGCGTCCGTGTTGGACTTGCGGAAATGTGCGCTGAGCCGGCGCACCTTTCCGAGCAGGTCTGACAAGCGTGGGTAGCTTTTCAGAAAGCGCTGAACCACCAAATTAAAGACGTGGGCCAGGCATGGCACGTGCGTGAGGCTGACGAGCTGCAGAGCCGCCACCAGGTTACGGCCGTTGTCACACACGACCATGCCCGATTGGAGGTTCAGCGGCACAAGCCAGCGGTCGGTCTGCTCTGTCAGACCCTGCAGCAGTTCGTGGGCCATGTGCCTCTTCTCTCCTAAGCTGAGTAGTTTCAGCACGGCCTGCTGACGCTTGCCCACCGCTGTGCTGCCACGCCGCGCGACACCGACTGCTGGCGACGTGCTGCTGCTGACACATCTTGATTGCGAGACAGAGGTTGCATTGGAGGAGGAGGAGGAGGGTGGTTTAGTGGAGGAAGCATACACCGCCGCAGATACCACCACCGAGCTGGGGCCCGCAATTCTGGGGGTGGGTAGGACGTGAGCGTTCCCAGGCTCTGACTCTGTCCCAGCCTCCACTAAATTCACCCAATGTGCTGTCAGGGAGATATAGTGGCCCTGCCCGCCTGTGCTTGTCCACGTGTCTGTTGTTAAGTGGACCTTGGCAGTAACCGCATTGGTGAGGGCGCGTAAAATGTTGCGGGAAACGTGGTCGTGCAGGGCTGGAACGGCACATCGAGAAAAGTAGTGGCGACTGGGAACCGAGTAGCGTGGGGCCACCGCCATCATGCTTTTGAAAGCCTCCGTTTCCACAAGCCTATACGGCAGCATCTCCAGGCTGATCAATTTGGCTATGTGCACGTTTAACGCTTGAGCGTGCGGGTGCGTGGCGGCGTACTTGCGCTTGCGCTCAAACACTTGCGCTAGCAACGGCTGGACGGTGCGCTGAGAGACATTGGTGGATGGGGCGAGGACAGCGGAGGTGAGGGTGTGGGTGCAGGCCAGGAGACGGTAGTGCCTGTGTCCTGAGAGGGGTGTTGGATCTCAGTGGCAGGTTGGGGCACAGGGGGAGAGGCAGTGGTGCAAACCGGAGGCGCTGAACGGCCTTCGTCCCACCTTGTGGGGTGCTTGGCCATCATATGTCTGCGCATGCTGGTGGTGGTGAGGCTGGTGGTGGTGGCTCCCCGGCTGATCTTGGCACGACAAAGGTTGCACACCACTGTTCGTCGGTTGTCTGCACTCTCAGTGAAAAACTGCCAGACCCTTGAGCACCTCGGCCTCTGCAGGGTGGCATGGTGCGAGGGGGCGCTTTGGGAAACAGTTGGTGGATTATTCGGTCTGGGCCTCTGAAGACCTGTCCTTAGTAGGCTTAGCAAACCAGGTGGGGTCAGTCACCTCATCGTCCTGCTGCTCTTCCTCCGAATTCTCTGTGCGCTCCTCCCTCGGACTTACTGCAATTACTACTACCTGACTGATAGATAACTGTGTCTCATCGTCGTCGTCCTCCTCACCCACTGAAAGCTCTTGAGACAGTTGCCGGAAGTCCCCAGCCTCATCCCCTGGACCCCGGGAACTTTCCAAAGGTTGGGCATCGGTCACGACAAACATTGCTGCCCATTCTGGGCAGGGGCCCGAGAACAGTTCCTGGGAGTCTGCCTGCTCCTCAGAATGTGTCATTGTAATGGAGTGAAGAGGCTGGGAGGAAGGAGGAGCAGCAGCCAGAGGATTCAGAGTTGCAGCAGTGGACAGCGCAGAACTCTGGGTGGTTGATAGATTGCTGGATGCACTTTCTGCCATCCACGACAGGACCTGCTTACGCTGCTCATTTTCTAATAAAGGTCTACCACGTGGACCCATTAATTGTGAGATGAATGTGGGGACGCCAGAAACGTGCCTCTCTCCTAATCCCGCAGCAGTCGGCTGCGATACACCTGGATCAGGAGCTCGGCCTGTGCCCACACCCTGACTTGGGCCCAAATAGATTTTTTTTTCCCAAATTTTTTGGAAAAAGCCCATTGTCTATATAGACAGTATATCTCTTTCACCTTTTTCACTGTCCCTGCCTCACCACTACTGGCCCTATACTATGTAAAATTACTGCAGACTGTTTCCCTCTGGACAGGATGACAGCGGTGATGTAAGGGGCAACGCAGAGCCAGGAAACACTTTTGCGCAAGCCTGCTGTAACACTTAGGTGCGTATTAATTAGGACTACTACCCCCAGCAGAGACGCAGTACACTGAGGACGGTCACAGGCAGCCCAAATAGATTTTTTTTTCCCAAATTTTTTTGAAAAAGCCCACTGCCTATATAGACAGTATATCTCTTTCACCTTTCCCACTGTCCCTGCCTCACCACTACTGGCCCTATACTATGTAAAATTACTGCAGACTGAGGACGCAATGCTCTGCATGGCCGATATACAAAAAAAACAAAAAAAGTGCAACACTGCTCACAGCAGCCTCAACAGTACTGCACACGGTCAGATGTGGCCCTAAGAAGGACCGTTGGGGTTCTTGAAGCCTAAAATAACTCCTAACACTCTCCCTATAGCATCTCCAGCATCAGCAGCACTTTCCCTGATCTATGTCAGAATGCATCTGTGGCGAGCCACTGGAGGGGCCGATTTAAATACTCGGGTGACACCTGATCTCGCCAGCCACTCACTGCAGGGGGGTGGTATAGGGCTTGAACGTCGCAGGGGGAAGTTGTAATGCCTTCCCTGTCTTTCTATTGGCCAGGAAAGCGCGCTAACGTCTCAGAGATGAAAGTGAAAGTAACTCGAACATTGCGTGGTGCTCGCCTCGAGTAACGAGCATCTCGAACACGCTAATACTCGAACGAGTATCAAGCTCGGACGAGTACGTTCGCTCATCTCTATTTGTTAATAATGGACTTGATATATTTCTAAAGGGTTTTATCATCAATCCAAAATGCGGAATGTCCAAAAAAGCATAATTGAGGCACAATAATAATTTTTACCAACATTATTTGGTCAGCTTTGGAAAGTGGTAAAATAAACCATTTACTAACTTTATTTTTGAGTTTATTTAATAAACTAAGGATACTTAATGGGTTTTCTGGCCAGACAATCATTATTCAAGGGTTCACTAGCTTTATTAATTGCCCACAAAAGCTCCCTTAAGTACCTTATCTGTTCCTTTGCTCATCCTGCTGAATTCTGTGCCACACACAGTGTTTGCTGCCACATTTTCTGGCAGTGCCTACTTCTGGTTTGTGGCAGCTCAGCAACCATAATAACTTGCATTGGCTTCTCTGCTTGCCAGCACTAGACTGGAATAGCTCACACAAGCAGGACTGAAACATGGACATGACCTAGGTGAAAGTTCTGAAATTGCATGCAGGTAGAATTACATGATCGAAGTCAGGAGACACTAGTTCATAGGTAGCAGGTAAAGAAAGTATATTGAAAAACAGTTCGTATTTACAGGTTATGTTAAAAGATGTAAAGGCTTTAAGGTTCTAGAAATATCTATTTAAAGGACACATATTCCCCAAGCTCACTAGAAACATGTATCCCTAAATATTTAAAGCTGCCTGTTGAAGAAGCAATTCTAATTACCAAGAGGGAGTAAATCTTTTAATGGGACCTGCTAAATATATATTGGATTTTCACCAATAAATCTGCAATCTAAGAAATACCCATTAATTTGGAATGAATCAATGGTGTATAATACAATAAGCCTGTTTTTTATTAGTACTAAGATATCATTTGTGTATAGTAAAAGCCGGTCCTCTGCCCCTAATCCTTGCAGTTCATTATCATTTCTATTTAAAAACAGCAAAAGTTTCAATAAACAGCGAGAAAAAACTGGAGACTTAGGTTTGCACACCAGGATACCATAAAAGTTTCTGAATTATCTGTTGCACTTCCATTAGGCCGCCTGCACACGGGCGGAAATCCCACGGCGGGATTATCCGCGGGATTTCCGCCACTAAAAGCCTGCATAGGAGTGCATTACACTACGCACTCCTATGCAGACGGCCACGGTTTGGCCGCGCGAAATGTCGCGCGGCAAACAAACCGCGGCATATCCTATTTCTGTGCGGGGCTCGCAGAGCTTCGCACAGAAACATCACTCACCCGCCCGCTGGCTCCGGTCTGCGCATGCGCCGGCTGCCCGGCAGCCGGCACATGAAAGAGCCGGGGCCGCCAGGCGCAGGTGAGTACGCGCTCGTCCGTGCAGGCGCTGGGGTCGGGTCCCGCAGCGAGAATTCTCGCCGCCGGATCCGACCCGCCCGTCTGCAGGCGGCCTTACCCAGACATTTGCAACTGTGCAATAAAACTATTCTAATCTTCATGAATCAGAGATCTAATAACTTTGGAAAGTATACTGGCAAAATCGATTGCAAATATTTTTATATCAGTATTAACAATAGGAATTGTCCAATAGGCCTTTTCTCCACAGGGTACTACCCAGGTTAGAGTATCAAAACTATACTTTAGTCAGGGAAGGGGGGAGAGAGTATATATAAAGTCAATTATGTAAATCAAAAAATAATTTGGATAATTTATGCCTCAATATCGTCTATAAGTCTCAAATGGTAGACTTTCAGATCCAGGAGCTGAAAAGCCTTGAGTGGCTTTTAGAGCGGTAAACAGTTCCTCAAAGATGACCAGGGAATACAGATATTCCTTTTGTTCTTTACATAAATTAGCAAACAGAATTTCATCCAAATATTTAGATAATTAGTTTTCATGAAAATTGACTCTTGAACAGCATAAATCTGAATAAAATTGTTTACTAATTATATTCTAGCTCGTATCTTGGTTCATCTTAGTTGGCAATTATTTTAGACACCAAGTTTCTTGACTTTCCTGTTTCAGCTAAATATTTCTGACAGGAGAAGAAGACACTATTCTGAGCTTTAAGTATCAAAAAACCTTTAGAAGCATCCTTGGTTTCAACCCATTTTTTCATGCCTCACGTGAGAGGGAAGGTTAGCTTTGGCAGTATTAACCCCCTGCTTACATTTCTTCTCCTTCTTGGAAACTGTAGGTCACATAATGAATATGAATCTCCTTAAACACTGTACCCTGCAAAAGTGGTTCTAAATTGGCCTACACTACTTGAGGTAAAACAGAGTCGCAATTAGTTGAAAGTTATTAAAGAGCTATTCTCAGAATCAACGTTTATCATATAGGCACATGATAGGTGATAAATGTCCGATTGGTGAGATCTTCACCTCTAGGACCTCCACTGATCACAGGAACAGGGGTCATGTTCCCCTTTCTTCCTCATTGTACCCCCTGCAGCAAGGAATATCTTGCACATGTGCTGTTGCTCCATTCAGCTCTATATGACTGCAGGAGCTAGCCAAACTCATGTACCTGGCTATATTTGGCAGTTCAACTGAAATTAATAAAGAAGTAGTGCACCAATGGTAATTATACAAATTCTAATATTGCTCTAAATTAACCAATTTGCTGGTTAAAAAAATAATTCAATTACAGTCTATTTAGTTAGTGTAAAGTAAAACAGAAAATTCTTAGGAATTAGCACACTAGTACACCTAGAGTTAGTTGAGACTATAGAGTGATAATCATGTTGAGCTCATCTGCTATGACTTAAAGGGAACCTGTCACCATGTTTATGCTGCCCAAACCACGGGCAATGTGCCTAGGTATGTGTTATTCTGAAGTGCTGTAGCATTTCAGAATAACTCATATTTTGAAGTTTCATTCAGAATGGTGCTCAGAATCATGGGGGTGATGCTGTTTGGCTTTTTCCTACCTATGACATCTAGAGTAACAGAGCAAATGCTGTCACTTGCAATGAAGCATTAGGGGAGAGGCGGGCGCAGCAACCCGCCCCCGGAGCACTGTTATGAATCAAACTTTAAAGCATGTTTATTCTAAATAACTGCAGTGCTTCAGATTAAGACATACACACCTATCTTGGCCTAAGGTATCCAAAGTTCAGGCAGCATGAATGTAACAGGTTCTCTTTAAGTGTTGTTTGCCTTTATTTAAGTAAATTTCAGTAAGAAGCACAATATTTGGTAAATCATTTTGAATTAAGTAAAAAACTGCTACCATTTTAATTTTGTCACTTCTGCCCCTAATATTCCAAGCAACTAAATTCATACTCATCCTTTACACCTCCATATTTAGCCAGGAATTCTAATAGAGAGTCAATCCAGCTGCACCAAGCTAGGTTGCAATCATCTGCTGAGTGTCACCCATGCATACTGTTATAGTAATAATATATGCATTCTATTGTGTATATATGTTTCTTACATCAGCCTAGGCAAACACTTGTCTATACATACATATAGAATTCGTTTATCTACCTTCTTAGTGAATAGCTAGCATATAAATGGTTAACATGTTTCGGTTATGTACTGGCATGTATTAGTATGCAGGCTCATACTCCCCCATATCCTTTCCTGGCTTAGGAATGTTCTGAGATAGCGGGTTCTGACCCCCTCCCTTTAGAGAGGAGCTGTTAGAACAACAAATAAAGAATGAGCCTATTCTCCTTCTTATGTTTCGGTTTCCTAGAAATCACGTATTTAGTAGTAGCACACCTTAAGGAATTAAGATATGTTAATCATTAGAGTCATTATAAGCTAAGCCAATTGTGTAGATCGTGACCACCCTTAACTCTTGCTTACATAAGTGAACGTATATATACATTGTCTGTCTGCCTTGTAATAAACTCAGAAGAGCATCATTGTCAGATAATACTGGCTGTGTCATGTGTCAGTGATTTGTGTACACAACTTCTCGTATAATCCAGAGCATACAATGAAATGCTGTATGTTCCTTAGAGCTCCGACATCAATGCATCTCGGTGGTCCATTAGTCCATATGGGTGGAAAGGAGCTGGATGGCTGGAGTGTGAGTAGACCATAGGGGCAAGCGGCTGTACGGTTAAACTACTAGAAGCTAAGCAATCCTTAAGAAAAATGACAAGTTTGATGTCTAAGTTAGGTGATAGGAAGACAGTTTTCTTAATCAAGCGGCCAGTCTAGAGCTGTGTGCAGATCTGAGACATGGTTCTCCTAAATGGATTACCATCACCTCCTGTGGTATGGTGTGAGGTTTTACAGAGAGCAACTTGATGTATCCTATCACTCCATGCTCCTGCTAAAAAGTTCACATTTTAATGTTGCTTTTAATAACTGAGTTTGATATACTGAAAGCTATTATACCTAATATGTTATCAAAATTGTCATTTTTGTTTATTATCAATAAACTTTCACCTTGGGCTTCTCTCTTTATTTTTTACGGTACTGTGCAAATGTTTTAGGCAGATGTGGAAAAATGCTACAAAGTAAGAATGTTTTAAAAAATAGAAGCAATAATAGTGTATTTTTGTCATTCAACAAAATGCAAACTTAACGAACAAAAGAGAAATCTAAATCAAATCAGCATCAATTTTAGGTATACTTGCACAAAATCAGGGATTTTGTAGGATAAGTCAGCTGTATGATTAAGCAATCATACCAAACAGGTGATAATAATCATCATTTTATATTTGTAGGTTGAAACACAGTCATTAACTGAAACAGAAACAGGTGTGAAGGAAGCTTAAAACTGGGTGAGGAACAGCCAAACTCTGCTACAAAGGTGAGGTTGTGGGAGACAATTTCATGTCACCATTCATAAAGCATGACGAGACTGAGCCCAGCAACAAGACACAAGGTAATTATACTACATCAGCAAGGTCACTCCTAGGCAAAGATTTACAAGCAGACTGGGTCTTAAAGAAGTCTTGCCAGAAGTCGTCTTAATGGTAGAATTGGAGGTAAAAAGCCATACTTTCAAAGTAGAAACAAGGCCAAGTGTCTCAACTGTGCACAAAAACATAGGAACTAGGGTCCAGAAAAATGGCAGCAGGTCCTCTGGACTGATTAGTCAAAATTTGAAATACTTTGCTGTAACAGAAGGCAGTTTGTTCACCGAAGGGCTGGAGTACAATACAATAATGAATGTTTGCCGACGACAATGAAGCCTTGAGGAAAGATTCAAGTGGGTGATTTCTTGGGGATGATTCTTTGTGAGTATGGGGCTAAATTTCAGCAAATGGAGTTGGGGATTTGGTCAAATTAATGGTGTCCTCAATAATCATGCTATACAATCAGAGAGGCTCCAAATTTATTCTGTAGCAGGATAATGACCCGAATGCTACAGCCAATGTCATTAAGAATGGTCTTCAGAAGAACAAGGAGTCCTGAAAGTGATGGTATGGTCTCCACAGAGCCCTGATCTCAATATCTTTAGGATTACATGAAGAGACAGAGGGATTTCAGCATGCCTACATCCACAGAAGATTTATGGTTAGTTCTCCAAAATGTTTGGAACAACTTCCCTGCGGGGTTCCCTCAAAAACTGCATGCAAGTGTACCTGGAAGAGTTTATGCTGTTTTGAAGGCAAAGGGTGGTCACACTAAATATTGATTTGATTTAGATTTTTCTTTTGTTCATTTGCTTGACAATTTGTTAATTGACAAAAAACAAACTAATAGCACTTCTATACTTGAAAGTATTCTTACTTTGCAGCATTTTTCCCACAACTGCCAAAAACCTTTGCACGGTTCTGTATATTTACACATACAAATGGCATTGATGTCATGTTGTATTCAAAACCAATATTGATAAATACATGCTTCTACTTTTATTCTATTTTCTTTAGAGTTTGATATAATAAATATAGGCTTTTCTCTTTTTTTCCATCCATGTTGCCTAGAGGGTAAAATGGATACTTTAAGACCAGCAATCATCTTGTCATATTGTCGGTTAGACAAAGTCTTATTCTCAAAATACTATGGCCTTCAGGAATGTAAAAAACTATGTACGAAGACGATATATTGATTTTCTTTTACACGGAAATATATGCTATTTCATACACTTAGATCACAATATACTGCACATTAAAAGTTGACAGTATAGTGACTCTACTGTTGGCAAAATTGATCATAATGCAATCTATATGGTTGATGTGTGTTGTTTTACTAGTATTCAGTGGACTGTTGCACAGTACAAGCCACGAAAGGTGCTTTAAGGTGGTTTTGTATGTACAGTTGTGACATAGTGTTTTGTAAGTGTACTTGATTTTACTGTGCTCATATCTCAAAACAGACGTTTATTGTATACTGTGTTTTAATGTAATATTCTATAGATAAATAGATGGATAGAACTAACAGTTATATTTACAGACAATCTCATTTATTTTCACCAGTTGACAGCTAGCAGAAGTGGCCCTTTCCATCACCATATATTTCCCTCCCCTGTGACACAATCATGGAGTGCAGACGGGCAGCCATGGCAGCCCAGGACCTAGAGAAGGCTCCCATGGCTGCCATGTATGGATAGGCAACAATTAAGAATATTATATACTGCAATGCATAAGTATTTCAGCATATGGTACAAGAAATCAAGTGATCACAAGTTTGAGTATTGTAGTGGGACTAAAAAAATGTAAAAAAAAAGGTTTGATAACATTTTTAAAACTGTAAAAAATATTTAGAATTCAATAAAATTCTTTTCCATTTTCCCATTAAAAATCTAAACAATAAAAAAATGTGGTATTGTCATGTTCATGAAATTGTAAACTAATAAAATATCACACTTTTTTATCCTGCATTGTGAATACTGTAAAAATGCATAATAGTAGAATTGCGTTTTTTAGATCAGCTTGCTTCTGGAAAAAAAAAATGAAATAAAATGTAATCAATATAGCTCTGCAAGAGTTAAACAAAGATAGTTTTTTATATTATGTTTTCTAAGAAAAAAAATACTAAAAGTTATCTGAAGCAATCCACTGTTTTTTTTTTGCTAGGAACCAATTCCTTTTGAAAATACTTTTGAAATTTATTCCAAAACTTCACAGCCTTTTTTGCAATTAAAATATGAAGATCATGCATACCGTCACCAAAGTACATAGAAAAGTTCACATACTGTCATGTTCGTGCTGGACGCTAAATACACAACGTCCAGTTAGCACATCCACTTCACATTAACACAAACATAAATAAAGAAAACTACTTAGCTTGTAGCAGCAGAGCTCCAGAAGGCACAACCTCACTCCACCGGAACACAGACAATAATCAGCAACACCTAAATCCAGGAGCTGACCAGTGTGATGTCATTGGTCAGACAAGACTCCACAAACATCAGGGCAACACCCATATGCAAATTAGTGATAGGGGGAATACAAAGGGAAAAAAAAACAAATGACCAGGAGACACAAAAAGTAGGGACAAGCCTCACAAACATAAACCTTAAATAGTCCAATTAATAGGAACAATGCGGCCAGTCCGTTTACACAACACTGCTGCTGCACTAGGGACCATGACACACACCAAATCATAATATTTCCAAAAGCAGAATAGTCGCTGGTAATCCCAATCTCCTCAATCCAGTCAGCGATAAATACTGATCTTCCATTGTCAGAGCATTCAATGGCTTCTGAAATGGGCAACTGTATAGGAAAAAGTCGCAGAGTGTTCTTTCCTAAATACTGAGATAAAACGTTGTACAGATGTATACCTACCCAGGGATGCCAAACGACATTACACTCTTTTTGCATATGTTGGACCCATAAGAATCTATGGGACTTTTTTGTGTATACCTTGAGAGCATTTTCCGGTGTACAGGTTAAATGTACACAATGAACGTGGTGTGAGCATAGCCTGTATACATTATACAGCTTTAGTTTATTCAATCTTTGGATGTCTAGTAGGATTACCAATTATTTCCATTGATGTAGAATTATCAAAGGAGGTGGGATGCAGCAAGAACTTCACGATCTAGTACAACCATATTCCATAGACTTAACTGCCAATCTGTACCATCTGTCCTTAAGCTGATAAATATTGTACATGTTTCCTTCACTCGATGAATTAAATCATGCAGCAGTAGCTTAGCTGAATCATTTTCTGGTGATTCTCCTAAAATGATTTAGACAGAAAATAAAAACTATTAAATATATTCACTGTACAGAAATCCAATTAAAGATCTTGCAATTCAAAGTTCATAATCACATTAGAAAAGGTCACTAAAACAATGCTTAGTTGTAAAAAATGGGCATGAAAAGAATGCCTGATGTGCTAATCGTGTTCTGATGCCAACTAATTTTAAAACATCCATGATAAAGATTGTTATAACAAAAATTCCATATTATCTGGTAATCCCTACTTACCAGATAATAGTTGAAAGCAATTGGGACAAATTATCCCTAATAATAACCAAAGGCAAAATGCATTTAAATTTTTTTAAAAATTTTGTACTATTGCAAACGGGGAGCTCATTGGGTCATGCCATATAAATTTAATGAAACCAAAGTTATACACACATAGTAAACCATATGCATCAAAAGATGATCCTGTTGAACATAGCCATGTGGCACCATGTCAAGAAATAAAAAAAATGTGAAAATGGAAGGAGGCACTGTAGGGACAAAAGGGGCACTGTTAATATCTATGGTCCACTATTGCCATTTGGGTCACTATTACTGTTTGGGTAATATCTATCTGGCACTATTCTTCTCAGGAGCACTAAAATATTTTGGCTGGAAGAAGTGGCATCATAGGACATTGTGAGACAAATAACAATATTCAGCAATATGTTTGACACGGTCCTGATAGAGAAGTACATAGTGGATAGACTTTGATGTGCAGCAACTTTTGCCTTGTTGCATCACTTAATTGCAGTTTTTTGGGGGAGAGAATGAAGATTCAGTTCTCCAGCTAGTCTAGGAATTGTTTAGCAGGCATTAAAAAGTTTTTATTTGACCCTAAGGGACATGATGTTGAGGCTCAACTTATCAATTTGTACTGTAGTGTTCTACGAGTGGTTCCTCTTTAAAGAAAACAAGCAATTCAACTTTACTCAACACAACTGCAAATACATTGCACAAACTCTTAGTAGTTATGTGACTTTAAGAAACCCCAGACAAGTTCTGGTTACAGATACACATTAGATAGGGCTTGAATGGATATTCCGGACATAGACTAATAGTTTAAAATCTGATGTACATCATTACAATAAATATTTTTTAACAGGTTCACTGTACCTGATCTAGCTGCTTTCTTCATTTTCTATCTATGTCACGTGACCCCCTGGTCAAAAAATATTTTCACTTCTTCTAAAGTTTTATTAGAAAAAGAAGGAAGAAGGAAAAAGACAATTTTTCTCCTTTTAAATACTCCTTCCTTCTTCTTTTGCATTCTTAGTCTATCTCCTTCTTTTTTCATCTTTTTTTATCAGGTTTAGGGTGGCTTTATACGAGTGTTCTTGTGCGTGCATACGCGCGCACAAAAACACGCTTCTATTAGAACCAATGCATTCCCTATGGTGTGCTCACCTATCCGTGATTTACAGATGCATGCTTGTAAATATAGGAAATGCGTGCACCATAGGGAATCCACGCATTGTCTTCAATGGGTGAGTGCTACCTCTGATTGGCTGAGCGCAGGGACCAATCAGAGGCAGCTCTCAGCTGTCATTCAATAGCTGAGAGCTGCCTCTGATTGGTCACAGTGCTTAGCCAATCAGAGGCAGCCCATTCAGCAGGCGGGGATTTTAAATCACCGCCTGTTGAATACTCCTCAGAGCAGTGCAGGAGAAGAGTCGGCTGGGCGCAACTAAGCCTTGGCAGCTGAAGAAAGGTAAGCATTTTTTTTATCACCATTTTTTCTTGTTTTTCAGTTAAGGGCTTATATTTAAAGCCTTTGTCTGAAAAACAATTACAGGATGCCAGCAGCTGGATCCCCTACTGCAGCTGTCATCTGTGATAGCTGTGGTAGGGAATTCTTTATTCTCCACAGAGATGAAGAATTCCTTTGCTGCATCTGTCACAGATGTGCAAGGTGCAGCAGGGAATTCTTTTTCCCCGCGGGGATGAAGAAACATTTTACACTAAAATTCTTGTTTTTCAGGGAAGGGCTTATATGTAAAGCCCTTCCCTGAAAAACATTTCAGGAGTGCTGGCAAACCATTGCCTTCAATGGAGCCACCAGCAGTAGCCGCAGCTCCATTGAAGGCAATGCACGGACCTTCAGACACGCATGTTTTTGCGCATACATAGGTGCGCACCTATATACGCACAAAAACACACTCGTGTGAAGCCACCCTTAGACAGACTGCCCGAGGCTTGGGTCTTTGCCAAGCCAAACTTTTAGCAAAGTTCGACTTGAAACAGGGTTTGACTGTTTCGGATCGCTCAACACTACTTTTGACAATAAAAGTGTTTTCTATACAAAAATCATGTGAACAAATTTTAATTTTGTTTTTACTATCCTATACTAATTCACATGAGTAAAATCTTCACAAAAATTTACTCTATTTTTTATTATTTTGAATTAATTCAGAATAGTTCCACAACAATAAAAAAAATCACTGAAAACAACAATCTGCCTGCAAATGTGCAGATAAGTATCACCATTAATAATATGTTAATATCATGTAGAAATAGAAGTCTGCAATGGAAGGATATGCTTAGCCTTAACCAATATGGATAGCTGCTGAATAGCGCTAGAAGAGGCCAGTACCCGAAGATATTACTATATCATTTCTTAATTCTTTCCAACTTAGTGTTCTGAAATTTTCATTAATGTAATCATGTTAGTATGGGTACTGAGAAAATGAATCCACGCTATGCTCTTGTTATAGTGAATTATCCATTACACAATAATGACATCAATTTAAATTACTCAGTTTACCATAATAAATGATGCATTATTATAGCTCTTGTACAAAATATCCCCTAATTAGAAATAAATGAGTACATTTTACTGTATCAAAATCTTTGATTATCCATTAGCAGTTTTATCTATTAAGAAGCAGCAACAAGAGACATTGTTTGTGATAATATGATTTAGAAAAGTTATCTCAGTAGTGCTAAATAAGCTGGTAAAGGTATGCTTATCGCATTGTGTTGCATGTCTGCAAGTTGTGTGGACACATGATCATTCTGTGCAGGTCCTTAAGTCAATTAGTGTGTACTGTTCTGTGTATAGACAGTGATAGAAATGACCTACTGTTATTGTCAGGACGGTAGTATGTGAGATGCTGCACTGACAGGTGCGGATTGGGCTGGGTGTAGGGGGCATAGGTGCATATATGTTCATGTGCCCCCCAGGCCAATCCCCTGGAGGCTGCCTGGGGCCGCTGGGTAAAGTTTGTTCAGTCCATCAGTACAACCTGCACTATCGTTGAGAGAGACCATTAGTGCTGTGAACAAACCATGACTTCCACCTCCCCTCATTTCCTTCACTTTGCGCTCTGAAGCACTGGGCTGGAAATAGGAGAGGAGGAAGTTGTGGTTTGTGTGTAGCGCTAACAGGCTGTCGCAGCAATAGTACAGCATGTTGCACTGATGGATGGAACATTGAGGTCACCCTAAGAAACCAAAAGGCTTGCTTCACCATGAGACTGCACTGTTTTACAGACAATGCAAGATGTAATGACCGAGTTTTGGGTCTGATGGCTGACAGATTTACTTAAAGGGTACAAATGTAGAAAGAAGGGGCCGGCCTCTACATATAAAATCTTCTTTATTTCAGGGAAGAGACATCATAAAAACAAATATCATGGAGTGGATGCGTTTCGGCTACTCCTGCAGCCTTTTTCAACAGCTGGACTATAGAAATATGAACTTCTGATAGATGAGGGTCTCTAAGCCTTTGTATCAATGGACAGTGACAGTTCCAGAAAGAAGCCTACATTGATTAATCTTCTATGTCCTATCAATTCATTGGTTAATGTGCTTTTCTCAAACATTTAAAATATGGACAGCTGTTAGATCAGGGTCTCCAAACTTTTGTATGATTTTGGAGTTGGGAGGAGCTGTTGGGGTGTGGGCAGTAGAGTACTTACTGTCTCCCTGACATTTTCTCTTCAAATCTCACTTTCATGTGGTGCAGAGTGTTAAGGCAGCGAATAGGCAATCCTAAACTCTCGCTTACGACCTGAAGGTTGTAAGTTCAATCCCTGAATGGTTCAGGTAGCCGGCTCAAGGTTGACTCAGCCTTCCATCAGTAAGATGAGTACCTAGCTTGGTGGGGGGTAATAAATAATTTACCTGAAAGTGCTGCAGAATAAGTTGGCGCTATGCAAATAACAAGATTTATTTATTATCTATCTGTATATATTAATTGATGAGTGTTTTCAACGTGTCTCTTAACTACGATTGTAACTTATTTGGACATATGTGACAAACCAGCAGAATTGATGAATAGAGAATGATGTGGAAGATAATCCCAGTGACAGCTGCACCCAGAATCTGGATAGGGTCCAACAAACAGATGAACAAAAGGAAGAAGAGAGCCTTAAAGATCATTCTAACACATGCTCTAATTAAACATCAAATACTGTAAATAGAAATCATTATTTAAGGTAAAATATAATGTAAAACAACTTCTCAGGAATCTTTGCTGTCTGCTAGTATACTACTGGTATTTCTTTGATCCATAGCATGTTTATAGACTATAAAAAGTAAAGTATAGCAGTTGTATATATGACCTATAGGAGCATGTCATTAGTCATTGATTTCAATGGGCACCATGTAGTACCACATTTTCTCTGCTGCAGCTTCCTCACAGTTTCAGCAGCCAGGACCAGGATTGCTTGCTTCAGTATTAAGTGCAATTCGACTTAAAGTACTTGGGGCCACTTGAAGTTGCACACTGAAATTACATAGAATTACAAATTCACAAAATAATTAGATATTGGGATGATCTGATAATATCTCTGCTCAGCTTTTGAAATCCAATTTGCTGCCATACCAAGCCATCAGTTTTCGCCTTCAATTTACTCTGGATGCCATCAATCACATCAGTAGAAGTTATACTCTTTAGCTTGACTCTTAATGCTACATGATATCATGGTGTTCTGTGCTATCAGTGGTTTATTTACACTTTGAATTACTTTACAATGAGTTTTGTTGTGTTAAGATAAGAGAACAATAGTTTAAGGCCCATTTAGACACAATGATTATTGCTCAAAATTTGCTCAAAAGCCATCTTTTGAGCGATCATCTTTGGGTGTAAATGTGCCCATTTTTCAGTTTTCTGCCAAACAATGAATTTCAGTTCTGATTGAAAACCATCCTTCCACAGAACAGCTGATAAGCAGGACCGCACGCTGTGTTCTGCCCGGGGAGTGCTGATTACAGCTGATTGCATTCTCTTAGCTGTCAGCCCCTCCACAGAACAAAGGGAATGTAATCAGGAAACAGCGGGTGGTCTGTTCCCTGAATGCAGCTCCCAGTGGCTCGCATGCTACTAATTGGTACTAATAGCCATTAGTACCAAATAGTAGTTTATATAAAATGATTGTTCAAAAGCCATCTTTTGAACAATCATCTTTGCATTGTAAATGCGCCTTTAGGGCTTAGTCACACGGCCGTACTGCAGGTGCGCACGACTCTCCGCAGCGCCGAAAGAAAGAACACATGACCGGCAATGGAGCTGGTCATGTGTTCTTTCTCCGCACCTGCAGTGCGGCCATCTTATCCTGCAGGAAGACGGGCGCATCGGCATCCAGATGCACCCATGTGACTAAGCCCTTACTCTAGAAGAAGCCTAATTGCTGTAAGTTTTGCCTTTTGTCAAAGTGTGATTGTATAGTCTTTCTTAGCGCTCTTTCACATGACTGTATGTTTTTTAGGGTCACCCATATGCCTCATAAAATCGCATGAATAAAGAATTGCAACAATCAAGTCCTGAACTTTAGCCAGGTATTTTCTGCCGTTCACATGGCCGGCTGCTGCGTATCGGCAAAAAAATATACTGCAGCGTGGAAATCCCTTGATTGACAGAAATCCTTGGAAAGACTACTAATGCTTAAATAGAGCCAGCTGTCTTCTTTTCCCAGCATTGGACGCAAGTAAACTCCCTCCTCCCTTTTTTCCAGCTCCAATAGGAGTCTATGGACTTGGTAAAAGATAGGAGAAGACCTATCTTTGGACGCAGCGTATAAAGCCGGTGACCAGAAATGGTCGCTGATGTGCTATTTTTGCTGGAGCAATTATCTTTACGTGGCCAAAAAACGTTAACCTTAATGAATAAATTGGAGTCCAATTCTTCAGATGGTTGTGACTTTTGCCCGACACAAGAATTTAAAAAATGTTAGTGTGTCAGAGGCCTAGGACATATCTTAAAGATATGATTCCTTTTAATGGTTCACAATAAGAAATAGTATAATTCATTGACATAAAAAAATCTATTGAATGAGCTTGGTTAGTAAATCTTTATTTAGTCAAATCTAGGGAGTAATTAGGGATTTACTCTCCAACTCATCCTGTTGTTGTTGTTTTTGTTAATGTCAATTTATTATACCATGTCAGCATTATGAGCTGGGCATATGTGTTTATGCAGTGCCAGGCTGTAGGCAGCAGCCCGCAGACAGCAGCACGAACTTATAAAATGATTGGTAATGGGGACCCTATAATGCGGACCAGAAAGTGGGGCCCTGGGAAGGAGGATACTGGCTGGCCTGTCAACGTGCCTAGATGTTGTTTCAGCCAGCCAGCACGTCTATATAAATAAACTAGCCAAATTATAATATGGATGTATAGCACACTTGCCAATTCTCTTGGGACACTCCTGGAAAAAGAGGACATCTCCTGCACTCCTAGAAGAGTTGGCAAGTCTCCAGGGCAGATGCAGCTGCAAACAAAGGAGTGATTTTACTCCTCCATAGTTATGACTTGTCACCAGCTGTCTCTGACCTTGGCCTCATATTGGTATAAGTTGTGAGGTATCTTGTGAGTGAGGCTGAACACTGGCCAGCATGTCCATGACAATGAATTATGGGAGTTCGAACAAGGAATGATAGTGGGTGCTAAACAGAAGGGGCATTACATTTCCAAATTTGTGCACACATTTAACATGTTATCAAAGGTGGTACTACCCACAGTGAACAGTGCAGTGGCCCTTCACAGGTGCTTAACCCCTTAAGGACATGGCCTATTTTGGGCATAAGGATGCAACGATTTTTGGGGCATTTTCATCTTCACTTTTCAAAAGCCATAACTTTTTTATTTTTCAGTGGACATGGCCGTGTGAGGGCTTGTTTTTTGCGTGGCGAACTGTAGTTTTTACTGGTGCATAGACTATATTGTAGAAATTGTATACACTTTTTAATGATAGCAGGGAGAGAAAACACATCAAATCTATCTTTTTTTTTTTACAGCATTAATCATCCACCATAAATGACACGATACACTTTTTCTGCACTTCGGTACGATTACGATACCAAAATTCTTTTTTTTTTTAGGTTTTCCCACTCTTCCGCAATAAAAACCCTCTTTTTTAATTATATATTTTTTATAAATTGCTGCATTCAAAGTCCTATAACTTTTTTATTTTCATAGAGCTCTGTGAGGGCTTGTTTTTTTGCATGACGAGATGTAGTGTTTATGAGTACCATTTTAGGGTACATATGACTTTTTTGATCACTTTTAGGGCTTAGTCAGACAGGCGTTTTTTCGCGCGATTTGCGCATGCGCATGCGTCCGGCGATTTTATAAAACCATTGCTTTGCAATGGTATCGGACACATGAGCGCTTTTTAGGCGCTCGTCCGATAAATTATAGAACAGAAATCGCAGATCGCACCTATCTGCAATCTGCGATTCCTGTTCTCTTCTCTATATGCGCTCAATGGGGCCGGCGCATATAGTAGACAAATCATTCTCCTCTGCCACAGCTGTAACAGCTGTGGCAGAGAAGAATGATATTTGCCCATTGAATTCAATGGAGCCGGCAATACAGCCGGCTCCATTGAAAGAAATGGGCTGCCTGCGAGCGCGGGATGAATTTTCGGGAAGGGCTTAAAAATATAAGCCCTTCCCTGCAATTCATCCAGAAATGTGTAAAAACAAAAAATATATATATACTCTCCTGGTCCCGGCAGACGGAGTTCAGCCGTGGCCGGCGGCAGTTCTCCTGAACTGCTCTCTGTAGTATTCAGCAGAGCAGCCGGGGATTTAAAATCCCCGCCTGCTGAATGAGCTGCCTCTGATTGGTCACAGCCTGACCAATCAGAGGCAGCTCTCACTCCCACCTATTCATGAATTCAGGCTGTGACCAATTAGAGGCAGCTCTCACTCACACCCATTCATGAATTCATGAATGGGTGTGAGTGAGAGCTGCCTCTGATTGGTCAGGCTGTGACCAATCAGAGGCAGCTCATTCAGCAGGTGGGGATTTTAAATCCCCGGCTGCTGAATACTACAGAGAGCAGTTCAGGAGAACTGCCGCCGGCCGCGGCTGAAGTCCGTCTGCCGGGACTAGGTGAGTATATATATATTTTTTATTTTTACACATTTCTGGATGAATTGCAGAGAAGGGCTTATATATTTAAGCCCTTCCCGAAAATTCATCGTGAGATCGCCCGCAGCGCATTGCTTTCAATGGAGCCGGCTGTATTGCCGGCTCCATTGAATTCAATGCGCTGGACAGCGCTGCACTGCTCCGGCCCGTTTCTATTGAAACGCGGCTAGGAGCAGTTTTTTCGGGTGATTTTTCGGCCCTGGTCACGCGATTTGCGGATGAGCATCCGTCATGCGATCCGCAAATCGCGGGAAAAAACGCTCGGTAACTAAGGCCTTATTGTGTTTTTTGGGGGAGGCAAAATGAAAAAAATAAGCATTTTACCTCAGTTGTTTAGGGGGTTTTTACGCTTTTTGCTGTGCAGGATAAAAAGGGTGTGTTCAATTTATTGTTCAAGTTATTACGGATACAGCAATACCAAATATGTGAGATTTTAATTTTTGTACTTTTTTTTTACTAATAGTTCCCCTATTAGTTCCCCTAAAAGCACAAAAAAATGTTTTTTTTTAAAGATTTTTTTACATATTTGTTTTTTTACACAGTTTTAAATTTTTTTTTACATAATTCTTTTTTTTACACTATTTTTTATCTTTTTTTACACTTTTTATGTCCCTATAGGGGATTTATACCATAACACCTATGATCGCTCCGATAAAGCATTGCAGGACTTCTGTCCTGCAATGCCTTATCACTTGTAATAGCGATCATAGACAATGGCAAAGCAGGACACCTGTAGCTGGCATCCTGTTGCCATGGCAACCCATCAGCCCTCCACGATTACATCGCCGGTTCCGATGACGTCACAGAGTGAGCACCATAGATCTACATAGATAGCGGCATAAAGGCGTTAACAGTGGGGGTCGCTGTCCTTGATGCACCTCTGCTGTTGCAGCGGTATGCCAACTATCAGTGACAGCCAGCTTCTGCTGCCGGACGGCACGGGATCTCTTCTGATCTCGCACTATCCACAAAGCGTAAGTATGTGTCCTGTTGCATTAAGTACCAGGGAGCCAGGACATACAGTTACACCCTGTGGCGTTAAGGGGTTAATGATCGTTACCAGCGGCTTCTGGCTAGAATTCTCCTAAGTAACTTAACAATACAGCACTAGAGTATTGAGGGATCAGTGTCAGAAGCCTCATAAACATATGTTCTGCCCCCTCCTCCCCCCACCAACATAAAAGAAAAAATATATTCACATTTATGTACGTAATGATGATTTGTGTACAACTCTGTGGAATATATATTTGCCCCTCACCTTGCACCATCATTATGAATACTTGCAGTGGTGTCTGTCCCACCTGGGCTACCTGGCATGACAAATGCACAGTGTAGTGTTCAGTGAAAAATGATTGCCAAGCAAGGGTCTGGAAGTGACATGGCAATCAAGCTGATCTTTCTGCCATTCTGGAGTGCCACACAGCTTATCAATGTGGAATCATAGTGGTTTGGCGTGCCATTAGCTTTAACAAACAATGGCCTCTAATACGCATCAAGGACACATTGACAGCACACCATTATGTTGATGACTTACTACAGCCTGTCACATAACTATATCTTCAAGGTGTACCCAAAGGATATTGAGCAGCCCCATACAGCAAACATCAACAGATGTCCAATTGATTCTTTTGCCAGCATGATCCCCATATCTGTAGTCAAGAATCTATGGTACACGATTAGATGGCAAGTGAATGTTCTCCTACAGCCTCATAATGAAGATGAGCTATGGACTGTGGTCAGTACCACAAGATTAACACTAGCCCAGGACAATATTCAACCTTTTTTCAATGCCGTGTTGCATTAATGCCCAACATGGAGGCCCTGCTACTTACTCATAAACCTCTGTGTCGGGCCACATGAGAATGGGTAATTGTTTGAAATTACAATAGATTATTCAGAATGTAATTATTTACCTGTGTGTTGAGTTTTAGCTCATTTTAAGAGTTTCTTAATGATGACACATTTTCTCTGGAAGGCCGTGTACACACACGCCAAAGACGGCATAAGACAACTTTTATAATATGTCAGGCTAAAAATGCAGTCACCAAAAAGTAGTTAGATATTATTTCTGTACAATAATTGTGGTGTTGTCCATTTTCATTTTTTTCTTGGTCCAGACTGCCATGAGGATTTCTTTCAGCTACAACACAGCCTTGCACAGCAGTTCACTATCCTGCCGCTACCCCTCTTCTTGGCGTACCCTACACTGTACTAGTGCCCCCATTTGTGCCTCAGCAAGTGATGGTGCTCCCACACAATATTACTTTCCCTATTGTGTCCACCACAACATAATAACACATCTTTATTGTCCCACAGTTATATTGCCCATCATTATGCCCTTGCACAGTAATAATTCCCCTGTCAGTAACTGTGTTATTGGACTTGAATTTTGTCCGCCTCGCTCATGTCTTGCAGCCTTGCTCATCATTCTTTCTGAAGTCTTGTCTTTCCGAGCCTTTCTCAGGTATGTGCTTCTTGCACTCATGGATTACAGGGGTTATTAAGTTACTGAACAACATTCCCCTGATAGCTATAACTCTGATAAAATAACAAAGAGAGCCCTATTTATCCCTCCTCTGCTGCGTCCTCCCGGTGACTGTTATGGAAGATGTCATCACAGGACATCACCTGGATATTGCAGGGTCACTGTTCTGAACTCCTGGCATCATGTTGGCTAGGATGTAAGCCATTGTGTCTCCTACAGGGTAACAGTGCCTTCTTGGTATCCTTCACAAAGCAATAATGCCCACTTTATGCCCTTTAAAAGGTAATATCATTCAGGTGCCTCCTGCATGTCTCACAAGGTAATAGTGCCTTCTTTAAAGCCCTGAATATGTAACAATTCCCCCTTTATGCCTAGTGTGCCCTTTGAGTCCTCTCCAAATTAATAATGCACTTTTTTGAGACCCTCACAAGGTAACAGTGCTCATGTTCCCCCTTTGTTCACCCACAAGGTAATAGTACCTTCTTTGTGTTTCATACTAACAATGCCCCCTTTGTGCTGACTACAAAGTAATAGTGCCCTCTTAATACCACATGAGGAACCAGTTCTCTCTTTCTGCCGCCACAAATTCATAATACCCCCTTATTGCCTCTTTTGTGTCCTAATGAGTTATCAGTGCCGTCTATGTGTCCACCACAAAATAATAATGGCTTCTTTGTGTCCCCTTTGCAAAGTAATAAGGACCCCCTTCATTCCCTTTTTTATGCCCTCATGAGGTAATAATGTCACCTTTTTGCTTTTTACAAGTTCCTCTTTGCCCCTCTCTGACTGCATTTTTTTTTAATAACGAGAAGGTGATTGGCATCTCTTGCATAGTGTGCAGCAGTCCAGTAGCTTCGCTCATCCTCCTCTAGATGTTTTAGTCCAGCATATGAGTAGGAGGAGCCAGAGAGATAGCAGATAGAGGAGGAGTGAAAATAGGCTGTCACATGGCACGTGGGGATGTATAGCACCTGCTCATTATTAAAAATTAACAGTGCAGTCTGTATTAGTATGATGATGGGAGTCTATGGGACCCCTAGGTTAGGGGCCCAGTTACAAATGTGACCACTGTAACTCCTATATCTATGCAACTAATTGGGTGCTAATCTTTAAAACTCTACCAACACCTACAGGTGCTAGTGCCATATAAATGGATCACTTAAGAGACCTATTGATACAGCTGGGAGCTATGGACAAGTCATGATCGCATGATCAATGACCATGAAGCAAGGATGGATGCGGGGAGGGGCAACTGAAACTTTTGCACCAAGGTCCATGATCCTTTAGTTACATCCTTGAGTCCAAGCTAAATAAAAGGCTGAAGCTGTCCGCACTCAGTGATAAGTGGGACAGTTGTCTTTCGCAGTGATCATCTGTTTTCTTACATTTGTGTTCCGTCTGACAAAAGAAACAGTTGATCACTGCAGCAAGCATTCAGGCCACTTACAGATCATTACATGATATTTTAAAAGGAGTGGGTGGCCTGTGGAAAGGAAAGGGGTTTGTGTCCAAGAATTTCATGCATGCTGTTCTCAATTCTTCCTGAAAGCAATTTTGAAAAGTTGGCAAGTATGACATAAAGGTGGGTTGAGGTGCTGTATTATGGCATGTACCACTCATGCTGGGAGTGGAAGGCTGGACTCGGGGTCCACCAGGGGATCAACCTGTTCACTGTGGGCCAGGTCATGCCTGCTTCAGTATACAAATAAGGAAAATAGAACAATACCTCTGCAGCAACACGATACCCTTCCCAACCCATGTCTATAGGCCTCTCACTAGCCAAGCCAGAAACCTACTGCACACTGATGAGGGACAAAAACCCCGAAATAGCTATCTGTGTATGGTATTCTGATTGTCTTTCACTTCCCAGTCCTCGTTATAAGGCTTGTATAAAGAGTCTGACATTGACTTACAGGAATGCTGCCTTCCAATAGGTGGTGCTGGAGGAGGTATTGTTCCATCTTACTTATTTGCATATTTTCCAGAGGAGCATGGATGGCCTTATAAGTCTCTTCACTCACCTTCTAAGTGCTCTTCTTAAGGAGAAACGATACCCTTCCTGATCCATGCTTTTTAGTATGTTAAGCTGTCTATGGACTGTCCATTAATTCTTTCAGTACTGAAGGTATAATTCATAATCACCTTTCTTAGATTTGGATCTTGAATTATTTACAGAGTGTGGATTAAGCCTGCTTGAGCTGAGCTATTCTACATTATGGCTGTGTTCAAAAGTCAAAAGCTTGCAGATTTCGGCAGTAAATTCCATTTACCTCTAAACTGCACTAGATGCTCTGTTGGCTATTTTACGCTGACCACCACTTGCTGTGTCTTGCACTATGCTGTTGCGCCTGTCCTTGAAACAATCAAGGGCAAAGACATAGCACAGGGCAAAATACATCCTTGCTTCTGCCAGGAATCCTGCTGACACCTTGCCCTTTCCACTCTGATTCTATCTGTGACAGTTACAGCTTCCTAGCCCCCTAGTGGCCAATTTCAGCTTAATTTCTTGCTAATGTATCACTCAGCTGCCTTTGGTCTTGCTTCAGTTGTGCTCCAGCTTTTGTTCGCTGAACCCTGCGCTGCTACTGCAGCTACTAATAGCTGCTGTCACATTTGCTATTATCATCTGTTCTCTTGGATGGAAAATATACCAAGTCTTAATACATTTCTCTTCTCATTTATGGATTACTGGTAAGAAGATGGATATATTACCTTATTAATTGTCAGCAAATAATCAAGCAGTGGCAGATCATTTATCCTAGAAGCCAGAGATAGTCCTTCAAGATGTGAAACATCTCACCTAATGGATCACTCAGCAGGGTCCTGAGATCAATGATGACCATGCAGGAGGGCGCTGTCTGCAGGTGCTGCTCACCCCTAGGTAACAGACCTGTGTATGTGTGTGGCTGAATGTCTCAACAATGATAATCCTGTGCCAATTATTTATTTCTGGGACTGACACTCATGTTTCTTAATCCCGATCCTTAGTATCACTGGGATAATTTGTTTGTAGTTGTGCAACAGTCTCATTTCCAGAAGCTCTATTAACAGCTTTACTAAGTTATTTCTTCATTGTGTTTAGTATACTATCAATTTTCTGTGCAATATATAACATATTGTAAAACCACATCATATAGCACTTATGTAGCAGAGCTGAATATGTTCAGGTTGTATAACTCATGGTGATTTCAAGATGTGTTATATCTGTGAGTAGATAGAACTGCAGTTAAAACTTCTGTATTATCTGAACTCGATGAGTTATGACAATGTACAGAAATGCAGCTCAAAAAGTTAAATGACATACAGTATAGTCACTAAATTTACCACTGTGTCATTAACATATATCCTTAGTGTATTCTGCAGCATTAAAATATATAGTGCATAATGAATCAGTCAACGAATTTTAATAATTTCTATGGGACTCAAACTGATAGCAAAGTGCATCAGTCTTCACCAGATCCCTGATCAGCTTCGTTATAGGATCCATCATCATTTGTTTTCTTATTATTGAGGACAAAAACTTACGGGTGGAAAAGATAAAATGCTAAGGCAAAGCAATAAAAATTTATGTTGTCAGTTTTGTAATGAGGTTAGCTCATTAGTAAAAACATGCTGTTGATACAGGTGTCATCCCAACCAGAGAAATTCAATACTTAACACTTTCCAATCCACTGTCTGACGTCTAAAGACATTATGATTTAAGGCTGTACAGCTTCCATGTTGGAAGACGTCCGTCGGGGCTCTCTTACTGTATATTGCCAGCATCTCTGCTGTCGGAGGCTATTCAATGTGTCACCTCATGCAGTACAGGCTTTAGCCAGCAGATAGCGCAGTTGTATACAAAGCAGAAAAAGAGTAAGCCCCCTAGGAAAACCAGGATACAAATTGAATTGGAAAGGGTTAATAGGACTTTACTAGAACTACACAAAAGTGTAGGTAACTTTTTGTAGACTTTAAAAGTTCCATAATCTATCTTCATCCGGGCATAAAGGAGGAGGACAAAGCAGAAAATCAAGGGGTATATAAATTCGTGAGGAGTCAGACAACTTTGGAGGGTGGAAAGTTTAGAGTAGTAGATAAGGAGATCGATGTCTTTCACGCTAAGACTTTATTCACACAAGCATATACGTGATATATGTGACCATCTGAGGCATTGGCTTCCAATTCATTCACACAGGCGAATATACGGCATGTAAAAATGTCGCACCGTAAAAATGGAACATATGCAACTGAAATACGTGCGAATATGCAGTGGGCAAAAAGATAGTTCTATATCTTTCGACTGATATATGGCGGTGGCTCCCATTGACTCCTATGGGAGCTGGGGGGAAAAAGGGAGGGGGAGGCATTTTAGCAGTGGTCAACGCTGCGAAAAGCTTACAGGTGCCTCTATGCAGTCATTCCGAGGATTTATGCCGAGCGAGGGCTTTCCGGGGTGCGGTGTATTTTTTCGCTATAATTGTTGCACCCGATCGTTTGAATGCATGAGAAAAAGCTAACTAAGCACAAGACTTGATCGCAGAAAATCGACCATTCATGCAAATGTACGGCGTGGATAAGAGAACACAAAAATGCATACGCTCGTGTGAAAGAGCCCTCAGATTGAAGGCAAATGTGTTCACTAAATTTCAATGAATTACATTCCTGAAACTAAATATGATAAATTGGATGGGATGGCAGCTAAAAGTGTATGTACACAAATTGCAGAAGTCTAACAAGCAAAATGGGGGAGCTTGGGGCCTGCATAGTAGAGGAACCCATTAATGTAGTTGGTGTTGGGAAACAACTAGACTCCTCAAAGGATTTGGTTGGCAATATTAATTGTTATGCACTCTTTCCGAAAGACAGGACTAATAGAAAAGGAAAGGTATGTTTGCATGTTAGGAGTGGTAGGAAAACAAGAATGGAAGAGGCAATATTGGATGAAGATTGTGAGGAAGTTGAAACCTTGGGGGTGGGTGGGGGGAGAGTTAATATACAAGGGGAGGTATGCACCAGAAAAATACTCTTTAGGCCTGTTGCACACAGGGGCAACAAAGTCGTGCGATTTTCTCGCGATGCGACAGTGCAACAAGTTGCATGTATGTGAACCCTATGCTTCCTTATGAATTTTTTCATGATTTTTGTGTGATGCAAAAAAAAAAAAAAGCATCACTGATGCTACAAAATCGCGTGTACATAACAGATGTACAAGACAGATGCCGCTTCAAAATGGCGCCACAGTGAGTATATTACTTCTATATAGTTTTAGGCATGGGTGGCCAAAAATTATATAAAAGTAATAACTCAGAAAACCCCTTTAAGGGACTATATACTGGAATAGTTTTATAAGTAATAGCCAGCAAGGTTTTACTAAAGACAGAAACTGTCAACCAACCTAATTTGTCTTTATGAAGAAATCAAATCGGATTAGTCCAAAGCGATTTGAGGAAAATCAAATTTCCCATAATGCCAGCTGCAGAGGTCAGTGTGCAGCCAATAAGCATACAGAGCAAGGAGAATGAAGCTGCATCATGTTTATATGCCTATATGAAACGTGGTTTGTACATTGGGAGAGGGTATATTTCTGCTGCTGTCACCTTATATAGCAGCAAAACAGACAGACAAACTACGCTTTGGAAAATTGCAGTTCTCTGTGACCTGAGGCGTTGTTCAAAGTTGCCAGTCTAGCCCCTACAAATTATTTGCAGGACACATGTAGTTAGCAATGGTTTTCTGCAAACTGCAAAGTTAGCTGGTAAGCATAAAACTACACTAAAAAGTAAACAAAATGAAACTAAATAAAATTTAAAAAAACATGAAGAAAGCAAGGGGTAGGGGTACATGTCAGCAGTGGTGGTGCTGCTCTCCTTCTACTCCTGCCATGTTTCTTCCTACTACTTCCCCCCTCTCATGTTTCCACGAAGAGCGCACTAAGCCCTCAAGGTACTGCTGTTCCTTGGAGTCAGTCCATGCTTGAGTGTTGTGCTCAGTTTGCAGAATTTCTCCCTATAAAATTTATGACATTGCTTTAAAAAAACATACCTGTGTGAAGTACGCCATTTGATTATGGACAATCATGGACTGAATAATATATATTTAAGTGATGTTTGATTTTTAAACTACACCACAAAGTAAGAATCTAGGTGAGAGGTTGCAGAAGTTTTTCAGTAGACAGCTAAAACCATTGAATATACTAGATAAACACATATGTTGAGATAAGATAAGAACATTTACTGCGCCACTTGGAACTCTGTCAAGAAAGTCAGAACGTATCCAATGAATGCAATTTAATGTCTAAAGTAACCAATCAGATGTTAGATTGAAAACCGCCCAATGATGTTGTGACACCCCAATGTATGGGGTCTGTAAATAAAGCTGCCTGATTCTGGTCAGGTAGGAATATTTTGCTGAAGCCATACTTGTGTGGGCTCTGTTATTTTATTCTTCAGTCATATGATGTCATTTGCTGGTTACATCATGCTTTCCCTCTAGTGGCATTTTGCCGTGACACCTGCTGTGTTGCATAGCAAAATATTTGTAAGGCTCTCCAGCTGTTCTTTGGAGCAGGCCCATGCTTGAGTGTTCTGTTCCCCTGGCAGAATTTCTCCTTGTAAAATTTATGACATTGCTTTTAAAATAAGCAGCACACCTACTGTCTTCCTTGGCACAATTTTTGATCTAGAAGGCCCTTTGTGGGCCTTCTTTTATTTTCAGTTACACCCCTGTGCTATGATTGACCCCTACACTACTGTACACTATTTTGACCAATTTGTGGGAGGAACACAGTGTTCCCCAGATGTGTGGCTGTATTCGCATGCAATTTGGGAGGCTTTGGCTGCATTGGGGACCTTCTGGAGGGAAAATTTGTGAACCTGATTTCTACTCCCATTTACTTTATTGGGAGTTGGAAATGACCGTCCCAATTCATGATGATCTTTATGAAATCGGCCCTATACCAACACAAATTGTTTATTTTACTAATCACTCATTACTAGAGTTGAATAGCATTGACAGAGAGGGGGCTGTGGTTATAGTATTTATGGACTTTACAAAAGTGAATGATACTGTATTTCATTGCTGGCTAATGTATAAAATAAGGACCATTGATTTAGAAAGTATCATTTGTAGAGAAGAGCGAGCATACTCGCTAAGGGCAATTACTCGAGTGAGTATTGTCCTTAGCGAGTACCTGCCCCCTCGGAAGAAAAGATTCGGGTGCCAGAGCGGGTGAGCGGTGAGTTGCGGGAGTGGGCAGGGGAGAGCGGGGGTGGGGGGGAGAGGGAGAGAGAGATCTCCCCTCCGTTCCCCCCTGCTCTCCCCCGCCGCTCCCCGTCCCCCGCCGGCACCCGAATCTTTTCTTCCGAGCGGGCAGGTACTCGCTCGAGTAATTGCCCTTAGCGAGTATGCTCACTCATCTCTAGTCATTTGCAATTGGATGGAACGTTGGCTCAAGTACTGTATCCAGAGAGTCGTAGTAAATTATTCCTACTCTTAGTGACCCAGTTAGTAGTGGTATGCCCCAAGGTTCACTACTGGGTCTGCTACTGCTCAGCTTTTTATTATTGATATAGAAGATGGTATTAATAGTACTGCTTCTATTTTTGTAGGTGGCATCAAGCTGTGTAGTATAGTTCAGTCTATGGAAGATGTTTATGAGTTAAAAGCTGACTTGGACACACCTGGACTTGGAGTGTTTAAATGAGGGTCAGTGTGGATAAATGTAAAGTTATGTATCTGGGTACTAATCAGCATGCACCATACAGTATATGCTAGGAGTCACTTATAGAGAACAATCTTGGTATCCTTGTATATTATAGACTAAATAGCAGCATGCAAAGTCAATTAGCTGCTTCTAAGGCCAGCAGGATACTGTCAAGTATGAAAAGGGGAATGGACTGTGGATTGTGTCATGTTATGACATTACAAAGCATTGGTGTGGCCTCATCTTGAATATTCAGTGCCGTTCATAGAAAGGATGCCCTGGAATTAGAAAATGTAAAAAGAAGAGCACCTGAACGGATAAGGGACATGCAAGATTTTAGGCAAGAGGAAAGATTAAAATAAATGTATATAGTCTTAAGAACAAAACATATAAGGCGGAACATGATTAACCTGTATAAGTATATAAATGGTCCGTGCAAAAAAATATGATGAAAAGCTGTTTCATGTAAAAGTCTTTCAAAAGACAAGGGGGAACTTCCTCCATCTGGAGCAAAAAAGGTTCTATCTCCAGAGGTGACAGGCAATCTAAGTGCTGTGAATCTGTAGAACAGCATATGGTCACTGCAGCAACAGCTGATGGCTTCAAAAAAGACTTAGATGATGCCTTAGAACAAAATAACATTCAATCCTACGGAAATATATAGATATCTGCTCTAAAAGTTTATCCAGCATGATCATCACTGTGGGGCAGATTAGCTCATGCATTATGGGAGACATGGAGGCTCTAGAGCATGCCCACACACCACTTCCCTTCAACCACATGTTTCCCAATCTTTGGTTAAACTGGAAGAATATACAGTATATATATGTATAATTTTTATTAACTAAATTACAATTTTTTTTATCGCAATAACTATGTAACCACATGTTTATGTGCATTATTTTTGTCATGCCTGTTACATATTGAAACAATTTGTTGCAGAATGTATCACCCATAACATATGTCATCATGTACTGTATCATGTTATCCTAAATCTTTAAGATATTCTACCTATTATATTTCTATTTAAAGGTTAGGTTTAGGTGAAAAATCTATATATGTTCAGCTTGTGTGACATGTGGCGGGCAATGCTATGGTGTCTGCTTATAATTGGTCTAGTAACTTTTAACTTGCATTTGAAACGGACACTGGTTGACTCATAATTCTAGTTGGAATAGCAATATAACCTTTAGGGGTATTCCCATCTTAAGCGGTTACGGCAAATTCATGAGATAAGTCTTACTTCTGGAACCATTAATTGAGAGAACAGAGGAGCTTCATCCACTGATTCCCAGCCATTGCACACAATTCTCTCCATTAAAGTTTATGGGAGCTATGATTCTATGGATATGCACAAACTCTTAAAGGGCCACTCCAATTAAATGTTTTTTTTTTATTCCTTATGTAACTGGTCCCTCAATATATATAATTGAGGTAAAGAAATTATAACCCTGGTTCACGGCACCAGAATTCCTTACTACATGGAATGTACCACAAATTCTCTTCACGGAGGGAGGGAAAGGGTGTCATAAAAAAAACTTACCGCAGTTATTGATGATGATTATAGGCCCCTGTCACAAAGTTATAATGAAGCAGATGAGATTTCATGCTCCCTGAATGTATGCTTATTATGTTTACTTTTTTAAGTGTAATAATTACAGTGTCCTCCTAGCAGACAGTGATGGTACTGTCTCTAGCTGGTCTTGTGATTCTCAACTTATGAATCATGTGACTGCTAGCATAGCATTGAGGAAGTGAAAGCAGGGAGCAATCTAGCAATGTAGATGGTGTTTAATATGTAACAGAAAGAAAGTTACATTGCATAAAAGTGATTGCAGTAAACATAGAAAACATTCAATGTTTTCCACAAGTGTGCAGGAAATCGATCAATTTTCCGTAGCATGCTATGGGCGGCATTTGCTGTGAATCCGCGGTGTGGACACTCGAAGCGGATTCCGCAGCAAATATCCATCCGTGGGCAGGAGGCCTTATTAAAACACATGTCTGTATCCGCGGACATCCAAGGACTAATGTTAGAATAGCACCACCTGCTATTTCTATTATGTCTACCTCAGTAATTGGTCTGAGGTGGTCACTCATGCTCAGTCTTGATCAGTCACTGTATCAGTTGCATCAGTATTTGTAAATCAAAACCAGGTATGGAAAATACAGAGGAAAACTAAAATGAGAATATTTGTACGTATTCTGTGTTATGGACCACTCCTGGTTTGGCTTACAAATACAGATGTAAAATACTGACCAAAATACTACATTTTGAAAGTGACCCACAGTTGGGTTCACACCTACTTTGGCATTTATGTTTTTCTCCTCCATCATGGTAATAGAAATGGTAGTCCACTGTTAGGTATAGAGTTTCCGCTGGGTTCGCTGGCAGCACTGCTCCTCCTAACACCGCAGGTGTCAGTGTGGGCGGCTCCGGTCGGGGTTCCCCTGTGTTGGTGGATGCCTGCTCCCACCAGTGGTGCGTGCCCCGCCGCGCTCAGGGACGCGCTTCCTCTGGCCGCATGGCTCCCTGTATAGTACATGGCCCTGGTAAGAGCCGGTCTTATCATCTCCCCTATCGGCGTGTCATCTTTCCCCGCCCTGTTTGGGCAGGGAATTTCACATATCAGGCTGCTGAGTGCCTACAGAGGTTGCGAGTGTTTGGTTAGACTTAGCTCTGCTAGCACCCGCTTATACTGCTCCCGACTGTTTGTTCTTTCACCTATTTTTGCTGTTGACTCTGCTCCTGTCTTAGTCCTTTTGTACTGCGTACATTCCTCCCCAGTTTGACTTTGTTTTCCCTGACTACTCTCGGTGTTACCCTCTGTCGTTTTGCTCTCGGTAGGTTTTGACCCAGCTTATTTTCAGGGAGGGTTGCAAGTTATACTTTAGCTTGCGACCCCACTCGTCCAGTTCTGAACAGCAGAGGGTGGGCTTAATTATCTCACGGTTGAGGGGCGGCCCTCAAAATTGGGCGTTTTCGTTGCCTCTCGACTCACCACCCCGTCAGCCCATCAAAGCGTTTTTTTGGCCCTAGGTCAAATTTATAATGAACCCAATAGGGCAGGGTATGCTGTCAGTAAGCTTTTAAAACTTCGCCAGGATAGACACTCAGCAGAAGAAGGCGGTGAAGAATTTGTTGTTGTCACATCCTGAACCGGAGGCGTTAGATTGGCAGTTAGGGTGGACCGACGTCTTAGAGCCAGATGCAACCCTCAGCACAGAGTACCTCCTGCTCTCCGGGAAACCAGGCCTAGGCCTCTCCTACTAAAGATGCAGAACCTATGGAACTAGGCTCCATGTCTCCACAGGAACGTAAGGATTATCGGCTCAAGCACCGGTTATGCCTCTACTGTGGAGATCCAGTACACCGGGTCACCACCTGCCGCAAGAGACTGCAGGAAAACTTCCGCTCCTAGGTGATGACCAGAGGGATCACCTAGGAGCTCAGGTACTTACGGTTTACTCAAAATTGTTTTTTCCTTGTGCTATTATTTACGGCAGTTACCATTTTTTCGGTCGAGTGTTTATTGATTCTGGTGCGGCCGCAAATTTTGTGAATTTTGAGTTTATTAAGCCCATGTCTCAGTGTCTGCAACTCCTGAGCCACCCTGTATGTGTTTCCGGAATTGACTTCACTCCCCTGTATGCTGGTATTGTCAGGAGAAGAACTCCGGAGCTTCAGTTCTTGGTAGGGGCGTTACACTCTGAGACCTGTTCCTTTTTGGTGATGGAGAATCTTTCTGTAGATGTGGTTCTGGGTTTGCCGTGGCTACGACTCCATAACCCGCAGATTGACTGGGCTCTCCCCAAATTGGTCCAGTGGGGCTCAACTTGCAAAGATCACCTGGTTTCGGTTCCGGTTCATTCTGTTAGTGGTGAGGAATTCGTGTTACCTAAATATATTGAGGGTTTTGAGGATGTGTTTTCTAAACAACTGTCTGAAGCGTTACCCCCCTCATCGGGAGTGGGATTGCAAGATAGACTTAATTCCCGGGAGTAAGATTCCCAAGGGGGGAATATATAATGTAACTGTTCCCGAACGGGAGGCTATGAAGGAATACATCACTTAGAGTCTGGCCAAGGACCATATTCGTCCTTCAGAGTAATTCTGCGGGGCAGGCTTATTTTTCGTGGAAAAGAAGGATGGTGGTCTCCGGCCATGTGTTGATTATAGAGCCTTGAATAAGATTACTGTCAAGAACCAGTACTCGCTGCCCTTGATTCCGGATCTCCTAAATCAGGTTGTGGGGGCCAAGTGGTTCTCTAAACTCGACCTCAGGGGAGCCTACAATCTGATTCGTGTCAGAGAGGGAGATGAGTGGAAGACTGCTTTTAGCACATCGCTAGGGCATTTTGAATGTTTAGTCATGCCATTCAGGTTATGTAATGCTCCGGCAGTTTTTCAGGGCTTTATAAACACCATTCTTCATAATTTGTTGGGCAGGTTCATAGTCATTTATCTCGACGACATTTTGGTCTTTTCTCCTGATTGGGAGTTTCATGTCGAGCATTTGCGTACTGTCCTGTTGCGTCTCCGGGAACATGACCTGTTTGCTAAGTTGGAGAAATGCCTGTCTGGGGTTCAGGAGATTTTGTTTTTAGGCTATGTCATTTCTCCTTCGGCCATACATATGGATTCGGATAAGGTTAGGTCCATTACTAAATGGGTGCAGCTCACCAATTTAAAAGCCTTGCAACGCTTTTTGGGCTTTGCTAATTTTTATCGAAGATTTATTAAGAATTTTTCGATTGTGGCCAAACCCTTGACCAACCTTACTAAGAAGGGAGCGGAGGTTGACTCCTGATCTCCAGAGGCTGTTGAGGCTTTTGTACTTCTTAAGAGGGCGCGCCGATTCTGGTTCAGCCTGATCTTAACTGCCCGTTCTTCTTTGAGGTTGATGTCTCGGAACACGGAGTAGAGGTTGTTCTCTCCCAGGAATCCTCACGCCGGTCCGGTCTTTAACCTTGTGCCTTTTTCTCTAAAAATGTAACCCGGCAGAGCACAATTACGATATTGGTATTAGGGGCTTGTTAGCTATAAAATGGGCCTTCGAAGAATGGAGACACTTTCTGTAGGGGGCCCAGCATCCTATTACGGTCCTTACGGACCATAAGAATTTGGTTTATTTGGAGTCTGTTAAACGCCTTAACGCCCGGCAGGCACACTGGGCTCTGTTTTTCACACGTTTTAATTTTGTGGTTAATTATGTCCCGGAATCTAAGAATGTGAAGGCAGATGCCTTGTCGCGCAGTTTTTGGGTCCCTGAAGTGGACGATTCCCAGCCTGGGAGTATTTTGGCCCCAGGTGTTGTGGTTGCAGCTCTGACTTCTAACTTCTCCTCTCAACCCCTGGCAGCCCAACAGGCGGTACTCGAAGACCTTCTGGAAGTAAAGTTGTTCGTTCCCAGTTCACTGCGTCTCCTTGTGCTGGAAGAGATTCATTCATCTGTCCTGGCCGGTCATCCAGGGGTCCGAGGTACATTGGAACTGTGTGCCCGGTTGTATTGTTGGCCGCAGATGTCTCTGTTAGGTCATGCTCTACTTGCACCTGGGGAAAGAGTGTACGTAGACGACCTGAGGGGCCACTTCTCCCTCTTTCGGTTCCAGATAGGCCGTGGTCCCATCTGTCGATGGACTTTCTTATGGATTTACCAGTGTCTCAAGGCTGTTCGGTTATTCTGGTGGTGGTTGATAGGTTCTCCAAAATGGGCCATTTTATACCATTGAAGAAGCTTCCCTCAGCACCAGAGTTAGCCGTTATATTTATCAAGGAGATTGTCCGTCTTCATCGTGTTCCGATTGACCTTGTTTCTGACCGAGGAGTGCAATTCGTAGCCTGGTTCTGGCAGGCCTGCTGCAAGTGCCTAGGAATCGGGTTGTCTTATTCCTCTGCCTTACACCCCGAAACCAACAGGCAGACTGAACGTATGAACCAGGAGCTTGTGCAATATCTTAGAATGTATGTAAGTGACCAGCAGAATCTTAGGGGTTGACTATTTGGCGCTGGCAGAGTTTGCCATAAACAATCACACTAGTTCTGCATCAGGTGTTTCTCCTTTCTTCTGCAACTATGGGCGCCACCTCCTCTACCAGCAATCCGTCAGCAGACACGCTCGTGCAGAACTTGAAGGAAGTGTGCGGCAAGGTGTGTACTAACCTGGAGCATTCGCGGGAAGAAGGATGAGCTGACGTACTGTTTCAGTACCATTTGCTGTGGGTCAGTTGGTGTATCTGTCTTCTAGGAATTTGAAATTAAAGGTACCCTCACTAAATCTAGCTCCTCGGTTCGTGGGACCGTTTTCAGTCTCCAGAGTTATTAACCCCATGGCATATGAGCTGGCCCTGTCGGACTCATGGAAGATCCATAGGGTTTTCTACAAGTCTCTTCTTAAGAGAAATGTCCCTCTAGTGGTGGAAATTAGCGCAGCATGTTGTGCTCTTTTTTCTGTTACTTTGATGGGCACTACGATGGGAATTCCTAATGGAGACTTCATAGCAGATATAAATACATTGTTACTTAGAGAAATATGCATAAAAATATTGAAAATGTAACTTTTCTATGTTAAATATTTGTATTATATTAATGACTAGCTGATATACCAGGCTTCACCTGAGTTAATTTGGTACTGGTGTTTATCTGGTGTTCACACAGAAAATCTTATGAAGTCGTGCTTACTTTAGAGATACTGAGGGAAAAAATATGTTCACCATTTTGCATAGTTCTCTGCGTTACCCAGGAAACATCACGGGGAGGTAACCATGCGACGTTTCCTTTATATAAAATGACATCAGGAAGTGAGAGAATTTGATTATGTACATAAAATTTGGACACTAATTCTTTTGCGCTTAGAATTGAATAATCGAGTTAGGACCCATTAGCTTTTCCTATTTATGACATAATCAATGCTCGTGCCAAATTTCCCGTTTCTATGACACCGGAAAGTGAGAAAATTACATTCCGCACGTAAAATTTCGACGCCAATTCTTTTGCGCTAGAATTGAATAATCGAGTTGGGACCTATGATCTTTTCCTATTTATGACATAATCAATGCTCGTGCCAAATTTCACGTTTCTAAGACACCGGAAAGTGAGAAAATTAGATTCCGCACGTAAAATTTGGACACTAATTCTTTTGTGCATAGAATTGAATAATCGAGTTGGGACCTATTAACTTTTCCTATTTATGACATAATCAATGCCCGTGCCAAATTTCATGTTTCTATCACATTGGGAATTGAGAGATTTAGATTATGTACGTAAAATTTGGACGCTAATTCTTTTGCGCATAGAATTGAATAATGGAGTTGGGACCCATTAGCTTTTCCTATTTATGACATAATCAATGCTCGTGCCAAATTTCCCGTTTCTATGACACCGGAAAGTGAGAAAATTACATTCCGCACGTAAAATTTGGACGCTAATTCTTTTGCGCATGGAATTGAATAATGGAGTTGGGACCCATTAGCTTTTCCTATTTATGACATAATCCATGCTCGTGCCAAATTTCCTGTTTCTATGACACCGGAAAGTGAGAAAATTACATTCCACACGTAAAATTTGGACGCTAATTCTTTTGCGCATAGAATTAAATAATCGAGTTGGGACCTATTAGCGTTTCCTATTTATGACATAATCCATGCTCGTGCCAAATTTCCTGTTTCTATGACACCGGAAAGTGAGAAAATTACATTCCACACGTAAAATTTGGACGCTAATTCTTTTGCGCATAGAATTAAATAATCGAGTTGGGACCTATTAGCGTTTCCTATTTATGACATAATCAATGCTCGTGCCAAATTTCCCGTTTCTATGAC
This sequence comes from Eleutherodactylus coqui, assembly GCF_035609145.1. Taxonomy (NCBI): domain Eukaryota; kingdom Metazoa; phylum Chordata; class Amphibia; order Anura; family Eleutherodactylidae; genus Eleutherodactylus; species Eleutherodactylus coqui. The sequence continues at coordinate 195,200,251 of NC_089837.1, forward strand.
ACCGGAAAGTGAAAAAATTACATTCCGCACGTAAAATTTGGACGCTAATTCTTTTGCGCATGGAATTGAATAATGGAGTTGGGACCCATTAGCTTTTCCTATTTATGACATAATCAATGCTCGTGCCAAATTTCCTGTTTCTATGACACCGGAAAGTGAGAAAATTACATTCCACACGTAAAATTTGGACGCTAATTCTTTTGCGCATAGAATTAAATAATCGAGTTGGGACCTATGAACTTTTCCTATTTATGACATAATCAATGCTCGTGCCAAATTTCCCATTTTTTATGACACCGGAAAGTGAAAAAATTACATTCCGAACGTAAAAGTTGGACGCCAATTCTTTTGCGCTAGAATTAAATAATCGAGTTGGGACCCATTAGCGTTTCCTATTTATGACATAATCAATGCTCGTGCCAAATTTCACGTATCTATGACACCGGAAAGTGAAAAAATTACATTCTGTATGTAAAATTTGGACGCTAATTCTTTTGCGCATAGAATTGAATAATGGAGTTGGGACCCATTAGCTTTTCCTATTTATGACATAATCAATGCTCGTGCCAAATTCCCCGTTTCTATGACACCGGAAAGTGAAAAAATTACATTCCGCACGTAAAATTTCGACGCCAATTCTTTTGCGCATAGAATTTAATAATCGAGTTGGGACCTATGAACTTTTCCTATTTATGACATAATCAATGCTTGTGCCAAATTTCACGTTTCTATGACACCGGAAAGTGAGAAAATTAGATTCCGCACGTAAAATTTGGACGCTAATTCTTTTGCGCATAAAATTGAATAATCAAGTTGGGACCCATTAGCTTTTCCTATTTATGACATAATCAATGCTCGTGCCAAATTTCCCGTTTCTATGACACCGGAAAGTGAAAAAATTACATTCCGAACGTAAAATTTCGACGCCAATTCTTTTGTGCTAGAATTGAATAATCGAGTTGGGACCTATGAACTTTTCCTATTTATGACATAATCAATGCTCGTGCCAAATTTCCTGTTTCTATGACACCAGAAAGTGAGAAATTTAGATTCCGTACGTAAAATTTGGACGCCAATTCTTTTGCGCATAGAATGAAATAATCGAGTTGGGACCCATTAGCTTTTCCTATTTATGACATAGTCAATGCTCGTGCCAAATTTCGAGTTTCTATAACACCGGGAAGTGAGAGAATTAGATTCCGTACGTAAAATTTGGACGCTAATTCTTTTGTGCATAGAATTGAATAATCGAGTTGGGACCCATTAACTTTTCCTATTTATGACATAATCAATGCCTGTGCCAAATTTTAAGTTTCTATGGCATTGGGAAGTGACAGATTTAGATTATGTACGTAAAATTTCGACGCCAATTCTTTTGCGCTAGAATTGAATAATCGAGTTGGGACCCAATTACTTTTCCTATTTTGGAGATAATCTTTGCGTGTGCCAAATTTCATGTTTCTACGACATCGGGAAGTTGGAGAACTTTTGGCGAGTCTGTGAGTGAGTGAGTGAGTGAGTGAGTGAGTGAGTCAGTGAGGGCTTTTGTCTTTATATATATAGATTACCTATACCATTGTTATTTATACATTTTTTATTATAAATGGTCATGGAAATGTTCAAAAAGCACTGCAATTGTATCTACATTTCCTATTATTTTTGAAGCATACAATAGATCAGTGTTTCTTTCATACTTTACAGTCCTCAAAGAACTCTTGATGTTTTTTGTAGATCTTGTATAGCGGAAACACCCGTGGCAGTTACTGATGTAGTGGCATTAATTAAATCACATATGCCATATTAAGTAAATCCTTAAAAGATTTGGTATACTTGAGGAATGGAATCAAAAAAATCTGCAATAGATGAATATAAAATAATGATACATCTGTCAATTACATGCTAATGAATTCTGTGATAGTCTAACAATAGGAGGAGGATTTCTGTCATCACGCTGGGAATGAACGATCAAAACCACAGATTGTTACATTTCATGTGCTAAAACAGCTATAAGGCTTCCTTCACACAGTTTTTTTTTTATATGAAATTAGTTTTATTAAAAGTGTTTTTTTTTTCTTATAGAGAAACATATGAAAAAACGACTGAAAAAAACATACCTAGAATATGCTGAATTTTGGAAAAATCACCACAAATTTCCATAGAAACTGAATGTATTAAAAATGTGCAAAATCACCCCAAGGGCTCCTACCCACTTGCGTTTTTTTTAACGCTGCGATATCTCTGCGTTTTTAAATACGATTGTCCATGGGACTTTCTAATGTTTGCGTTTTTTGTGCGATGCGTTCTTAACATTAGAAAGTCCCATTGTCAATCGTGTTTAAAAAAGCAGCGATATTGCAGCGTTAAAAAAATGCAAGTGTGTGGGAGCCCTTAGGCTTCATTCACATGATAAGTATCAGTGTCAGTTCGGCCTTGGATATTCCTTGATGTTTTTATGTGAAAAGAAAATGCTAGAAAAAGCACATGTGTTTTTTCAATAACTAACTTTGGCAGTAGTCTTTGTATAAAGGCTCTTTCACACAGGCGCTGCGATTTTTGACCGCAATGCATTGCGGACGAAAATCTCATGCACGAGAGGCAGCTGCATTTTCACGCCCTTTCAGAAAGCCGGGCTGCAGCATATATAAGCTGCAGCCCGGAATACCGTCGGACGAGGGGAGAGAGTTCAGCTCTGCTAAACCCCCTCCACTTTCCCTCCTCTTCTCTGCCCTTTGCTGGCTGTGGGCAAAGGGAGGGGGATGGCAGCTTAGCAGAGCTAGTGAGCCAAACTCCTTCTCCCCTCCCTCCCCCTCTCCGCTTCATCATGGCTTCTGGCAAGGAGAGGGGGTGGGACAAGGCAGGAGCTTAGCACAGCTAATCCCTCGAAGTTCTCTCGTAGGCTCCCATAGGAGCTATCGTTTTGGGGCATGCGTAAAATCGGACGTCCAGAATGCACACTGAATGCACTATCTTTTCTGGCTGGCCAATTTTCCGCACCAAAAAATGCCCATCTGCACAAAATAATTGGAATCCACTGCTTTAGATTGTCGCAATTTTCGGCTGGCCATTTATTGTAGCAAAATAGTCACAATAAAACGCTCGTGCGTTTCAGCGATCAGAGCACCTGTGAAACCCACACTGTGAAGCTCTTGGGGACGTCATTAGCATAGAGGTTTACTAATTATCTCTCCATGCTCTGTGGATGTTTACATGCTCAATAAACAACATGTACATTACAATTGTTTGTGTGTTACTTGTTTAGGTCTTATTCACACGGCTAATTTAGCCACGCATAAAAAACGCGACCATCTGACATATTGGTTTCTAATGTAATAATTCAGACTAAAGATTTTTTGGCGCACAAAAATGTCTGACCAAAAAAAAACAGCACTTAAACGCATGAAATCAGCAACCGAAATCTCCGGCTGCCGAAAAACATAGGCCTTGCCCAATCTTTGGACCGAAAAACACCGGAGGCTTCATAGATTCCTATGGGAGCTCAAAAAAAGGTAGGGGAGGGAGTTTAGCATGGAAAATAACACATGTATCTTTATTTAGACATTTGGAAGTCATTCGGAGGATTTTTGCTGACCGAGGGAATTCTGATCAGCAACGCATTTCGCTGGCAAAATGTTGGACCTGGCCACGTGAATGAACTAGAAATTGTTAATGAAGCTCGGGACATGCTCTAAGGAAATCGTAGATTCATGTGATTTTCCAACGTGTACTGCCGAGCATTAAATCACCACGTTCATGTGAAAGATGCCTTAATTAGATTGAGGTTATCTTTATTTGGGATATCTATAAGATAACCCTCAGACCACATTTTATTAGTAATTTATATAGAAATCCAGGCAATTCTAAAGTTTTCACTTACTTTTGCAGTAAGGTAATTCCCAGGAAAATGGTTTATGGAGCAAACTTTTCTGTTTGTTCGAAATAACAAGAGATTTCTTAAAATAAGCATACACATGTAAACATCAGCGGTGCCCACAGCAACATATTAGATTGCAGGTTGTAACATGATTGGTTGTCATGGGAACACCTCCGCTTTTCTCTTACTCTAGTTTATAGTAATCGCTTTCATGTTTAACAAAGTGCTACAGTATAAAGTAAATACATTTAAAGATCAAAAAGAAGCAGTTTCACGAGCAGATACAGCCATGATAGGTGGGATGTGGGTTCTACTGTGTACACATCTGCCACAAAATCCGCATGGCAGAAGAAAGCACAATTATCCTTCTAAATTGTCACTATGCAGGAGTCAGGCTATTACACAGAGTGGAGAACTCTGATTGGGGCCCCACCGCTACTTTATGTAGCAGTGCCAGGCACTACCCTATAACATTGGGGTCACACACTGAAAAACATGCTCAGAAACAAAAAAGAAAGCTAGAATGGGGTACTGCTAGGGAAAGGTGATATGGAAAAAGACCTGGGGGTACTAGTTGACTGTAGACTTAACTGGAGCAATCAATGCCAGTCAGCTTCTGCAAAAGCTAATAAAGTCTTGGGGCGCATTAAAGAGGTATAGGGGCAACTAAATTAATAAACTGGATGGTAGAACTGGAATACCCAGAGGTTATTCACCCGAGAAAAAACATGGTTAAGGGGCGACCAAATTACTATGAATAAATACATTAGGGGACAATACAAGGATCCCTCCCATCATCTGTTTATTCCCAGAACTTGGTAAGAAGAGGGCATCCTCTATGTCTAGAGAAACATAGGTTTCATCACCAACATAGAAGGGTTTCTTTACTGAGGACGTGGTGATGGCAAAATTGGTAGAGGAGTTTAAGAGGGGACTAAACATCTTTTTTAGAGCACTATGATATTACAGGATATAGATATTAAATAACCAGCGGGGTTGTCGATCTGGGTCTTAGAGTCAGGTAGGAACTTTTCAAACATTGATCCAGGGATTATTTTGACTGCCACTATGGAGCAAAATGGACTAAATTGATTATATGTTACTATGAGTGCTACATTACTTCAACGGAAGCCGTAAGTGTGGGATCCGCAGTGAAATGGAGCATGCTGCGATTTCTTTTCTGGACCAAAGGTCCGCAAATCAAATGTGGATGCTTTAATACATTTTCAGATGGCCCATATATCGCTACGGGTGGCTTGATTTGTGGATCTTCTGCGCTGGTCATACATAGTATATATAGTTGTACTAATTGTTGAAGTAATCAAACCTGAGTGGAAGAGGGAAGCTTTTGCATTCAGTAACAGCCAATCTTTCTGCATGGTCAATGGTATAACCACATCCCGATGTCTTGTTTAGTGAGTTATCGGTAAAAATCCAATGTGTGCAGGACGACATGTGTGTGACTTGGGCAAGAGCCCTTACAATGAACATAGTGTCTGTAAGAAGCATAGTGGATGGAAAGCCTGGAGATACTATTCACGGACCCCAAATAGCTTCAAATTTGTGCATGCTATTTCCTTTTTGTAGATACCTTTCTCTAGTCTAATTCTACTAGTTGGTTATGTCTTGAGCTCTGTGATAGTGGGAAGGTTTGTCCAATGAAAGGACATGAGCTTTCTAATATGAAACAAAATCTGAGTGATTGCAATATTTACTTTCATTTCTGAGTTGTTCATGCCTGGCAAATGGACTTTTGGTTCTGCATTCAGTTAAATCTCTATCCAGAGCAATATATTTGCCAGCAGGTACTGGAGGTCCAGTGCCTAGGGCATCCAAGAAGGGAGGGAGCAGTTAGAATTTTTTTTTTAATTTTCCTTTTGGTACACTGACTTCCTCTAGCATCCCGGTCTCCAGCCAGTTGGGAAGGGGGGTGTCTGATCTGCCTGTGCTCAGTAGGCACCTGTCCGCTGTCGCTACTGATAGCTATAGTGCCTCCTGCACACATTCAGAAAAGAGACATTCTGCAGGAGACACAGCCACAGCACTCCTCCTGGCTTCTTCTCCTCCCTTCTGTATGCATACTGCTCTCGAGCAGAGCCTACTTTTGTTGATTGGTGTGGAGTAGCCATCGGTCAGCAGCTCTACACCAATTCGAGCTGGTCCTGGCATTGAGTCCCCGTTCGTTCTCTTCTCACCACTCAGTAGGTAGGACTAGAGATGAGTGCTCAAAATGCTCGGGTGCTCAGTACTTGAGTCAAATTTCTTGTAATGCTCGAGAGCTCGTTTCGAGTAACGAACCCCATTGAAGTCAATGGGCGACTCGAGCATTTTTGTATGGGACCGATGCTCTGCATAGGGGATGATTTGTGAAACACCTGAAAACATCAGAAAGTCATGGAAACACCACAGAAACAGATAGGGAATGGCAGGGGCAGCATGCATGGCTGCATCTGAGGCTCCCAGTCAAAATGGGGGGAAGAGCCTGGTGGTCACCCTCCCCCCCTAACTATTTACTTGGGACAGACACTCATTAGTAAGGCACACGCACTGGCACATCTTAGCTAAGCACCAGACTAGCTCCAACCAAGGACAATCACCGCCTGTGGGTGACACCGCTGCCTCTTCTCCCAGGTTACATGCTGGCATTGCTGTCCAACCCCCACCTGACCCTGCGTCGATTTATAGGTGTGTCTGCGATGAGGAGGAGCTGGAGACGCACAATGAAGAGGGTTGGCAGGGCCAGGCAGTGACCCTCTTTGAAAGTGTGGGCGATAGCCCACAATGCTGATGACAATTGATGATAAATTAACGTAGATCACCATTCCAATCCAGAGCCACCTCCGTCAAAAATTGTCAGGAACCGCAAATGTGGGCATTAAGGGGACTTCTACACATCTCTACAATGCAGCAGCACATACTAACACCAAAGATTGGTTTAAAGCAGGAGGTGTCGCAAAAGTAGCCACCACAGATATACAGTGACCCTGTGAAAGTCTCATGAAATCCTTTACGCTTCCTGTGAATGCTTCAATCCAGTATCTCGGATAACTGTGGTTATGCTGATCCCCAGACCCCAAGCAGGAGGAGGAGGTGGCATAATAAGCCCGAGAAAACATGACCGAGGTAGGACCCGCAATATTCTGTGTGGGAAGCACATGAGTGGGCCCAGGGTCAGGCTCTGTCACAGCCTCCACCTTGTGTGACTCAAGGTGCCGCGAGTTACATAGCAATGGGAAATCCAATTCATTCTGTGTAGGTGTCAGATAGCTGAACACCGCAATGGGAAAGCCTTCTGCACCCTACCCAAGTCAGTCAGTGTATTTGTGCCAGATAAAACACCACAATGGGAAATCTTTGTGCACCCATAGCATAGGTGAGACCATTAAACTCAAAGACAGTATTACACATGAAGAAATTAGAGTGTTCAAACATGGCACAGTTTCACTCCGCCTAGGACCTCGGCCTCGGACCACATTTCTGCCCAATTCATTCTTTGTATGTGTCAGATAGCTGAACAACGCAATAGGGGAGGCCTTTGTGCACCCACAGTATAGGAGGGCCCCTGGAACCCAGGGACAGTATTAAGCAGGAAGAAAAGAGAGTGCCCAAACATGGCAGAGTTTCACCCCAGCAAGGACCTCTGCCTAGGCCAACATTTCTGCCCAATTCATTCTTTGTATGTGTCAGATAGCTGAACAATGGAATGGGAAAGCGTTGGTGCACCCACAGCATAGGCAAGCCCATGAAACTTCAAAACAGTATTAAACATGAAGAAAAGAGAGTGCCCAAACATGGCAGAGTTTCTCCCCGGACCCCTCAAACCTTTCAGTAGCAAGTGTATAGGCGGACCCCAGTAACATTTCTGTAGCAAGAGTATAGGTGAATACGTCAAACCTTTCAGTAGCAAGTGTATAGGCGAAGCCCTCAAAAATTTCTGTAGCAAGAGTATAGGCAGACCCCAGTAACATTTCTGTAGCAAGAGTATAGGCGGACCCCAGTAACATTTCTGTAGCAAGAGTATAGGCGGACCCCAGTAACATTTCTGCAGCAAGAGTATAGGCGAACATCTGTAACATTTCTGTAGCAAGAGTATAGGCGGACCCCAGTAACATTTCTGTAGCAAGAGTATAGGTGGACCCCTCAAACTTTTCAGTAGCAAGTGTATACGCGGACCCCTGTAACATTTTCGTAGCAAGAGTTTATGCGTACCCCTGTAACATTTCTGCAGCAAGAGTATAGGTGGACCCCAGTAACATTTCTGTAGCAAGAGTATAGGCGGACCCCAGTAACATTTCTGTAGCAAGAGTATAGGCGGACCCCTCAAACTTTTCAGTAGCAAGTGTATAGGCGGACCCCAGTAACATTTCTGTACCAAGAGTTTAGGTGAACCCCTCAAACCTTTTCTGCTGGTGGAGAAGAGAAGTCTGGGGAAATCCATCCTTTGGTCATCTTTGTTCAGCTTATCCGTGATGATTCCCCCAGCTGCACTAAACACCCTCTCTCATTAAACGCTAGCAGCAGGACAGGCCAGCACCTCCAGGGCGTACAGCGCAAGTTTGTGCCACGTGTCAAGTTTTGACACCCAATAGTTGTATCGAGCAGAGGCATCATGGAGGACGGTGGTACGATCGGCTACGTACTCCCTCACCATCTTTTTACAGTGCTCCCTCTGACTCAGCCTTGACTGGGGAGTGGTGACACAGTCTTGCTGGGGAGCCATAAAACTGGCAAATGCCTTGGAGAGTGTTCCCTTGCCTGCACTGGACATGCTGCCTGATCCCTGCTCCTCCCCTGCTACTTGGCCCTCGGAAGTGCATTTTCTGCCACTAGCTCTGTCAGATGGGAAGTTTAGCATCACTTTTTCCACGAGGGCCCTTTGGTATGGCATCACTCTCGTACCCCTATCCTCTTCGGGAATGAGAGTGGAAAGGTTCTCCCTAAACCGTGAGTTGAGAAGGGTGTACACCCAGTCATCCGTGTTGGCCAGAATGGGCAATTTAACAGAGGCAGTGAAGTCCAACTAGTTTGGAAAGAACTGACTATGTGGACCCTTGACCGAAAAATATAATAAAATATAACTTTTATTAAAGAAATAACTAAAAGGAAGAACAAACACACATAAATCTAGAACCAGGAAAACCCGTGGAACCGATAAAAATGTATTGATACCACTGTCCATAAACAGTAATGGACCTATCAGTCTGAGTATCGTTATGACTCAGCCATTTAGTGTATTCGGTCTCTTTGCAGAATCTGACAATATTATCAGAATCTATTGCATACACGTCAACCTAATCAAAGGATGAAAAAAGTGACATAAGTCCGACAATTGGATGTTACAGGACGTGACCTAGACTCCAGTAATCAGGTTCAGTGATGTATACGTCGTTCACATCAGGAAAATAGTCTATGCCGGACCACTAACAATTATAAGCGTAACCCCTGCCTGATCCCTGCTCCTCCCCTGCTACTTGGCCCTCGGAAGTGCATTTTCTGCCACTAGCTCTGTCAGATGGGAAGTTTAGCATCACTTTTTCCACCAGGGCCCTTTGGTATGGCATCACTCTCGTACCCCTATCCTCTTCGGGAATTAGAGTGGAAAGGTTCTCCCTAAACCGTGAGTCAAGAAGGGTGTACACCCAGTCATCCGTGTTGGCCAGAATGCGTCCAACGTGAGGGACATGGGAAAGGCAGCCTAACATGAAGTCTGCCATGTGTGCCAGGGTCCCAGTACGCAACACATCGCTGTCCTCACTAGGAGGATGACTTTCAGGATCCTCCTCCTCTTCAGCCCATACACGCTGAACAGATGAGAGGCAAGCAGCATGGGTACCCTCTGCAGTGTGGCCAGCAGTCTCTTTCCTCACCTCCTCCTGCCCCCCTCCTCCTCCAAACCGCGCTGAGATATAGACATGAGGGTGGTCTGGCTATCAAGCGACATACTGTCATCCCCCGTCTTCTGTTCCAACCGCAAAGGGTCGGCCTTCATGCTTAGCAGCGAACTTCTCAGCAGGCAAAGCAGTGGGATGGTAATGCTAATGATGGCCGCATCGCCGCTCACCATTTGGGTAGACTCCTCAAAGTTTCCGAGGACCTGGCAGACAACTGTGGCTAATTCACCACACACAGAGACTTGTAGATAGTGGAGGCTCTATACTGTGACTTGAAAAAATTAACCCGCTGTCTTGCGCTGATACCTAGGAGCAACTTACCGCTCACAGAGACTTGTGGATAAGAGAGGCTGTATGGAGTGTGAAAAGACTCTAAAGCCAGTGGATAGTGCTGGTAACTGCGGCTATCTCAACCCCTCCAAGGAAAGGGTATTGTGAGACACTTTGCACAGTGGTAGAGCTGAAATACTTTGCAGTGGCCTAGGAAATATCATAGTACTGTTTCGCAGGGAGACCTCTGTCTAATGCACTGCAGACATAGAACAGTATAACTGAAATAGTTTGCAGTGCCCCAGGAAATATTACAGTACTGTTTCGCGGTGAGACCTCGATCTAATGCACTGCAGACTGAGAACGGTATAACTGAAAGGCTTTACAGTGGCCTAGGAAATATTAGAGTACTGTTTCGCGGTGAGACCTCTGTCTAATGCACTGCAGACTGAGAACGGTATAACTGAAAGGCTTTGCAGTGGCCTAGGAAATATTAGAGTACAGTTTAATGGTGAGACCTCTGCCTAATGCACTGCAGACTGAGAACGGTATAACTGAAAGGCTTTGCAGTGGCCTAGGAAATATTAGAGTACTGTTTCGCGGTGAGACCTCTGTCTAATGCACTGCAGACTGAGAACGGTATAACTGAAAGGCTTTGCAGTGGCCTAGGAAATATTAGAGTACAGTTTAATGGTGAGACCTCTGCCTAATGCACTGCAGACTGAGAACGGTATAACTGAAAGGCTTTGCAGTGGCCTAGGAAATATTAGAGTACTGTTTCGCGGTGAGACCTCGGTCTAATGCACTGCAGACTGAGAAAGGTATAACTGTAATGCTCTGCACAGGTCTAGATGCTTTAAAAAAGAAAGGATGCACTACTGCTCCCAGCCAGCCACAACTATAATGCACACGGTGAGGAGTAGCCCTAAGAAGGACCGTTGGGGTTCCTGTAGAGAGGATCCCGACTGTAAAACTTTCCCTATCTCAGCAGCTCTGTCCTTAAACTCTTCGTAATGCACTGCAGACACAGAACGGTATAACTGAAATACTTTGCAGTGGCCCAGGAAATATTACAGTACTGTTTAGCGATGAGACCTCGGTCTAATGCACTGCAGACTGAGAACTGTATAAGTGAAAGGCTTTGCAGTGGCCTATGAAATATTAGAGTACAGTTTAATGGTGAGACCTCTGCCTAATGCACTGCAGACTGAGAACGGTATAACTGAAAGGCTTTGCAGTGGCCTAGGAAATATTAGAGTACTGTTTCGCGGTGAGACCTCTGTCTAATGCACTGCAGACTGAGAACGGTATAACTGAAAGGCTTTGCAGTGGCCTAGGAAATATTAGAGTACAGTTTAATGGTGAGACCTCTGCCTAATGCACTGCAGACTGAGAACGGTATAACTGAAAGGCTTTGCAGTGGCCTAGGAAATATTAGAGTACTGTTTCGCGGTGAGACCTCGGTCTAATGCACTGCAGACTGAGAAAGGTATAACTGTAATGCTCTGCACAGGTCTAGATGCTTTAAAAAAGAAAGGATGCACTACTGCTCCCAGCCAGCCACAACTATAATGCACACGGTGAGGAGTAGCCCTAAGAAGGACCGTTGGGGTTCCTGTAGAGAGGATCCCGACTGTAAAACTTTCCCTATCTCAGCAGCTCTGTCCTTAAACTCTTCGTAATGCACTGCAGACACAGAACGGTATAACTGAAATACTTTGCAGTGGCCTAGGAAATATAACAGTAATGTTTTGCAGTGAGACCTCATTCTAATGCACTGCAGACATAGAACGGTATAACTGAAAGGCTTTGCAGTGGCCTATGAAATATTACAGTACTGTTTTGTGGTGAGACAAAAAGAAGGGTGCACTACTGCTCCCAGCCACAACTATAATGCACACGGTGAGGAGTAGCCCTAAGAAGGACTGTTGGGGTTCTTGTAGAGAGGATCCCGACTGTAAAACTTACCCTATCTCAGCAGCTCTGTCCCTAAACTCTGCCTAATGCACTGCAGGCTGAGAATGCTATAGCTGTAATGCTCTGCAGAGGGATAGATGCTTTAAAAAAAAATTGGTGCACTACTGCTCCCAGCCAGCCACAACTGTACTGCACAGAATGAGAAGTAGCCCTAAGAAAGACTGTTGGGGTGCTTGTAGAGAGGATCCTATGCTAACACTTTCTCTGTATAAGCATCAGCACTTTTCCTAGCCACTGCCAGCATGCGTCTGAGGTGAGCTGCGGGCGAGACCAGTTTAAGTACTTGGCGGTCACCTGATCGTCCCAGCCACTCACTATTGTGTGTGTGTGGGGGGGGGGGGGGGCTGGCACGTCACAGCAGGAAGTAGTAATGCCTTGCCCGCATGTTTATTGGCTAGAAAATGTCGCTAAACATGCAGGGAAGGAAATGCAATTGACTCGAGTAACGAGCATCTCGAGTACCCTAATACTCGAATGAGTAGCAAGCTCGGATGAGTCTGCTCGCTCATCTCTAGTTAGGACCATGTTATGTAAAGTTTTTTACTAATAGTGGCTGATGTCTGTAAAGCTACACCCTAAGTTGAAAAACATAAATATTTTTCTGGCAAAGCCATTCTTTTGCTGATTTGGGCCATTGGTGTGCTGAAAGAAATCACGTTCACCTGTTTTAGGTCTAACACGTATAGTGCGTCCTTTACAGGGAATACTTGCTTCAGATGACCAGCAACAGATATATTATTCTGCTGATCCTATAGCTGTTGTGTCTGGGGTGTAATGATGTAATGTAGTACACCCACGTGACCAGTCCCCCTGAGATTTTCTCTTTGCTATAGTTCAAGTTTAATTCTTAGAAACAATTTTTTCCATATGAAACACGAAATAGACTATGAATTGTTTGAAAGTAATGCATTGGGATCCATATAGATGTGTTATGTAGCACATATAGTAATTAAGGCAAAAGTATCATTTTTAGAAAATTGCTTCTACTAACACCTGATACTGGGAAATGACAATGACTGATTCTATGTGTTACTTTTCCTTACATGCTCTGACTAGCTAGGCTCTTATTGTGACATTTTCCATTATTACTTTGCTGTAGTTTCCAGCTGCCCCTACATCCCATAGTGCTGAGCACACCAAAGACGTCTCCTTATTTCAGTGCCCTCTCACAGACCAAAGGTATTTCCCTATTTTTGCACCCTTTCAGGGCATGCAGCTTTAATAATAATAATAATCTTTATTTATATAGCGACAACATATTCAGCAGCGAATACAAAACAGGGGGAATAGATACAAAAAAAAAAGATACAAAAACCACGGTTACATGTAGTAATCATTTGATTGAAACAGTAGGGGCGAGGGTCCTGCTCCAACAAGCTTACATATTACAAATAATGGGGTGATACAGAAGGTAAAGGGGCTGGAGATGTGAGCTATACACATAGACAGTGGTCAGGCTGTATAGTGGCTGAATCAGTATGACTGCAGGGGGTGGTTGATTGTGGCTAGCAGGGATTGCAGTCAGTAGGACAGGGAGCATGTTATCAGGCGGAGTACAGAGGGGTTTGGTTTAGAGGATATGGTATGCCTCCCTGAAGAGGTGCGTTTTTAGAGCACGTCTGAAGTTTTGTGTGTCAGGGATTGCCCAAATAGTTTTGGGTTGTGCGTTCCAGAGGACTGGTGCTGCTCTGGAGAAGTCTTGGAGGTAGGAGAGAGAGTTTCAAATTAAAGGGGCACTTAATCTGATTTAATTAGCAGAACGGAGAGTGCGGGTTGGGTGGTGGACTGAGATGAGGGAGACAATATAGGGCAGTGCGGTGCTGTGGAGAGCTTTAGAGAAACACTGAGCAAGAAGCTGCAGATGTAACTCCTCACCCACTTTCCTCCATCTTTATTATTTGCTGTTTTAAAAAAAATGTATCAGCAATGATTTCCTCTGCTTATTAGCACTGTCTCCAATGATGCTCTTCTTCATTTAGGGTGTTATAACTAGGTACTAGTCATCACTTATCTAAAACTTGTAGTGTAAGATGTAGGCACTGTCGGGGGTCCTTCCAAGGGGGACCAGATGCTAATGTTGCCTAGGTCCAAATTGGTATAAGCAATCAACGAGCGCTTGGAGAAGACACGCTGACCAGACAGAGTGTGATCAAAATGGCTTCTAGTTTATTGAAGCAAAAACATCATATTATATAGATCATAGACCACTGCCCAGTCAGGAAGGGCTTGTCTTGTGGTCAGCAAATAATTGCAAGAATACATTCCTTCTTAATGAGCTATTGTAAAGAGAAAAACTTGAAACAGAGCATCTTGTTACTTTACCACAAATATCCTTGGTACACTAAGTCCGGGGAGAAGGACAGATAAGCAGACCTTGGATGTCTGAGACAAACTATTTCCTGACCACCTGGTTCCCGCTTTCACTATCTAAGGCATACATTTATTTTTCTTACTATTTTGGTAGCTTAGAAACAAGATTAACCCCTTACAGCACTTCTTGAAAAGTTCAAGTGGCAGAAATACCAGCAGCACATTAAAGGATCTTGGATACTTTATAGTACACTATGGTTCCTCATTTCACACAGGATGGAATATTCTACAACAGTCGTCCAGAATTCTGCACCAAAATCCACACAGTTAACTTTTTGTTCTGGAATTGCTAGCAGAATTCTGCTATTTTTAATTTCACATTAAAATCTGCATGTTAGCAGTGTGGATTTTGATCCTGAATATTTTGCAACGCTGTTGTGTAATATTCCATCCTGTTTGAAAGGTCTCTACTTTGGAAATCAATGTCCTACTATGGAAAAATGTGCCTAATTTACCACAGCAATTTATACTGGATTATAACTTTGGAGCATCTCTAATCCATATTCACATGGCCATGTATGCAGTGGTGTTTCACCAATACAGGCAGACCCCTCAACTGCTGTGGGAATTGCGACAGGGGGGCTCAGGGCCAAATGGCCTTGCTCCCTGTCCTACTGCTGATTTGTGTCCTTCCCTTGAACATCCAGCATCAGAAGCTTCACTTCCATTCAATTGCCTTCCCAGTTCCACCACAGGGCGCCCCTCCCCCTCTGTTCTGCTCTTAGTGTAGTACTGCGAGAGAGGGGAGAGGAGCAGTCTGTGAGGAACTGGGAGAGCAATTGAATGGAAATAAAGCTTCTAAAACAGGATGTTCAGGGTAATGGGAGAACTTGGGGGGAACATAAGTCCTGGGGGGGGGCATAGTGGAGACACCATTGCTTTGGAGGGTCACATAGGGAAGACTAGTACTTTAAGGGAAGGGGGGTTACTGAGCAGTTCTTTAGGGTAGTGGCAGGAAGGTAAGGGTCCTTTTCCATATGTCAATCATTGCTCAGATTGCGATCCAACTAGAATCTAAACGAATCATTCACTGTGAATGCCAGCAGCAACTGAACAACAAACTAGAATTTGTTCGTCGTTCAGTTTCTACAGGTATAAAATTGACAATCAGCCTTTCTGAACAGACTTTCATTCTTCTATGAAGAACGGCCTGTTTACTTTAAATAGAGGTGGGTGGACCGGAATGATTTCCAGTCAATTCCTCTTCTAATCACTGAGCAATGATTGCTCCTGTGTGAAATCACAGGAAGGATTACCGCTGCGACGACTGTCACTGTGTAGACTGGTATCTTACTACTATATGGTGACTGCATTGCGTAGAGTTGTCATTGAGCTAAACTGCTGTATCCGAGCCCACCACGCTATACAGTAGAAATGCTACCTCATATTTATATATATGTTTTTTTTATGTGGTAAGCCCATTCTCAGTTTTGCTTTAGGGCCCCATGATTTCTATGTATGCCCCTGCATTGTGAAGATCAGGTGCAAACACATTGGAAAGCACACAAACACCTGTCCATGTGTCGTCCAATGTTATCAGATCCTGCATCATGCATGCACCATTCTCATTCATAAAAGCAAATGAGAATAGGATATGCAGTGATTTTTTTTTTGTTTTTCCCCACAGACCATCAGTCATGGACAACCTTTTACCAGTTACTTGATACTGTTCAGCTGGAATGCCAACCATCCAGACATTCCTGGGCTTCCATAAAAAAATTTTTCCAATGTTTTTGAAAAAGAAAATAGATGCATTCGTGATTTTTTTTAGGCTACAAGTACTTCAACAGGTTATTTTGTCTATAATTATTGTCCTTCTACAGCTCGTCGTAAATGTTGGTTAGGAGTTCATATCAATATCTGATGTACAGACGTGTATTAATATAATCATTAACAATCAACACGGTTTGCCAATCTGTCCCTACAAATGTTGGCTATCCATGATTTTTAGATAGGGGCTTCTTCACATGGGCATGATTTAGTCTTGTTATGCGGCTATGATAATCATGGCTGCATAAAGGAACGAAACGAAACCATTGATTTCAATGGTTTCATTTTCACTAGCGGTATTGTCGACCATTAATAGTATGGATGAGAAACAATAGGACTTGCCCTATTTTTCTCGCACTATCCTCCCACAGTTTTTTCAAACTTGCTCAACACAAACAAAACATGCTTCATGCACAACTATGCTCTGTAATGGTCGAGCATAGTTGCACGTATGCCCAGGTGCCAAATTGTCCAGAAAAATTCAGGTTGGCAACTCTGCTACTCAGTGAAACTGTATAAGCAGAGGGCAGGGGTGAAGAAGACCACAGTCCCAAAGACCCTACTAGGTAGAACGACTTGTGCCAAGTTCAACTATTACAGCCCTTTTAGGTGGACAAGCTAGACACCTCTGTGAGAGAAAACCTGTTAATAATATCACATTAGGTGATTCTTATTTTTTACAAGTGGACATAATAATTACCTGAAAGACATCAACAAGTACATGTTCTGTATCGGAAAAGACGTTTTACTTCCAGGCAAGACTATTAGTTTGTCTGTTTGAGAGTAATAACTTTAGGGCTAACTTGGTGCTAAACTTTTTTTTTCTTCTGTATCTGAGTCATGCGCTTAATTAATGGGGTGTAGCATTGAATAATATAGCAAACTTGTAATTTAAAGTGATAGTCCAATTGTGAGCTTAAAAATGGTATGTAAGTAAGGACTTATAGGTTATGCTTACCTACTGTGTATTTTCACCACTGCTTGCTCTTTGGCTGAGGGCACATAACTGTGAGTTGTGTTTGAGGGACTCAGGTAGAACTCTGATAGGGTGGCAGATGGACACCCGTCCTTCTGCTGTCCAATATACTTGCACAATGCATTGCATGTCGAATAATCTCATTTGTGAAATGGACAGGTATAGGACATGCTATGAGGTTTTCCACTTGGACCATGAGTCCACGTGAAAATACATGAAAATGTGTATAGCCTCACGGGCTGTAATGGCAGTGCATGCTGGTTGTGGAATTACACAGACAGCACATGGCCTGATAATATGGCCATGCAGCTAGCCTTTGACTATTTTATCTTTCGGCTCCATTACAAGAGAGCTGTGATCTGTGAATACAGCTTAATCCCTTCAGTGGCTGGTTTATTATTATCACGTCATGCCTCATAGGGCAGGTTTTTAAGTGAGTGAACAATGCAATTTTAAACCCCGGAAGATTTCAGATGACAGCTCAGTGCTCTGCACATTTCAGCACTAGAGCTGTCCACGGAAATCTTCAGGGGTTTAACTGCATAGTCAGTGCAGCAAACCCCAAAGCTTTTCCGGGTGTGCCACTAAAGGGGTTAAAGGAGTATTCAGGTCCATTTTAAATGATGACCTTTCCCATGCATAGGTCAACAGTAGTTGATGGTCAGAAATCTATTACCCCCATCCATTAGCTGTTCTCCTGGCCTGCTGCACTCGTCTTCAATGGTCAGATGAAGCAAGGGGAGCGCCAGCTTCACACCCATTGAAATCAATGGGAGCACCATGCTGCCCCTATAATGTCCTGCTCAGGTCATTGATTTCAATGGGAGTGAAGCTGCCGTAGAGTGCAGCGGACCTTAAAGTCAGCTGGGGATAGGACATCAGTTAGAATAAGAATACCCTTTAAACTACTGTGCCTACATTTAGGATCTATTAACACAGGTGAATCCCATCTGAATTTGCAAGTTACAGAACTCAGGCCCATTAAATTGAATGCAGTCATTCATATTTGTAATTTTTTTCTCTGTGTCTTCTTTTTTTTCACGGACTAATGGTCTATGTTAAAAAAAAAATCGCAACATGTTGAACAAATGATTGCAATACAATTACCACATATTTATTGAGACAAATTAGCCTAAAATAAGAAGCAGACTGGAAAGTGAATTTCATTTTTTGAAAGTTCCTTTTCTACTGGACTTCTCATTTTATTAGACCTTGTGGTATTTTCTAGCCAAAAGATGAACTTCTAATACAAGTATTTCTGTTTTACGTTCCTCATTTTGAAATATCGCTTCATTAACAGTAAGGCCTCGTTCACACAGGCTTTTAAATTGTCAGATCCATGTAGGATTTTTCTAATGTGAATTTGACAGTTCAAGCCCTCCTGTCCACGGGTGATATGTCACCGTGTTATCTGCGGCAATAATCCAACTGTGGGTAATGCAGTGAACGCTTTCCATAGACTTAACTATGAAAAGTGCAGCCCGACGTCCACGAGCATGCTGCGATTTCCCGCGATTCTCCGCGGTGAGCCTACCTACCTCATCCCTTGCGGCGGAATATCGCTAGCGATATTCTGCCTCACCCATTGAACAGTCAGCCTAAAGCAACCTTTCAGGTCTGAACAACCAAAAAATGGCCTAACAGCTTCTCTGACTACCTGATGCACATTGTGCATTAGTACATAGTGGTAGTTCAGACCTGGAAGGTTTCGTGTTTTAGTCGCATTTTGTGGCCGTGATTTTCACGGCTGCATATCGAAATGAAGCAAAACCATTTATATGAATAGTTTCATTTTCCCTATCAGGATTCTCATGTGTTAATAGTACGAGTGACTTGCCCAATCTTTCTCGCATGTAGCTTTTCTACATGCAAGAGAGTTAGGGCAGAACCTATCTTCCAGCTTTTTTCTTTTTAAACTCACGCACAAAAGGGTGGAGTTTGAATAGTATAAAAAAAAACTCAGTTTATGCGCTAATACATTCCATAGCGGCGAGAGTATTAGCGCATGCACCCATGTGTTTAAGCCCTAAGGCACTACATGCTGCTCTGACGGGTCAGTATGCTCACATGGGCAGCACTGGTTAATCAAAGCTGGTGTAGTGTCTTAGGCTAATGATGGTTACTAATGTACAGTGTGCACCAGGTGGTCAGAGAAGCTGGTGCGGCCATCTTTGATTGTCCAGTCTCTGGGACTGAGACTCAGTTCTACTGCAGACTTTAATGTGAAACCACGCATTGATTTATCCTGAATTAAGTTTGTAGTTTCTGCACTTTTTTTGCCTAGAGTTCACATTAATTCTTTTTTTAAAGGAGATTTAAAAAACTGCATGCAGAGAAATCTACGCCATATACACTACAACATGGATTTTCATACGATTTAATTAATTCATAGCAATTTTGCATGCGCATTTCCTTTGCACAATACACAGCAAGCTCTATTTCCCTGTTTATTTGGACATGAAAAAAGCACATATTGAACAAATTAACTTGATTACCCATTGCAATGAATAGGAGAAGGCTTGTGTATTTTTTGTGCATGCGCATGACTTGCATGTGCAAAAAGGCCAGTGAAACATGCATAGGCAAAAACGCAGCCCCCAATGTTTAAATGCACGAACGTCCGTGTAAAACAAGCCTTAGTGCTCTTTCGCACAGTCGTATGCACAAATGCGCATGCCTCGGCGTATTTCTTTTGCGCACGCAGAGCATCTTCACTAGGCCGTGGGACACGTACTTTTCCCCGCAGTTTTGCGCCGTTTTTCGCATCCCTTGCATATTGTTTGCACATTTGCGCACCCCCCCATAGACTTCTATGGGGCCCTTGGATACGCAAATGCGCGCAACATAGAGTGTGAAAAAAGGAAATGAGGGCTTCTTAAGGGCTTTTTTAAGGGCTTCTTCACACAAATGTTTTGCGTAGGTATTCGTGCACGCAAAGCACAGAAAATACAAACCATTTTCGTGAAATGCGCAGAAAAAAAGGGAGCTGCTATATTTGTCTGCTTTTTGCGCAGCAAAAGCCTCATAGAAGTCTATGGGAGGTGCGCAAGTATAGATGTGTGAAACACTGCGCAAAATGCAGGCAAGAAAACACATCTGGTCTTTTAATCCAAGGAAAGGGGGTGTTATATGTGCGTGTGCATTGGCCCTTCGTGTGCAAAAATTACATTAATATGTGCAGACATTTGCGCAAATCAAACCCAAGAACCTCATTCGTGCGCAAATATGTTGCGCTGCAGCAAGCGCTTCTGCACATACGCTGGCGTGAAGGAGCCCTAACTGTTTTGGTGAGGTGATTCATATGCTGTTGTGTACATATGCTTTAGTGTGTAGCCACCATTCTGCATTGTGACATCATCTGCCGCATGCTTAGTTACTATAGTAACCTACCCACCATTAGTCTCAAATGATATTGCTGCAATAGAAATGTTTAACAGAGTATATAAAATATGGTATATAGGCACGAGGTCATATTCAGCACTGCTTCCTATTAAATACATTTGTTCTTGGCTTTTATTTTAGAATTTGTCTTCAAAAATTATTACTAGTATAATTATATACAGGAGATACCCAGGTTATACCAGCATGCTTCATATCACTATATACAGGGAGATGCATAACTTATACCAGCTGTTCATAAATCTATATATATAAAGGCAAAATCCCTCACTGACTCACCACTAATTCTCTACCTTCCCAGTTTCGTACAAACATGAAATTTGGCAGGAGCATTCTTTAGGTCCTAAATAGGAAAAGTAAAGGCATCACAACTTGGTTATTCAATGTGAAGTGCAAAAGTATTGGCACCCCTAAGTAATGTAACTTTCTGGTGTCATACAAACATGAAATTTGGCACGACCAATCTTAATGTCCTAAATAGTAAAAATTAAAGGGGTTGTCTCGCGGCAGCAAGTGGGGTCATACACTTCTGTATGGCCATATTAATGCACTTTGTAATGTACATCGTGCATTAAATATGAGCCATACAGAAGTTATTCACTTACCTGCTCCGTTGCTAGCGTCCCCGTCTCCATGGCTCCGTCTAATTTCGGTGTCTTCTGGCGTTTTTAGACGCGCTTGCGCAGTCCGTGCTTCTGCCTGGTGAATGGGGCCGCTCGTGCCGGAGAGCTGGTCACCGCATCGTCATCGTAGCTCCGCCCCGTCACGTGTGCCGATTCCAGCCAATCAGGAGGCTGGAATCGGCAATGGAACGCAAGGAAGGAGAAGAAAATCCACGGTGCACCATGGGAGAAGACCCGCGGTGCACCGTGGGAGAAGACCAGCGGCGCTATCTTTAAAATAAGAAAAGAAGAAGCTGCAGACGCTGATGCAGGTAAGCTAAATGCTATTTTTAAAAACTAACCAATGCTTTATTTTTAACAGGGCAGAATGCGGGGGTAAGTGGGAAAAAAAAATTCCGATTTCACCGCGAGACAACCCCTTTAAGGGGTCACAACTCAATTATTCAATGCTAATTGCAAAAGTATTGGCACCCCTGTGTAATGTACCTACTCTAATTTTCCAACTTACCGTTGTCGTACAAACATGAAATTTTGCACGACCATTTTTTTGGTCCTCAATAGGAAAAGTAAGGCTTCATGATCCGCAGTTCAAGCCGCCCACAGGGAGACATGGGCATTCGCAGCTTAATTAAAGCACGCAAATTTGTTTTGCGGACCTTGTGGTCCGGAAAACAAATCACAGCAACTTCTATTTTGCCTGGATCCCGCAGAGATGGGTTCCATTAAAGCCATTGGAAGCCAACCGATCTGCGGCACACCCGCAGCTATCATTGGAAGCCAACCGATCTGCGGCACACTCACAGCTGTCACTGCAGACGTGCTGCAGATCCCGCAGGAAAGCACAGGCCAGCGCGCCCACCCACATCCAAGGAGGAGAAGACGGAAGACCCCCACAGCCACGCAGAGGATCCAGAAGGGATATCCTTTTGCCGGAGGCATCAACATAAGGCCTAAAGGGGGTCACAACTCCATTATTCAATGCTAATTGCAAAAGTAGGTGCACTGCTATGTAATGTAACTTCTCGGGGTCGTACAAACATGACATTTGTCACAACCATTCTTTAGGTCCTGAATAGGAAAAGTAAAGGGGTCACAACTCGATTATTCGATGCTAATTTCAAAAGTATTAGCACCCTCTATGTCATGTAACTTCCTGGTGTCGTATAAGCGTGAAATTTGGCACGGGCATTCTTTGAGTCCTAAATAGGATAGGTAAAGGAGTCACAACTCAATTATTCAATGCTAGGTGCAAAAGTAAGTGCCCCCCTATGTAATCTAACTTCCCCATGTTTTACAAGCATGAAATTTGGCATAACAATCTAACTGACCCCTGTGTGCATATATTGAGGAGCATCTACCTCCCCTCTATGTTTATATACTGAGGGGAATCTACCTCACCTCTATGTGTATATACTGAGGAGAATCTACCTCACCTCTATGTTTATATACTGAGGGGAATCTACCTCACCTCTATGTGTATATACTGAGGAGAATCTACCTCACCTCTATGTGTATATACTGAGGGGAATCTACCTCACCTCTATGTGTATATACTGAGGGGAATTTACCTCACCTCTATGTGTATATACTGAGTAGAATCTACCTCACCTCTATGTGTATATACTGAGGAGAATCTATCTCACTTTTATGTGTATATACTGAGGAGAATATAACTGACTTCTGTGTGTATATATTGAGGAGAATCTACCTCACCTCTGTGTGTATATACTGAGGAGAATCTACCTCACCTCTACATGTATACACTGAGGAGAATTTACCTCACTTCTATTAGTATATACTGAGGAGAATCTAACTGACCTCTATGTGTATATACTGAAAGGCTGCAAAGTACATAAGGAAGCAGCCATGGACTGCAGAGATGGAGCATGCTTTTAAGGCTAAGAAAGGACTGCAACCTCCAGTCTGAGGTTAAATTTGAATAAAAAGGGGTATTACTTTTAAGGGTAAAACGTGAGGAGATTGGAAGAGGTGGCACATTCTGCAGAGGGACATCAGTACATGCAGTCTGAGGAGAATCTAACGTTCCTCTATGTGTGTATATATATTATTCCTTGGTTTCTCTGAAATAACCACAGCTTCATGAAAATTCTCCATGCGAACAACAGGTAAACACCTGGACCAAATTATATTGGGCGAAGCCGGGTATATCAGCTAGTATAACTATATACAGGAGATACCCAGGGTATACCAGCACGCTTCATATCACTATATACAGGGAGATGCAAAATGTACACCAGCTGTATATATATAATCATATGCATGAGATACCAAGGTTAAGCCAGCATGGTCCATATCGCTATATGGAGGGAGATATATAACCTATACCAGCTGTACATATATGTAATCATTTACATGAGATATACAGGGGACTCCAGCATGCTCCATATCACTATATACAGTGATATGGAGCATGCTGGTGTAACCTGGATATCTCCTGTATATAGTTATATATGTACAGCTGGTATAAGTTATGCACCTTCTGTATATAGTGATAGTGTGGTTCAAAAATGGTACAAAAACATAAACACAGCCTGATGATGATTATCCATTCAGTCGCATCCGACTTTCAGTCACTTTATGTATCAATGTTCTCCACACATTCCTGTCTTTCACTGCTTCTTTCAGTTCCGTGATTGACATGTTTGTGGTGGCCTTGATTGTATCTAGCCATCTTGTTCTTTGTCGTCCTGATCTTCTCTTTCCACTGACCTTGCCAAGCATCAGTACTGTTTCCAGTGAGTTAAGGGCTACAAGCAAATTTTCACATAGTCCAGGATATAAGTCACGTTTGGAAAACTTATGCCAAGGGGCTAGATCATGTATGTAAATTCGTTTTGCAGCCATACGCAGCGCGGTTTTGGTATGGGTTTGGGTACAGGCGTTGTGTGGTGTGAACTAAACTTTTGCCATTAGCTACACCCCTGTTTAGAATAGTGTATCATACTGTATATTCAGTGAAAGCTATTGTATCTCTGAGCAGTGGCAAAAGGTTATATGGAGTATATTAGTAGTGATTACGTATACGCTTTTATATCAATCTTTTTAGGATGAAAAACTGACAAACAATTCTTCGTTCTCTAAAAATCAGCAGCGTTTATGTTTGATTTTAAAACGTACCATTCTTCATAAGTGACAATGATGACCTGGCAGCAGCTGCAAAGAATCCAGCAGTACAATAATCGCCAGTCACCTTGGAAATCCAAGCAGCATGTACTTTGTATCAACCAACAGTTGCTTTTTACAAGTACCAATAATTCTCCCATCATACACTAGAATATTTATAGATATTGACATTTGTAATATCATATAGAATTAAACAACCTGAATGCATATGATTACATGTACAATTATATGTGACACCATAATATTTCTATTTTTAAATGACAGCAAAATTGTTCCATTTAAGAGAATTCTCTCTGCAATTGATTTATAATATTAATGACTTCCAGGGTTGTAATATAGCAAAGGGTCTTCTAGTGGGTCCAGATTCTGGAAATATGGGGCTTCTAATACAGCAGGTCCCTAATGGCCCAGCAGAACATTTTTCCATTTGTGGCTGATTTTGGAGTCAATTACTTGCCACTAGGGTCTATTTTTCAGTGGTTGATTGACAAATAACGAAGTAGATATTATTCATCATGTCTTATATGTACAATGATTACAACAAAGATTATGGTGCAATTTAAAGTGGTTATATACATATTCTGTATAGCTGATGAGTAGAGATGAGCGAGCATACTCGCTAAGGGCAATTGCTCGAGGGAGCATTGCCTTTAGCGAGTACCTGCCCGCTCGAGAGAAAAGGTTCGGGTGCCGGCGCGGGTGAGAGGTGAGTTGCGGCAGGCAGCAGGGGGAAGCGGGGGGGAGAGAGTGAGAGAGAGATCTCCCCTCCGTTCCTCACCGCTCTCCCCCGCAGCTCCCTGCCCGCCGCCGGCACCCGGAATCTTTTCTTCCGAGCGAGCAGGTACTCGCTAAGGGCAATGCTAGCTCGAGCAATTGCCCTTAGCAAGTATGCTCGCTCATCACTACTGATAAGTCCTCAAAATCATTTTCAAACCCCTGTGCAGAGCTGGTGTCCCATACGAATCTGATGTTACTTCCGCAATAGCACAAAGAGACAGGTCACAAATTTCTTTTGACCATGAAAAAAGTTAAACTGGTAAAAAAGTTTGTTCCTCCTCTTTAGTATATGTATTACTAGAAGATATACCCCTGCGGTGATTTAATGAATATCAGTCCTGGAATATACAAAGTGCGCCACAAAAGTGAGCCCACCACTGCACTCTTATGAAAGCTGTCCAAAAGAAAATCTGTGTTGCCCATAGTAACCAATCACAGCACTATAAGAAATAGCAACCAATCACAGCACAGCTTTTATTTTACCTCAGCTGTGTAAGGGTGCCTACCCACTAGCGTTTTTTTCCACTGCGAATTCGCTGCGGTTTTTTTCCGATTGTCAATGGGACTTTCTAATGTTAAAAATGCAAGTTGCCATTTTTGTGTTTTTTGTGCAATGCGTTTTTAACATTAGAAAGTCCCATTGACAATTGGAAAAAAAAACTGCAGCGAATTCGCAGCGGAAAAAAACGCTAGTGGGTAGGCACCCTAAGAAATGAAAGCTGCGCTCTAGCAACCAATCATAGCACAGCTTTTATTTGACCTCAGCAGTATAAGAAATAGCAACCAATCACAGTGCAGCTTTCATTTTACCTCAGCAGTATAAGAAATGAATGCTGAGCTCTAGCAACCAATCGCAGCGCAGCTTTTAGTTTACCTCAGCAGTATAAGAAATAGCAACCAACCACAGCGCAGTTTTTATTTTACCTCAGCTGTGTAAGAAATGAAAGCTGAGCTCAAGCAACCAATCATAGCACGGCTTTCATTTTACCTCAGCAGTATTAGAAATGAAAGCTGAACTGTGAATGGTTACTATTGGCAATAAAAATGACAGGGGAAATCAGTGAGTTTTTGATTTTTAATCATGCCAGTATTCGTCACCTGGTGCTGAAGAACGCTCCTGCTAAACGTAACTCAAATTGGAGCAGAACTGTGGATTTGTATATGACACAAATAAACAGACAGATTTTGCATTTTATATATAAGATGTTTAACAATAGGGTTTGGTATGTGAGACAGAGACCTCCTTGGTCTCCGTCTCACTTAATTTCCATCCCCGTCAATCTTTAACCCATTTAGGACCAGGCACTGTAAATTTACGATGCCTGGTCCCGATGTAACAGGCGAGAGTATACCCCCAGTCCAGAATATATCTGGGGTTAAAAGGGCCTAGACTAGATTATACCCCCGGGTATATTATGGCCTAGGCCAATTCATACCCACTGTAAACTCATAGACTTTTATTGATTCAACCAGACAAACAAATCAGTAAAAATATTAGATTTACACAAAGATGAAAGATTCCTCCCACACGTCTTAGTAGTGTTACACATTTACATAAAGCACCCAAAACATTATAATGCAACTGTAACATAATGTTCAATTAATTTGACTGTTCATATCATAATATAACAAAAGTTCTCACGTCGTGAAACTTCAACTTCTAAGACTGGCTCACTACAGGGTTCACACAGGACAGATTTTTAACGTAATTTCTCTGTGCACCTTCCACTGAAAATCCGCCATAGGGATGCCTGATCCTGCAATTTGGGCTGTTTTGTACCTTATGGACCAGACACTTTTTAGGTATTTTACCAATGTGGTGGTTTTCATGCCGTAATTTTTTTTTTTTTTTTCTTCAGCAACAAAAATTATTTTTGCTGCGTTTTTTGGGATTTTTTTCCCCAGTGACATATAGGGCTATTTTTTTTTCTATTTCATTGATTTTTTTGACTCCAATCAGAAGCAGCTGTCTGTGATTGGCTGAGCACCTCAGCCAATCACAGGCAGCTCTCACTGAATGAATGACAGGCGAGAGCTGCCTGTGATTGGCTGAGCGCCTCAGCCAATCACAAGCAGCTCTTTCAGCAGGCGGGGACTTTAAATCCCCGGCTGCTCAAAGAACTGCATTACAGACCCGGGAAGTGCAGAGAAGATGCGTCTGAGCCCCGGCAGCTGAAGGAATGTAAGCATGGTTTGTTTTTTTTAACACTACTTTGCCTTGTTTTTCAGGGAAGGGCTTATATTTAAAGCCCTTCCCTGAATAACAATTACAGGATGCTGGCAGCTGGATCCCCTACTGCAACTGTCATCTGTGACAGCTGTGGTAGGGAATTCTTTATTCCCCGCAGGGATGAAGAATTCCTTTGCCGCATCTGTCACAGATGTGGCAGGTGCAGCAGGGAATTCTTTGTGGCAGCTATGTTCTTCATGCCTGCAGGGGACACGGCAGCGGTGGACAGGTAAGTATATATATATATATATATATATATATATATTTTTTTTTTTAATTGTTTTTCAGGGAAGACCTTATATTTAAAGCTCTTCCCTGAAAAACAATTACGGGGTGCTGGCAGACTATTGTCTTTAATGGAGCCGCCGGCAGCAGCTGTGGCTCCATTAAAGACAATGCGTACCTGAATGCACGTGTGTATTTGCGCATACAGGGGTGCGCACATGTGTACGCACACGCTTGTATAAAGCCACCCTTAAGGTACAAAACAGCCTGGTCCTTAAGGGTTTAAAGTTTGGATAGCAAGGATAGAAGTGCGTTGTCCTCAGCCCTTTTCTATGCATGAATGAAAACTATGTAGAGACTAAAGAGGTCTCTGCCTTGCATATCGAACCATTTGGTTCCATCTTGCTTCCTGCCCCTATATAATAATAATAATCTTTATTTGTATAGCTATATAGTTTTCTGCATAGAAGATGGAAAGCTGAGATGGAGCCAGCGTTAGATAGAAGAACAGTGTTAAATGGCTCAACTCAAGGCTCTCTCAGCTCTAGAGAGAGGCTGTTCCTACAGCAGCATCTCTCTAATTACGGGCTTATTTAGATTTGCATATATTGGCCGGGTTTTTTACGTCCGGCCGATATACACTGCCCCTCCCACTCACCGACTGTCTGCTTCTCCCCTCCCCTCCGAGCGGTTTGCAATGGGAGTGGGTGGGATGGGGGAGTTAAGCTCCCGCCCCCTTCCCGCCCCTTGTCCATAGCCAGCAATGGGAGTGGGCGGGACATAGCGGACTTTGCCCCGCCCCATCCATCCCCCTCCTATTGCAAATGCAGGAGTAAAGGAGAGAGGCAGAGAGCTGGTTATTGGGAGGAAAAGGGGGATTGCTTAGATGGAAGTGTATATCGGCCAGCCGTGAAAACGCTGGCCGATATATGCTCGTGGGAATAAGCCCTACAGCACAGGAACCGTGAGAGCCCTGAGTGAGTGGCTGACAAGGAGGTTGAAGGTGCTACACAGGGACTGAGGAGTGATAAGGGAAACTTATTACTGGGGTTGTGGAGGGGTGGGGGGCTGCCGACTTGACTTTTTCTTTTTTCTGGAAAATGAATTAAAAAATCAGACAGTCAATGTATTTTATGGGCACATTGGAGAACCATAATTAATAATAAAGATTATAAGTAGTACATGTTTATAGGTGAGAAACTGATAGGAAGTCATTACCAGCATTTACTGTGAACTATAAAATGATGATAGTTGCAGTCATAATGAATTGCTCAAGTGCCATCAGCCTAAGAAAATCTCATATCTTTCACAGACGCTGGAAACTATTTCTACAGGCAGTTCAGGAATTTTGGAAGGTTGACAAGCATGAGGGAAGAGAGTGTATACTGTGCGGGGAGAAGTTTATACTATGTGTGTTTGGGGTGTGTGCATATTGTGTGGGGGTAGATACTGTGTGAGGAGGGAAAGTATATACTGGGGTGAGATATATTGTGGGAAGGGGGAATACAAGCCTCAAATTCTGTAGGGCCATTGTGTTAGTACTGTGTGTGGCACACACTATTCCCTACCGGCCTGCTGCCTGCTCCAGTTTCACTCTAGGTTCCCCCAGGATCAAGGCAGAACATCTTTATGCTTATAATGTAAGTAAGGGCGGTTTCAGACGACCGTATGCGCAACTACGCTCGCCGGTACGGAGTGTAGTTGCGCATGAACGAGGGTTTTTTTGTCGTAGGTTCAAACCCTGCGTCACAGCACAGGAGTTTGAGAAAAATAGTGGGAGCATAGGTACTGCCCCATCTTTCTTGCACCACACGTAGTATTGACTAAGTTCCAGAAATATAGGGCAAGTCCTATCTTTTCTTGCCCGTACAATTATCACAGCCTCATAACGGGAGCAAAACACGTTCATGTATTTAAGCCCCAACAGCCACACTCCTTCTCATCTGCTGAGCAAAGTAAAAGCTGAGTTACAATTGAGCTCACCGCTGCAAGCCAGCTATCCCAGGGTCCTACTGTGTGTGAGCAGCGACTGGGCAGCTAGGACTTGCATCATCAGAACAAATATTATGGTGCATAACAGGTGTTGGACTGACTGTGCTGTAAACCCACTTTTCCACTGCTCATGTCATTGCAGTTTCAACACACAGTGGGAAAGCTGAGGTAGGCCGGCTGCACACGGCCGTGACGGGCTTCGCCGCGGAATTTCGCGGCGGAGCCCGTCATGGCGCCCCCCATACTTACCTGCGGATCCGGCGTCCTCGCTCCCGCATGATGCTTCCCCGCCCACCTCCGCCGCGTCATGTGACACGCCCACCGCGTCACATGACGCGGCCGGCCGTGTCATATGACGCGGCGGCGGTGGGCGGGGAAGCGCTTTCACGCTATCTTCCGCTGTGCTACAGCGAAAGATAGCGTGAACGGACGGCTTCCATTGACTGCAATGGAAGCCGTCCGCACGTACACCCGTGGCAAATAGAGCATGCCGCGGGTGAGGACAGGAGATTTCATGGTGCGGAATTCCGCACCGTGAGCACGGAGCTATTAGGTTCAATAGAACCTAATAGCTGCGGGCAACGCAGCGGATTTCCGCCGTGAATTACGCAGCGGAAATCCGTCCGTGGGAAGGAGGCCTTACAGTTCAGTAATGATGCCATTTGAGGTGCTCTTGATTCAGGAGGACCTCTGAGGGCTGAACGCATCATAGCTGAAACCCAGCTTTCCCATAGAAGCAGCAGGAAACATGCAACAGTTGTGGTAGAGACCCACTACACATTGCTTCCTTCAAGACCCTTTAGCCTTAAATGTAACATTCAGAAGGGATGGGTCTTCTGAGCCCAAGACTTACATTTTCCAGTAGACCTGGCTCCTTTTCCTGTAGAAATGTGCAACGCATTGCACAATTGTGTGGGTATTTATTGTGCATTTGCGCACCTCCCTTCAACTTCTATGGGGCCCTTGCTGCACAAAAATAGAGCAGGTCCTATGTTTCTCTGTTTATATTTCCTGTTGAAATGCGCACATACTGCAATCTCTTACTCAACTTTTCAGATGATTTTTCAGAATAAACTGATGTGTGCACATCAGGAACAGCATTTTCCTCACAATGATACGAGTTATATATGGCATTTTTTCTCTTTGCAGGCTCCATCTCTAATTTTTAGTTTTCACTGAGCTGGTACATTGAATCTAGCTGCTCCCATACACTGTACACATAGGAGAGAAAGATAACTTCCCTAGGTTTCTGCAACACGCCTTCATAAGTAAAAGTATCATGGAGGACATTATACAGCAACAATGAGCAGTAGAGATGTAATTTCAGTGACTGAGAGACAGTAAATCACTTACAAATGATCTACAGCAGCATCTGAGTCTTTCTGCTTTTCTCTCTGCTTTCACCAGCTCCTTCCTCCTCCCCTTCCCATCTCCATAGACTAATTTTGGCAGCATTGGACTACAGAAAGCAAAGAGACAGACTTCACATGACAATAGGCAGAAGACAGCAAGTTAGAAGAAAAGGAGACTAGTGGCTAACACTTCAGAGGAATTTTTCAGCACAAAAACATTTTAAGTAAATACAGTGATTTAAACTTCTGTTAGTTATCACATTGGCTATCGCATAAGCACAGTTTGTTGACAAGATAATGACCATTTAATGCTGGACTAACCTTTATAGGGCGTCTGCTCTGCACTCATTTTAGGAATTTATGCTGTCTGTCCACAGGCTTTGCGATATCCTGCTGCTGATCTCCACCGCAGGAGCCAGCTGCCGGATCTCCATGGTGAGCCTATCTGACAGATAGGCTTATCACAGAGAAATGCAGCAATTCGCAGCATGCTGCGATTTGCCGGCTGCAAGCGGAGAATCGCTATGATACTTCACTCGTGGACAGGGGGGCAGCGCTTTCCATAGCAACGCGGGGAACGCAATGCAAAAACGCCCGTGGACAGGCAGACTTGGAGTAGGGTGTTTTAAAGTTTTGGTACCGGCTGGTTTACTACTTACTAACAAACATATTTACATAATATACTGTAAAAACGGTCAAGCTTTTGCAGCCACCTCAGTGAATATTGTCAAATATGACAAATTTGGAAGGCCCAGGTCTGACTGCAGAAATGTACTTCAGTAAATGTTATTTAGAGAGAACCCTTCAATATATATTTGAATTAATACTTAATAGCAATACATAATTGCAATCAGTTATAAATTTGATGCTGTCCCTATTTTTAAAGATAAAGACCAGCAAATATTTCTCCCAAGCACTGCCCTGCAAATGTGGGGGTAGCATGTTTGGATGTAAGGTCAGAATTTTGGAACCTGGATTAAACAGGTTATATTTATAATAGAGATGAGCGAGCACCAAAATGCTCGGGTGCTCGTTACTCGGGACGAAATTTTCGCGATGCTCGAGGGTTCGTTTCAAGTAACGAACCCCATTGAAGTCAATGGGCGACCCGAGCATTTTTGTATATCGCCGATGCTCGCTAAGGTTTCCATTTGTGAAAATCGGGGAAATTCAAGAAAGTGATGGGAACGACACAGCAACGGATAGAGCAGGCGAGGGGCTACATGTTGGGCTGCATCTCAAGTTCCCAGGTCCCACTATTAAGCCACAATAGCGGCAAGAGTGCCCCCCCCCATCCCAACAATTTTTACTTCTGAAAAGCCCTCATTAGCAAAGCATACCTTAGCTAAGCACCACACTACCTCCAACAAAACACAATCACTGCTTGCATGACACTCCGCTGCCACTTCTCCTGGGTTACATGCTGCCCAACCCCCCCCCCCCGCACGACCCAGTGTCCACAGGGCACACCAAAGTGTCCCTGCGCAGCCTTCAGCTGCCCTCATGCCACACCACCCTCATGTCTATTTATAAGTGCGTCAGCCATGAGGAGGAACCGCAGGCACACACTGCAGAGGGTTGGCACGGCTAGGCAGCGACCCTCTTTAAAAGGTGCAGGGCGATAGCCCACAATGCTGTACAGAAGCAATGAGAAATATAATCCTGTGCCACCGCCATCAGGAGCTGCACACGTGGGCATAGCAAAGGGGAACCTATGTGCCACACACTATTCATTCTGTCAAGGTGTCTGCATGCCCCAGTCAGACTGCGTTTTTTTATAAATAGTCACAGGCAGGTATAACTCCGCATTGGGAATTCCGTGTGCACCCACAGCATGGGTGGCTCCCTAGAACCCACCGGCTGTACATAAATGTATCCCATTGCAGTGCCCTGGACAGCAGAGCTAACGTCAGATTAAATGCAGGTGGGCTTCGGCCCACACTGCATGCCCCAACCTGACCGGGGTTTTTAATTCATAGACACAGGCAGGTACAACTCCCTATTGTGAAGTCCCTGTGGACCCACAGCATGGGTGGCTCCCTGGAACCCACCGGCGGTACATAAATATATCCCATTGCAGTGCCCATCACAGCTGAGGTAATGTCATGTTTAATGCAGGTGGGTTTCGGCCCACTCTGCATGCCCCAGTCAGACTGGGGTTCTTTAGAAATGGACACATGCAGTTACAACTCCGTGTGGACCGACAGCATGGGTGGCTCCCTGGAACCCACCGGCGGTACATAAATATATCCCATTGCAGTGCCCAGCACAGCTGATGTAACGTCAGCTTTAATGCAGGTGGGCAAAAAATTAATTGGATTACACTGTAGGCGAGGGCCCCAAACAATTGGTGTACCAACAGTACTAATGTACCTCAGAAAAATTGCCCATGCCCAACCAAGAGGGCAGGTGAAACCCATTAATCGCTTTGGTTAATGTGGCTTAATTTGTAACTAGCCGTTGTCACACACGACCATGCCCGGTTGGAGGCTCAGCGGCGCAAGCCAGCGGTCGGTCTGCTCTGTCAGACCCTGCAGCAGTTCGTGGGCCGTGTGCCTCTTCTCTCCTAAGCTGAGTAGTTTCGGCACGGCCTGCTGACGCTTGCCCACCGCTGTGCTGCCGTGCCGCGCGACACCGACTGCTGGCGACGTGCTGCTGCTGACACATCTTGATTGCGAGACTGAGGTTGCGTAGGAGGAGGAGGAGGAGGGTGGTTTAGTGGAGGAAGCATACACCGCCGCAGATACCACCACCGAGCTGGGGCCCGCAATTCTGGGGGTGGGTAGGACGTGAGCGGTCCCAGGCTCTGACTCTGTCCCAGCCTCCACTAAATTCACCCAATGTGCCGTCAGGGAGATATAGTGGCCCTGCCCGCCTGTGCTTGTCCACGTGTCCGTTATTAAGTGGACCTTGGCAGTAACCGCGTTGGTGAGGGCGCGTACAATGTTGCGGGAGACGTGGTCGTGCAGGGCTGGGACGGCACGGGGCTGCCGCCGCCATCATACCTTTGAAAGCCTCCGTTTCCACAACCCTATACGGCAGCATCTCCAGGCTGATAGATTTGGCTATGTGCACGTTTAACGCTTGAGCGTGCGGGTGCGTGGCGGCGTACTTGCGCTTGCGCTCCAACACTTGCGCTAGCGACGGCTGGACGGTGCGCTGAGAGACATTGGTGGATGGGGCCGAGGTCAGCGGAGTTGAGGGTGTGGGTGCAGGCCAGGAGACAGTAGTGCCTGTGTCCTGAGAGGGGGGTTGGATCTCAGTGGCAGGTTGGGGCACAGGGGGAGAGGCAGCGGTGCAAACCGGAGGCGGTGAACGGCCTTCGTCCCACCTTGTGGGGTGCTTGGCCATCATATGTCTGTGCATGCTGGTGGTGCTGAGGCTGGTGGTGGTGGCTCCCCGGCTGATCTTGGCGCGACAAAGGTTGCACACCAATGTTCGTCGGTCGTCTGCACACTCAGTGAAAAACTGCCAGACCTTTGAGCACCTCGGCCTCTGCAGGGTGGCATGGCGCGAGGGGGCGCTTTGGGAAACAGTTGGTGGATTATTCGGTCTGGCCCTGCCTCTACCCCTGGCCACCGCACTGCCTCTTCCAACCTGCCCTGCTGCTGCACTTGCCTCCCCCTCTGAAGACCTGTCCTCAGTAGGCGTAGCAAACCAGGTGGGTTCAGTCACCTCATCGTCCTGCAGCTCTTCCTCTGAATCCTCTGTGCGCTCCTCCCTCGGACTTACTCCAATTACTACTACCTGAGTGATAGACAACTGTGTCTCATCGTCATTGTCCTCCTCACCCACTGAAAGGTCTTGAGACAGTTGCCGGAAGTCCCCAGCCTCATCCCCTGGACCCCGGGAACTTTCCAAAGGTTTGGCATCGGTCACGACAAACTCCTCCAGTGGGAGAGGATTCGGAACCATTGCTGCCCATTCTGGGCAGGGGCCCGAGAACAGTTCCTGGGAGTCTGCCTCCTCCTCAGAATGTGTCATTGTAATGGAGTGAGGAGGCTGGGAGGAAGGAGGAGCAGCAGCCAGAGGATTCAGAGTTGCAGCAGTGGACGGCGCAGAATTCTGGGTGGTCGATAGATTGCTGGATGCACTTTCTGCCATCCACGACAGGACCTGCTCACACTGCTCATTTTCTAATAAAGGTCTACCGCGTGGACCCATTAATTGTGAGATGAATGTGGGGACGCCAGAAACGTGCCTCTCTCCTAATCCCGCAGCAGTCGGCTGCGATACACCTGGATCAGTAGCTCGGCCTGTGCCCACACCCTGACTTGGGCCTCCGCATCCTCGCCCGCGTCCACGTCCTCTAGGCCTACCCCTACCCCTCAGCATGCTGTATTACCAGTAGTGCAGAAACAGAACGCTGTAATTAAATGTGCCGCTTATTGGCCTGTGGTTGGAGGCTGACTTCGCTTACGGAACGCACAGCAGAGGCAGGAAAGAATTTTGCGCAAACCTGCTGTAACACTTAGCTGGCTGCATATGAATTAGGACAACTACCCCCAGCAGAGACGCAGTACAGTCAGGACGTTCACAGGCAGCCCAAATAGATTTTTTTTCCCAAATTTTTTTGGAAAAGCCCACTGCGTATATAGACTGGATATGTCTTTCACTGTCCCTGCCTCACCAGCACTACTGGCCATGGACTATGTAAAATTACTGCAGACTGTTTCACTCTGGAAAGGATGACAGCGGTGATGTAAGAGGCAACGCAGAGGCAGGAAAGAATTTTGCGCAAGCCTGCTGTAACACTTAGCTGGCTACGTATGAATTAGGACAACTACCCGCAGCAGAGACGCAGTACAGTCAGGACGGTCACAGGCAGCCCAAATAGATTTTTTTTCCCAAATTGTTTTGGAAAAGCCCACTGCGTATATAGGCTGGATATGTCTTTCACTGTCCCTGCCTCACCAGCACTACTGGCCGTGGACTATGTAAAATTACTGCAGACTGTTTCACTCTGGACAGGATGACAGCGGTGATGTAAGAGGCAACGCACAGCAGGAAAGAATTTTGCGCAAGCCTGCTGTAACTCTTAGCTGGCTGCGTATGAATTAGGACAACTACCCCCAGCAGAGACGCAGTACAGTCAGGACGGTCACAGGCAGCCCAAATAGATTTTTTTTCCCAAATTTTTTTGGAAAAGCCCACTGCGTATATACACTGGATATGTCTTTCACTGTCCCTGCCTCACCACCACTACTGGCCCTGGACTATGTAAAATTACTGCAGACTGTTTCACTCTGGACAGGATGACAGCGGTGATGTAAGAGGCAACGCAGAGGCAGGAAAGAATTTTGCGCAAGCCTGCTGTAAGACTTAGCTGGCTGCGTATGAATTAGGACAACTACCCCCAGCTGAGACGCAGTACAGTCAGGACGGTCACAGGCAGCCCAAATAGATTTTTTTCCCCAAATTTTTTTGGAAAAGCCCACTGCGTATATAGACTGGATATGTCTTTCACTGTCCCTGCCTCACCAGCACTACTGGCTGTGGACTATGTAAAATTACTGCAGGCTGTTTCACTCTGGACAGGATGACAGCGGTGATGTAAGAGGCAACGCAGAGGCAGGAAAGAATTTTGCGCAAGCCTGCTGTAACACTTAGCTGGCTGCGTATGAATTAGGACAACTACCCCCAGCAGAGACCCAGTACACTGAGGACGGTCACAGGCAGCTCAAATAGATTTTTTTCCCCAAATTTTTTGGAAAAGCCCACTGCGTATATAGACTGGATATGTCTTTCACTGTCCCTGCCTCACCAGCACTACTGGCCGTGGACTATGCAAAATTACTGCAGGACGCAATGCTCTGGACGCAATGCTCTGCACGGCCGATATACAATAAAAAAAA